>NW_017731636.1:131649-132577 GCF_001890085.2 Hipposideros armiger | reverse complement strand
ATTTTTTAATGTATTGTTGCATTCAATTTGCTAGAATTTTGTTTAGGATTTTTGCATCTGTATTCATCAGAGATATTGGTCTGTAATTTTCTTTTTTTTGTGTTAGCCTTACCAGGTTTTGGTATCAGGATAAAGTTGGCCTCATAAAATGAGTTAGGGAGTAATGTCTATTCTTCAGTTTTTTGGCAGAATTTGAGGAGGAAGGTATTAGATCCTCTTTGAACGTTTGGTAGAATTCACTAGTGAAGCCATCTGGTCCTGGACTTTTGCTTTTGGGAAGGTTTCAGATGATCAATTCAATTTCCTAACTGTTGATCAGTCTATTTAGATTCATTCTTCATGATTCAGCCTAGGAAGACTATATCAAGCCTATATCTAAGAACATGTCCATTTCTTCTAGGTTATTGAATTTGGTAGCATATAGTCCTTCATAGTATTCTTGGATGATCATTTGTATTTCCGTGGCATCCGTGGTAACTTCCCCTCTTTCATTTCTGATTTTATTTGTCTTTTCTCTTTTTATGTTAGTGAGTCTAGCCAAGGGTTTGTCAATTTTACTAATCTTTTCAAAGAACCAGCTCTTTTTTGCATTAATTTTTTCCATTGTCTTTTTGTTCTCCATTTCATTTAGTTCTGCTTTGATTTTTATTATTTCCTTCCTTCTGCTGACTTTGGGTTTCATTTGTTCTTCTTTTTCTAGTTCTTTAAGGTGTAATGTGAGGTGACTTATCTGGGACTTTTCTCCTTTCTTGAGTTAGGCTTGTAATAATAGAAATTTCCCTCTTAAAACTGCTTTCGCTGCATCCTCAAAATTTTGGTAGGATGTATTTTCATTCTCATTTGTTTCTGTGTATCTTTTGATCTCTCCTCTTATTTCTTCTTTGACCCAGTTGCTCTTTAAAAATATGTTGTTTGGGCCGGCCAAGTA
>NW_017731636.1:122832-128099 GCF_001890085.2 Hipposideros armiger | reverse complement strand
ATTTCCCCCTTCCCTCATCCCCACTCGCCCAGTTTGCCCACCTTTAGATTATTTCAATTACACATTTCTTAGTCTTGCCTGTCTGCTGTGCAGGGAGTCTTATGTGGAATTATAGCTATTCAATTTGTTGTGAATTCCAGAGGAGATTTCAAGAGACTCACCTCACGCCACCATTTCTCTGACTTAATCCTATTCAGTGTCTTTTGTGGTTTCATATAAATTTTAGGACAATTTGTTCTAGTACTGTGAAAAATACCATGGGTATTTTGATAGAGATTGCATTGAATCTATACGAGTAGACTCCTTTGGGTAGCATGGACATTTTAATGATGTTAATTCTTCCTATCCATGAGCACATTATATGCTTCTATTTATTTTATCTTCTTCAATTCCTTTCTTCAATGTCTTATAATTTTCCAAGTACAGGTCTTACACCTCTTGGTTAAATTTATTTCTAGGTATTTTATTATATATATTTTTGATGCAATTGTAAATGGTATTGTTTTCTTAATACCTCTTACTGATAGTTCATTATTGGTGTATAAAAATAAAACTGATTTCTGAATATTAATTTTGTATCCTGCTACTTTACTAAATTCATTTATCAGTTCTAATAGTTTCTACAGGGAATCTTTAGGGTTCCCTCTATACAGTATCATTTCATCTGCAAATAATGACCATTTTACTTCTTCCTTTCCAATTTGGATGCCTATTATTACTTTTTCTTGTGGGATTGTTGTAGTTAGGAGTTCCAGTACTATGTTGAATAAAAGTGGTGAAAGTGGACATCCTTGTTCTGTTGCTGATCTTAAGGAAAATGCTTTTACTTTCCCTGTTGAGTATGATGTTAGCTGTGGGTTTGTCATATTATGTTGGCTTAAGTTCCCTCTATTCCCATTTTGTTGAAAATTTTTATAATAAATACATGCTGGATTGTGTCAAATGCTTTTTCTACATCTATCGATTTGACCATATAGTTTTTATCTTATTTAAGTGGTGTATCATGTTAATTAATTTGCTGATATTGAACCAATATCATGCATCTCAGGTATAAGGTCCCATTTGATAATGCTATATGATGTTTTCAATGATTTGCTGAATTGCTTTTGCTAATATTTTGTTGAGGATTTTTGTATCTAAGTTCATCAGGGATATCGGCCTATAATTTTCTCTTTCTGCAGTGTCTTTGAATCAGGGTATGATGGCATCATAGAATGAACTTGGGAGCCTTCTCTCCTCTAGAATTTTTGGGGATAGTTTGAGAAGAATAGGGATTAATTCTTCTTTGAATATTAGGTAAAATTAATCTGTTAAGCCATCTGGTCCAGGACTTTTGTATGTTGGGAGTTTTTTGATTACTGATTCATTCGAGTTAGTACTAATCTGTCAGTTAAGATTTTCTGTTTCTTCTTGATTTAGTCTTAGAAGATTGTATGTTTCTAGGAATTTATCCATTTCATCCAGATTGTCCAATTTGTTGGCATATACTTCCTTGTAGTACTTACTTATAATCCTTTGTATTTCTGTGGTGTCAGTTATCACTCTTCCTCTTTCATTTCTGATTTTATTTATTTGGGTCCTCTCTCTTTTTTTTCTTGATGAGTCTGGTTAAAGGTTTATCAATTTTGTTTATCTTTTCAAAGAACCATCTCTTGGTTTCACTGATCCTTTGTATTGTGTTTACAAACTATTTCATTTATTTCTGTTATGATCTTTATTACCTTCCTTCTCCTCACTTTGTGCTTTGGTTGCTGTTCTTTTTCTCGTTCTTTTAAGTGTAAGGTTAGATTGTTTATTTGATATTTTTCTTTTATCTTAAGGTAGGCTTGTATTGCTATGAATTTCCCTCTTGCTATGAATTCCTTCACTGTGTCACATAGATTTTGAGTCATTGTATTTTCATGTTCATTTGCCTCAAGGTATCTTTTGATTTCTTCCTTGATCTCATTGTTAATCCAGTTCATTGTTTAGTAGCATGGGATGTGGAGATCTTTAGCAGACAGGGAGCAGCTAAAGCCATGGAATGGAAAGCCTAGCTAAAAATGCCTGCAGCAATTCGCTGGGTTAGACCCTCAGAGGGGACCAAAGGCTGCAAAGAGGTGCAACATCCACAGACCTTCCAGTCCTCACAATCTAGTTGGAGGCCAATGCATCTTTGTGACACAAGGTGGTATAATACCAGCCAGTACCAACAGGAAGAGATCCACTTCCCACATGACAGAAGCCATATTCGCTCCTATTGGCCCAATTGTCCTGCATAAAACAAATGATAAATTCTCAACAAAATATAATTTAAAGAATAACCAAACACAAGTAGGAGTTCAAAGAGAATAGACATGTGGAAGGAGGAAGTGGTACTGGGAGAATCTGCTGTTTTTTAATGGGTTTTATCCAAGAATAGGTCCAATATGGTGCCACACTGGGAGCCTAGAAATCAAATAGTTTGGGGCTACTACAAAATCTGGAGAATGAAGAGGAACACCCCAGAAAGGAGAGCCCCAAATCCTGCATATGAACTTTGCCCAAATTTCTGGGTGGCCCCTGAAATGCACACACATAGGACAAAACTTGTGGTATGCAGTGAAAATGGTCATTAGAAGGCACTCGACAGCTTTAAACACCTATATTAGAAAAGAAGGTGCACAAAATCCATAATCTATAGTTCCACTTTAAAAAGCTGAAAAAATAAACAAACAAAAAATACCTAATTAAACCCAAAGTAAGTAAAAGAAATAATAAAAATAGGAGTGGAGATCAATGAAATAGAAAGCAAACATTAGAGAAAAATAAACTAAGTCAAAAGTTGCTTTTTTTTTTTTAATTGGGGAATTGGGGGGATGGAAACAGCGCTGGGGAATTGGGGGAAGGGGAACAGACAAGTTGCTGTCTTTTGGTTCTTCAGTCTAGTTGTGGAGGACATTGCTTCTCTGGCCCAAGTTGGCACCATCATTGTGCTCTTCCTGGGCGAGGCAGATCAGTCGCCAGCTTCTGGATGGCCGCTCACGCTGGCTGCTGGCTACACACGGTAGCCCATGGCAAGCCACTGCCACAGGGGCTGCAGCCTATGCCGTCGCTGGCGACCCACGACAGCCCAGCTCCAGGTTGAGCTGTTGTTCAGCATCTTAGCTGTGGAGGGCAGTGTCACTGGCCCTCATATGTGGGATCCGAACCAGGGCCCTCTGGCGTCCCAAGCCAGTTCTTAACCATCGCGCCACTCGGCCGGCCCAAAAAGTTGCTTTTTTGAAAAGATCAGCAAAATTGAAAAATACCTAGTTAGACTGATCAAGATAAAAAGGAGAACATGACAGTCAATATCTGGGGTGCAAGAGAGGCTATAGGTGAGTGGTACAACTACAGGCCTATGGGACTCAGAGGAGACACAAAGGGTAGGGTCACTGAGGAGGGCTTTGTGCAGAGTCCCTATGAACAAGCAGGCAGGACCTGGACTATGGTGGCTGGAACAGGCATTTGCATAGTTCTGACTGCTGACATCCATTCCCCTCCCCAGCAAAACTTTCTCTCTTCTTGGCAAAGATCATGTGTGACTCTGGTGAGAACTATTTTGAGCAGAGGCACCAGAGGTTAAAATGGGTGGTGCCTATCTTATTCCAACAGGATGAGCCTGCTATCACAGGAGTCCCTGCATCCCAGGCTCCAGAGCAGTCTCCATCAAGGCCGGATTCTCCAGCTGCCCAACAGTTCTGGGAGCCACGAGTATCCTTCTAACACACACACTTTTATTTAAGTTAGCTGGAGCTGGTTTCTGCGGTCCAACCAAAGAAACCCAATTGCTACCAGGGGCTTGGGCACCCCAGGTTGGGAAGAATGGCAGGTACACAGAGAACAGCACTGCAGCTAGTGGAAAGGGATAAGCAACTTTTATAGGAGGAAAGACACCAGAAGCTGGCACCATAGTCACAGGCTGTGCCAATATAGTAGCAATCTGTACCCAAACCTCAGGCCAGTTTCTTCCCCTCAGCCCCACCTGGGACCCAAGAGCTGAGGCCAAGGGTGGTCAGTCCCTAAGCTCTTAGTGTGGCCAAGAAATGACAAGGAGAAAGGTAGCAACAATAAAAATTCTCCTGGGACAAAGGGTCACCAAGAGTTTCTGGGATGAAGAACCAGGATTGCTTCCTGGAGACGCAAGTGTTCTCCACTGAAGGAGACCGCAAGTTCCAAGAGAGGAGGAGAAGCCAGCAGTCCTGCCTTCGGGCCCACTCCCTTGAACTTCTCCCTGGTCCCGGCTTCCCAGGCCGCTTTGGGAACTGGTGTGTCTTCACTCCAGCCAGCAGACATGCACCGTAGTGAAGTTCCTGCCCAGCCCAGATGCTACTGATGCTGCCCAAGGGGAACAGGGCTCTGAGCTTAGCCCAGCACACTAGACAGGAGACCCCGAGTTCACATGCTACTGTGCTGAGTGTTCAGAAAGCTTTGCCAAATTATCTAATTACTCACCTCCTATATATTAGGGACTGGAGGCAAGAGGTGTTCTCCCTCTTTAACTGACTTGAGAAGGAAAGAACGGAGACAAAAGACTTAATGCATGACTTATAAGGGTACAGGAAGGGGGAAGGCAGACCCAATTCCTAGTTTAGCATTTTACTCACCTTCTCATGCTGTTCGTTCCATCCCCATTTCTTAGCATGTACTCTGTGCCAGACCCTAAAGCATAAAACACACTCCCTGCTCTCAAGCTCACAGGTTAGCTAATGAGAAGGGCAGATAAATAGCTAACTGCTCATTCATTTAGTCTCTCATTCATCAGATAGGCAGAGTATAACAGTAAGTTCAGATCCAGCCTAGGCTACCGGCTGTATGATCTCAGGCAAGTTATATAACCTATCTGAGCCACAATTTCCCTGGGTGGATCATAGGGGCCCCAGCTACCCTGCAGTGTTACTGTGCAGGTTCAATGAGATGATGATGATGGACACGTGGCACACAGCAGGTGCTCAATGACCGTCCAGTCCTTTCCTCTATTCCCAGGTTCCAGAGCAGAGCCTTAAACATTCTTTGCAGAGGCTCCATTTTCTTTCCTCTATCTCTGAGCCAAGTATACCAAGTACAGTGAGAGGCACACAGTAGGCCTTCAATAGGTGAAGTTGTTATTATCACCATTAATATTTACTGAGTGCTCCCCAAGTATCAGGCACTGGGCTACACATTGAATCCATAGGGTAGTCACTTAACAAAACTTTATTGGGTCTATTATGTGCCAGGCATAGTTGTTGGTACAAAGTTAGGGAAGAAAGGGCTTTGATTAAGAA
>NW_017731636.1:67968-122462 GCF_001890085.2 Hipposideros armiger | reverse complement strand
TGTTTCCCTTCCCCCAATTCCCCAGCACTGTTCCCATCCCCCAATTCCCCAATAAAAATCTTAAAAAAAAAACCTCTTGCCATAAAAATAAATTATAAAAAAAAGGAAATAAATACAAATAAATATAATAAACATAAAACTGTTAATTGAGACTAGACAGTAAAGGAAGAGCAAGCTTTGAATCCCAGCCAAGACGGGAGTGGGAGGGGGTTGTAGAGAATAAGCCAACTTGAGTTTTAGAGACCCTCAAGCCTTTAAGATGTCGTCAAGTAGACCACTTGTTATGCAGGCTGGAGTTAAGGGGTGTTCTGAGCTTACAGGGACAACTGAAACTCAGGGAGGAGAAGATATTTCCTGGGAAACCACAAAAACTGAAAAGAGAAGAGGCTGAGGATGTTAGGTCAGGGGCCCAACATTTAAGGTAGAAGATGAGGAGGACCTAGCAGAAGAGACTGAAAAAGACGAGGCTGAGGACTGGCAGAGATCCCCTACAAGCTACAGGAGAAGGAGAGTCCTCAGTGTCCATATTGAAGGAAGGGTTAGAGAATGAAGCCCCCTCGCCAAGCCACTGATTTAGGTTGGTGTTTTTCCAACCATGTTCCCCTTGGAGGCACCCCAGGAGTTGCTGCAGCACAGTAGAGGTGGGCAGGTGGGCCCTCCAGTGCTAGTCCAACCGAGCAACTTCATTTTCATTTGAGGTGCTTATCTTTACCTCCCACTTGCCTTCCAATCAATGACGAAATGCTACTGATTTTTCCTACTAAATATTTCCTGAGCCATTGTCCACCTATATCCCATTCGTCGTTCTGGTTCAGGCTACATTATCTGCCTCCCGGATTACTACAGTAGCCAGGAACTGCTTTTCCTTCCTCCAGTCTTGCTTCACTCTGCAAAATTCCTCATACTGCAGCAAGAATCATCTCATCAAAACACAAATCTGATCATGCTATTTCCTTGCATAAAAGCCTTCAATAGATTCAAAATGTCCACAGAATAAAGCCCAAGTCTCCTTAAAATGACTTTCAATGCCTGAGAGATGTGATTCCTGCTTACCCCCAAGTCTCATCCTTCCCCTCTCATTCTCTTTCATCTCCTCGCACACAGTCTCCTCTTCCTGGTTGGTTCCTGCCTCCCTCTGCCCCCTCCCCCGCCCCATCTTTTACATCTTAACCCCAACTTATTCTTCAAGTCTAAGTCTCAATGCCTCTGGGAAGCCTTCCCTGATTCCTCAAGTCTAGGTGTCCTTCCCATGGACCACTAAGAACTCTCAGCTTCCCCTACCAGTATAGTCACTGGATCTCCTCCTAGCTCTTTTACAAAAACTAAGCCCCAGGGTGGGAATGGACGCACAAGCTACCTCTCTGGGTCTCAGTTTCCCTACCTAAACTCAGGTTATAAGGATGCTTTCTTCATGTCACCATTATGAGAATGCGACTTATAATACACATGGAGAATCTAACATAATGGTATGCATTTGCCCAAACTCACAGAATTGTACACAAAAAGGATAAATTTTACTGTATGTAAATTATACCTAATAATCTTGACTTTAAAAAAATCAATTATAATTTACCACATTAATAGAATAAAGGGGAAAAACATGTGGTCATCAATAGATTCAGAAAAGTACTTGATAAAATTCTAAAAACACTTATGATGAAAACTCAGCAACTTAGTCACAGAATTGTGACAAAAAGTATCTATAAAAACCTATAGCTAATATCATATTTAATGGTGAAATGTTGATCATCTTCCCCCTAAGTCTACAATTAAGACAAGAGCACCCAATATAATAATTTCTATTCTAAATTGTTCTGGAGGTCCAGCCAGTGCAACAAGACAAAAAAAATGAATTTTTAAAAAAATTCCAATCTTCGGATTGGAAAGGAAAAAGTAAAATTGCCATGACACTGAAATGACCAGACTGTGTATGTAGAAAACATAAGAAACTACACAATATAGTAAAATTAGTTCTATTTCAATACACTAGCAATAAATTAAAAAGGAAATCAATGAAATGAAAAGCAATACCATTTTCATTAACATCCAAAAATATAAAACACCTAGGAATAAATCTAACAAAAAAGATCTAAGATCACTACATAGAAATCTATGAAACATTGCTGAGAAGGCCTAAACAAATGTGTATGCGTGTGTGTGTGTGTGTGTGTGTGTGTGTGTGTGTGTGTGTAGTGAGAGAGAGAGAGAGAGAGAGGAGAGAGAGAGACAGAGAGGAGAGAGATTGAAAGAAAGATATCAAGGGGGGGTGTAAAAGGAGAGAGGAAGAGGTAGAGAGATTGGAAGACTCAAGAACTTTAAGATGGGAATTCTCTCCAAATTAATCTAAAGATGTTAATCTGACAAATTGATTCTAAAATTGAAAGAGAAATGCAAAGGACTTAGAAAAGCCAAGATAATCTTGAAAACAACAAAACTGGAGGACTAACACACGAGATAATCAGACCTACTATAAAGATACAATAATTAATGAAGAGTATTGTTGGCACATGGAAAGAAACAGACCAATTGAACTGAATAGATTACAGAAACATCCTTTGTGTACACAGTCAACTAATTAATGACAAAGGTCCTCCTGAAATCCAGTGAGGAAAGAATGATCTTTTTAATGAATGGGTATTGCTACCTGATACCTTATACAAAATTTAATTCACAATGGATCAGAGCCTAAATGAGAAAGATTTTAATTGAAATATATTATCAGTGCAATCCCTATCAAAATCTTAGCTGCTTTTTTTCTTTTGCAGAAATAGAAAAATACATCCTAAAATCATATAAAATTTCAAAGGATCTCAAATAGTAAAAATAATCAGTA
Organism: Hipposideros armiger; assembly: GCF_001890085.2. Taxonomy (NCBI): domain Eukaryota; kingdom Metazoa; phylum Chordata; class Mammalia; order Chiroptera; family Hipposideridae; genus Hipposideros; species Hipposideros armiger. Next base: position 119,629 of record NW_017731636.1, on the reverse strand, counting down.
AAAAGAACAAAACTGCAGGATTCACACCTCTTGATTTCAAAACTTACTATAAAGCTCAATAATCAAGATAATGTGGTACTGACGTAAGGATACACATATAAATTAATGGAATGGAATTCAGCGTCCAGAAATAAACTTTTGCATTTATAGTCAATTGATTGCAACAAGGGTGTCAAGTCCATACAGTTGGAGAAGAACAGTTGTTTCAACAGATGATGCTAGTATAAGTAGATGTCCATATGCAAAAGAAAAAGTTGTACTTGTAACTTATAACATATACAAAACTAACTCAAATGTATCAAAGAGCTAAATTTCAGAGCTAAAACTACAAAACTCTTAGAAGAAAACATAGGGATAAATCTTAGTGGCTTTGAATTTGGCAGTATGACACCAAAAGCACACGTAACCCAAAAAAAACCAAAAACAAACCAGACAAATTGAACAATTGAACTTCACTAAAATTAAAAACTTTTGTGTTTCAAAGGACATCATCAAGAAAGAGAAAAGACACCCACAGAATGGGTGAAAATACTGTCAAATCATTTCTCTCATATGGGACTTATATTCAGAATATATAAGAACTCTTACATATATAAGAACTCAGAGACGCTGAGGGCTAAGAATTGCAGGCTGGAAACACGTGGCCAGCTGGTTTCCATGTCTCTATGAGAGTCACTGCCTGATGCTGGGGGATAGGAGTAGCTGAGCCTGTCATACTGCTACATGCATAGCCTCTGTATGGGAGGGACCCAAGGAGTAAACATGTCTTTTTCTTGGCTAAGAATCTTCCAATCTTGCCAACTTTCACCAAAGCTGAAACTGACTTCATGCAGTATCCAAAAGCCTGGCAGGCGAGGCACCCTTTGCTATTAGATAGTGGGCCAGGGAAGTTAAGCTGCCCAGGAATAGGCCCAGGCTGCACACCATTCTGAAACTGATGGGCTCAAAAAATGCAGCCATGCCCTCCTGGGCAGCTGTCAGAATTCAGGTATACTATACCAGCACCTGGTTCTCAATGCATTCTGTTATCAGAAAAAATATATATAAAAATATATACACATTTTTTTTTTCCCTGGGAAAAAAGCCTGATACCAGGAGCTTGCAACCCCACCTTTCCATCATGACCCACTATGGCAGGGGCTCAGAGAATAGGCTGGTTTTGCAGAAAGGGAGGCTGGAGTCTGCCACCCACAGACTGCACTGGGTGGGGGCAGCCAGTGGAAATGGAGGCAGCTGCCCATACTAGGAATTTCAAGCTGACCCACAGAACCACACTGTAAGGATCCATCTTCACACCTCCCCATGGGCCTGGGAGCAGACACAGCAGGTATGCAGACCACAGCCCCACTGGCTGATACCCCTGTATGCAGCTCATCTCAGGCCTTTTTAGACCTATTGGCAATGCCGTAAGGCCTATAGCAGGAGGGACCAGGTTGTCACAGAGAAGGGAATCAGACAATAGGGAGACACAGAAGATGCAAGGGGTTAGGGTGGCTGTCTGTTTTATCCTCACCAAGGAAAGGTTCCTGGTAATGAGGTTCGCTGCCTTTCAGAAAGAGACTTCTGCAGGGAGCACTGGATAATGGTGGCCAATCCGCTTACCATCTGTGGGCAGAAGAGTTCATTTTCTTAAGTGGTGAAATGTGAAGGCCATCATGTTGCCATGGTGATCTGTATTAGAGAACATTGGGGCCCACATGGATAGGCTGTTGCTCCACATGCCTTCATTTATTTCCTCTTAAAAAATACATTTTAATATAGAGTCAAAACCAGTACAGGTAATAAACATAATGAAAGGCAGGCTGGCTGTCTCCAAGGGGATCTGGTCACCTCTGGGAGACTGAGTTGGAACTTGATGGAACACACTCAGCAAACACGTATGGAACGTGGAACCCTGGCGAGGGGCTGGGCTAGGCTTTGTGGGAGACAAAGTCAACCACTGCCAAAGCATCTGAAAAAGATGAGCTCATCCATAATTACAATAAAGGTGGGGAGTACCAAGTTCTACTGCTAGGGCTACCAAATGCATAAAAACTCAGAGAAGGAAAAGATTCCTTAGAGTTAGGAAGATGAGGAAAGAGAACTACATAAAAGAAAGAGGAGGAAGACATCCTGAACACCTCCCACTGCCAACTTTGCTTTACAAGTCATCTCAGTTATCCTAACAGGCACCAGGTCAATCATGCCACCTTCTACAGGGGAGAGGCTTTGAGAGAGGAGGTGAACTGCCCAAAGTCAGAGCTGGATGGTGGCCAAGTCAGGATTCCAGCCCAGGCTTGTGTGACTGTCCTAGCACATTCTATGGCCCTTTGGTGGCATTCAACCTAGACCTGGAGAGACTGCATTTCAAGTAGGAAATGGGGTGCTGGCTCCCAGGCTGACAGCAGATCCCCAGACCCCCAGAGGCAGTGCAGCACAGAGCACAGGGGAGACAGGAATGCAAGCCAGCTGAGGCAGGAAGTTCACGGAAGGGAAGAAGACTCAGATGCAGCCTTGCCTGCCACCTACAAAGTTGGGAACTGCACAGAGTTCAGCAGAGAGAATGACAGCAAGACTATGAACAAGTAAGCTGGACAGCAGCTGGCTGACCGTGGTGCCAGGGGCCCTGCAGGGCGGATCATGCATTTGGAGTGTCCCTGAAGCAGAGACTTGCAGGCATTAGGCCTTTTCTAGATGACATCACAGATGTTGAAATACAGTCAGCTGACAGGGAGAGAAAGCCAGGGCCTTTTTTGGGTAGGAACTATCAATGACCTAGAACTGGCTTTCCGGCATCTGTCAGGAAAGCTTTTCATCTCGGGAAAGAAAAAAACCAAGAGGGCAATCTATCTGACAAAACCCCAAGGTACTCGATTACAAAGAAAAAACAACAAAATTGCATTTCTCTTTTCTGTAGTGTTCTGTGGCCTTCTGGCTTTCAGTCATTAAAGCAGACAGGCAAGAACATTGCACAGAGGTACAGGTCTGAGCTCACTGACCGTAATCCACCCAGAGAGAGGTAGATAACTGCGTGAGGTACTGGAGCTTCCCCAGCAAGATCCCTTTAAGTCACAAGTTCCCTGGTGCATATGCAAGATTCCGTCTGTGCTCCATCACGATAGGTAAATCTGTGTACAGGACAGAGCTCAAGAACAAGCTGATAGGAAGCACATCTGTCCTGACCCCTCAGGCCCACACCCAGCACCTTAAGGAATCCCAAGATTCTAGAAGCCAGATCGTTCCGGAAGGGAAACAAGCTTCCTTTGCCAATGATAGCAGGCTGGCTGGAAAAGTCCATCCCTGGGCACACACATCTACTACAAAGAAAATGTGAGCTGTGAGAAATCCAGGTGGTCACCCCAACAGAGCCAAGCAATGGCTCCCCACCCCGTACAGCCACCAGGGCATTGGTTGTGTGTTTAGTCATACCCAATATGACAAAGCCTCTGTGTGTCTGGCTCTGTGCTGGACTCTTGTCATTCTCTAGACAAATTTGCTTCAAGCACACAGTTTACACTGTTGCTGGCGAAAATAATACAAATAACAACAGTCCTCAAGTACATCCTGGCCTAGAGGTGGATACAGTGCTCCGAAGGAGGAGGAAACAGAGGCAGAGGAAGAAAAGAAGGGAAGGGAAGAATCAGAAGGGCCCTCAGAGAGAAGAGGACATGTGAGCTTGATGTAGCAGATATCTTTTCCTTGGGCAAAGGACCGGGGAAAGCACGTCTGAAGCAGAAGGTACATTCCAAGCAAAGCACAGAGGGATAGAATTGCAGTCTTTTGCAAATGGTGAGAAGTTCTGTGTCTCCAGTAAGGGTGCAAGTCTCTTCCTTGGGAAAAGCTGAGATGAGGCTAGCAAGAGGCAGGCTAAGCACCTTGACTGTTAGGCTATAGGGTTGGGACTTGGTCACAAAAATGAAGGAAATCCTTGCATAGTTTTGACCAAAGGAGTAGCATCATCAGACATGTTTTTCTGATGGATAATTCTGGGATCAGGGTGGAGGATGGATCCCAAGGGAACAAGGACTACTGACAGAGGGGTCAGGGAGGGGCCATGAGCCTGCAGAGCTGCAGCTAGGGTCAAGACTACAAGAGTGGTTGAAGAAAGGAGGAGTGACTTAAGAGGGAAAACTGAAGGTTAAGTGACTAAGACTTGTAACTGAAACCGGGAGAGAGAGAGGGAGGAATCAGGGATGCTAACCAGGTTTCCGGCTTGCTGTTAACCTACCTAAAGAACACCAGGACAAGAGCAGACTAGGGAAATGAGACAGAAAAATCTGACCTGGACATGCCACAGAATTAGGAGTCTCTAGCGTAGGGAGGACAGCTGAAGCCATGGGAAGGTAGGAAGTCACCCAAAGGGACATCCATTCAATAAAAAAAGGATCTAACCCTGGGGAGCACCAAGATTTAAGGATTAGGTAAAAAATAAAATAAGGCCTGCTGAAAACATAACCCTACCATAAAAGGGCTTAGGATACTAACTTGTTTCTATGTTTTCCCCAAGGCTCATCATCACCAAACTGAAGGTCTCCCTAGTTTGGATGAGATTCATAAGCTGCTTCCTGCCTGTGCGTTTGAAGAAAGACAAATTCCCTTAAGGCGGCAGAGAGGTGGTGACAGAGCTGCTTCCAACCCTTTTAAGACAAATTTATGTCTTTTCTCAATAGAGAGATCTTTGCTATCTATATTTCTTTCTTACTACATATGATTTCAGGTCAATAGACCACCCTTGAAAATTGTATCTAGATCCAGAAATACAAAATCAAGAAAATCAAGAAATACAAAATCATCAATATTGTTGGTACAATAAATAAGCCTAGCAAAGTTAGCTAAGTTTAATGCTGGATTCAAAGCTATCCCTTTGGGGGAACTCCACCCTTTATCCCACAAATACTGATTTGGATTTGGACTCTTCCTCATTTATTCTCCCATCTGGATGAGAATTTCAAAAATCTAGAACCGCTTCCTGGCAGTTCCCTCAAGCTGCAGCTAGTGTCCTGCAACTAACTAATGCTTTGAGGTTCACTCTGGGCAGAAACCCTCCTGGCCCCGACTAGATCAGCTCTGGGCGTCTAAAACTGACACAAGAGCCTGGAACCACGACTAGTCAGGAAACAGCAGGCGAGGGTGGGCCCTGGATCCAGCCTGTGCCAGGCCAATGGATGAATTCCAGGCCACCCTGTGCAGGTCAGGAGAGTGGGCTCTCCAGCCAGGAAGTCCTGGCAATATGACCTCCCTGTCTTCATTTGCAAAAATAAAGCTAAGGCCTTTCTCAATAGGTGTTTGTAATGATTCAAGGAGCTAATGTGGGTAAAAAGCACTCAGTAGTGGTCAGAGTTACATTCTTACAGTCCTTCCTCTCACTGGGGATTACAGTGTAGAGGTAGCTGCAACTTTAGGAAAACTCACTGAAGTAAGGTAATCATTCATATTCCTTATGTTTTCTTCAGACAGCAAACTGCTCTAGCATATTTTAAAATAACAGCAGCATTAATTCTGAACTGACTTACCCACAACCTCATTTAATCCTTAATAACCATCAAATATGGTCAATAGATAGTGACAGCATCCGTCAACAGGATGAGAATGCCAAGATTCAGAGAAGTGACCTCACTTGCCCAAGATCGCTTAACCAGTAAAAGGCAAAACGGGGATCTGAATTCAAAACTTCAAAAAATTTTCTAACTTTAAGATTTATTGACCCACTGCTTATTAGAGGTAAGGTATTTCGACAAAATATCTGCTCTAATTTCTGATTCTAAATCCCATAACCTTCTACAATACCACGCTGACTCCATTCATACGAGTACTTAAAGTTTCATTTTCACAAACTTAAGCAGATTTATAATATATAAAGCCAGCATTATGTACATATAATAATGGTCGGCTCCAAGACTGCCTGGAGGAAGAGAAGCCACAGACACAAGCACCTCCAACAGGAAACCTCCAGGATGAGGAAACAAAATATATTGGGTCATTCAAAGGTATGTATAAAAATGGCAAGCGATAACTTTGCACAGTGACAGGTGGTTACTAGACTGATTTAGTGTGTTGATCACATAAGGTATATAAATGTCAAATCACTATATTATGCACCTGAAGCTAATACTGTATGCAGCTATAATTAAATTTTTTTTTAAAAGATACCAAGGTTCCAATCAATAGGCAAAAAAAGAAATAATCTTCCACAAAAAGTAGTATCATAAAGTTTAAGCAAGAAATGAGATACAACTCAAAAGGCATAAAATAAACAGGAAAACATTCTTTAGATACATTAGAAGCCCAAAAAAGATGATCTTGCCAATTTTTAAAATGAGGTTGATAACTGATCATGTGAAAAATACTTGTAATGCTTTTTTTCTCCAAATTCAAAGTCAGATGTGGACTACAGACTTCAAACAGGCCACATAGAGAAGGGGAGGAGGGAAACCAGATCTGTATCTCCAAATTTGCATTTGGGACTCTCAGGAAAGTGGCCAAATACATTCCAGGAAATCTGGTATTACTAAGACTTCGTGGCGGACTGAGAATATGCCTGAATAACCTGGAAATGAGCCACTATGAAGTCTGTATATACAAAGAACTTCCAGGATACAAGATTGGAAAACTGCAGGTCCATCAACTTCATTAGAGGGTTTGAATTTTTCTCTTCTAATACTAAAGCTATGTTCTTCCCTGACTACTGCCAGCAGAATGGGCAAGGAAATAAAAACATAAAATTAATTTGCAAATACCTGAGAGGAAAAGATGCCATGTTCTGGCATGGTTGTATGAAGAGCAAGTCCCCCTAGTTAGAGTAATCTCCTCCTAGGCTAGAATAACAGGCCCACAGGTCTTAGGGCCACATTATCTCACTTTGGCAGGAAATTAGACCCTGTGCCCTATGGCATTGTCACCAATGACAAGGGACAACCATGAGATAAATTCTGTTTAAGCAAGAAGCTAAATGTCTGGCAGACTGCATTCAGTTCACATCAGTAAGCCAGTCCTTCTGGGGCACAGGGATTTAATAAACAGGACTATGTAGGAATATGTCCTAGGTCCATATTTGTCAACAGCCTCATCAAACACTTCATTGCCAGTCTGCTGGGGTACTGTGGATTAAACACATAAAGGTTTTCGGGCAGGGGAAAGAACAGAAAAGTGGCCACACACACAGGAAAGAATGTGAACAGAGGTCACACGACCTGCTCCTCTTCTTATGTGCATAGCTCAGGAAGTACCCATCATCCACTCAGTGGCCTGAGAGCATCAACTCTGAGTCTTCTTCATCTTGCCTTTTTCTCTCTTTCCTTGCAATAAACTTTCTATTGTAATTTGAAATAACTTTAAATTTACAAAAAAGTTGCAAAGATAAAACAAAGAGTTCCTGCATTCTCCAGGGGAATGCCCAGTTTCCCCTGATGCTAACATCTTACATTACCATGACACTTTTGTCCCAACTAAGACGCTAACTTTACTATTAATTAAACTCAAGACTATTCAGATTTTACATTTTTCCACTATTGTTCTTATTCTGTTCTCCAAAATCCAATCCCGGATACAACATTGCATTTAGATCTCCTTTTTTCTTTTTCAAGCCATAAGTTTATTTACAAACATATATAGTATGTTGAGTTAAACAGTTTGATACATTTTTCAAAGTGACTGCACCTCTTAAAATGCTCCTCTTCCTGGGCCAGCTGAGTGGCACATTGGTTAAGAACTGGGTTGGGATGCCAGAGGGCCCCAGTTCAGATCCCACATATGAGGGCTAGTGACACTGCCCTCTACAGCTAAGATGCTGAACAACAGCTCAACCTGGAGCTGGGCTGCTGTGAGTCACCTGCAACGGCGTAGGCTGCAGCCCCTGCTGCAGTGGGTTGCCATGGGCTACCGTGTGTAGCCACCAGCCAGCGTGAGCGGCCAGCAGCCACAGTGAGCGGCCATCCAGAAGCTGGCGACTGATCTGCCTCGCCCGGGAAGAGCACAATGATGGTGCCAACTTGGGCCAGTGAAGCAACGTCCTCCACAACTAGACTGAAGAACAAAAGGACAGCAACTTGTCTGTCCCCCTTCCCCCAATTCCCCAGCACTGTTCCCATTCCCCAATTCCCCAATAAAAAAATTTTTTTTTTAAATGCTCCTCTTCCTTTTTCATGGATTAACTAAAACATCCTCATTTCTTAAGTAGTTGGTGTCTTACTACAAAGAAAGGTGCGGCAAATCCAGATCCAAAGCACATAGTCATCTCTAGCAACCACCACTTGTTTTCCACCGAAAACAGCAAATTCTTCCCTGGGCCCTCCTCAAAGTGGCTCCTATGGACCACAGAGGTTGTGAACCTCTGGATGCTCTGTCCCAACATAGTGCTGTTGGGAGGCCTGAGAAAGGCGCAGAGACCAAAAACAGAGGAAATGGCGGTACCACACCAAGTCCTCCTTTTTTCGCAACCTTGTTTCCCTACGTACAAGGATCAAAAGTGTAGATCTCCTTTCTTTTTAAAGTTCATTTCTATTAATGTCAAATAGTATATGTCTATTTATGTTTGCCTCACTTCTCATTTTCCCAGAGGCAACTGAGATTATTTTAGCTGTTTCTTCAAGTATCTGCCTCCATGTTTTTAATTCTGCCATCTACTGACTTACAACTATGAAATATGAGGTTTTGCTCCCTTACACATACAGGTAACTCCATATATCCCAATAGGTTTGATCATAACATTTGTATAGCTCAGTATTTAGTGTTTACAGTAGGACTGTGTAAATATTACTAATAGATGAGCAGTTATAGTTCCATTCTAGTATAACTCTGTTTTCTCTGGAATTAAATGTTTATTCCTTTTAGAAATTGTGAAGACATTGCTCCACTGTCTTATAGCTTCTGTTGTATGAACACAATGATTCTTAACCCTTTGTACATAACCTCTTCTCTTTTCCTCTTGAGTTATATAGGCTTCTAAGGTGGCCCCAGTGATCCCCATCTCCTGGTGTTTGCACCTTTCTAATGGCAATTGCCTCCCCTTGAACGTGGGCTGGACCTAGTGACTTGCTACTAACAAAAAGAATTTGGTAAAAGTAATGGGATGTCACTTCCAAGGTTACAAAAGACTGTGGCGTCTGTCTTGCTCATGCTCACTCTGATGAACCAAACTGCCTATGGAGAGAACCTAGTGGCAAGGAACTGAGGCCCTTGATGCAATGGCCCACAGGAACTGAACCCTGCAAACAGCCACATGAATGAGTGAGGAAGAAATCCACCCCAGTCAATCCCGGCTGGATCACAGTCCTAACCAACACCTCAGTGGCAGTCTTGTGAGCAACCCAGAGACAAATGACCCAGCTAAGCCACAGAAACCATGAGACATTAATGTTGTTCTAAGCCAGGGTTGGCAAACTACAGCCGTGGAGTGGCCATGTGTTTTTGTAAATAAAGTTTTATTGGAACAGTCATAACCATTCCTTTAGGTATAATCTATGCCTGTTTTTGTACTGCAATGGCACAGCTGAGTAAACCATATGGCACACAAGTCTAAAATACTTACTTTAAGAAAACGTTTGCCACTCCCTGTTCTAAGCCACTATGTTTTGGAGTAATTTGTTATGCAGCAATAGATAATATGTTCTTCTCTCTAGACACCTGTAGGATCGGTTTTGTTTCTTTATGTTCTAAAACTTCATGAAGATGTGGCCTGGTAGAACAATTTGAGAACAATTCTCAAAAGCTAAGGGGCACTCTAAATCTGGAAGCCCTTTGTTCCTCAGTTCTGGGAAACATTCTGAAATCATTTCATTAATAATTTCTTCAGTTTTCTTTCTGGTACTGCTATTATTTGGATGTTTGACCTCCTAAACAAAGTCTCTGATGTTCCTAATGTTTATCTCATAGTTTACATATGTCTTTTTGTTCTAATTTCCGGAAGAATGCCTCAATGCTATTTTTAAGCCCTTCAATTGAATTTTTCATTTCTGGTATCATATTTTTAATTTCTAAGAGCTCTCTTTTTCTAAATGTTATTTTTAATAGCTCCTGTTCTTATTTTATAAATACAGTATCTCCTCAAATCTAAGGATAATTTTAAACTGTAAAAATGGTTTTCTTGGACTGACTTATTTCACTTAGCATAATGTTCTCTAGGTCAATCTGAAGCTGCCGTTGAATAATATTATATGTCAACTACAATTTAATACATATATAGTCATGGGATGTGGAGTATAATGTGGGAATGGAGTCAATGGAATTGTAATAGATATGTATGATATCGAGGGTGGGGGGCAGTGGATGGGGGAGGGGGATTGTCACTTTGTGAGGGGTGAAAAGGATAACTATTGCATTGTTTTGTACACCTGAAACTAATAATAATAATAATAAAATGGTTTTCTTCTGCTCCCTTGCACTGTTTCCTGTGTTCCTTTTTTCTTTGTTTGTTTGTGTGTTTTGGACTATAGAGGCTGAATGTTTAGTCTTACATTTATATTGGTTTACATTTTGGTCAAGTCAGAGAAAGTTATCAAATGTCTGATGATCTCTTGACGGGATCGTCCCCTCATATTTAAGTATGAAGTAATAACAAACTGCTACAAGATCTGTTTCTATTGAGTGATTTGTCAATTGGAAGGGTGATCTGGTTCATAACATTTTACTGAAAAACTTCCAACTTTCAGTGTTTAACCAGCTTTTCACTTGGGCTCTTCAACTTCTCATAAAGGAATGATTTAATCTCCTGTCTGGGAGGGTTATGCCTGTGCTCTTGGAGTCACGCAGGTTTGAAGGGTCTCACCTGGTCTTGAGCATGATGTACCATTCTCAGTGATGCCTGATTTCTCTACACCCAGAGTCCTTCCACTTTAATCTCACCAGGTAATAACCTGGAGAATAAACCATGGGTCTTCTGCAGGTGTGAAGAAGGTGCAATTACCACACTACACAGGTGGGGATCTGACTACTTCTCACACAGACTTTCTCTACCCCACCCCCTGTATCCCACTTTCAGAGGTGCCTGGTCCCTCCAATTGTGGAGCTCTCTGAGGTTCTCTGATGTGGGCCAGCTGTTTCTGTGCTTCTGTGCTATAGGCTTGAGCTCTAGCTGTCTCTCCTCTGCTTAGTCAATTATCTACCAATCATGAACCTTTTTTCCAGTTATCACAATTTGCTGCCATCCGTCCTCCTATCCCGGTGCTTTTATTCTCACTTCAATTGGGCTCGGGGAAGGAGCCAAGGTAAATAGTTGTGTTCAATATGCTATTTATAACAGGCAGTCAGGTGCCCTCAATTCTCATAGACTTATAATCACCAAGTGCTATAATTCTGTTTCCTTGCGCTCTCTCTCATCATCTGTTCCTCATCAAGTCCACTGCCATTTCTCCAGGTCAGGCCCTTATCTCTCATTGAAGTCACAGCCAGTTTCCTTGTTTCCTTGCCTTCCAGTCACTCCTTCCCTCCAAACCGCTCTTCAATATTGTCAGTTTAAAATGCAAGTCAGATCATTGTCACTCCTCAACTGTTATGCGCTAAACTGTGTCCCCGAAAAATTCATGTGTGGGAGTCCTAACCCCAGTAACTCAGAATGTAACCTTATTTGGAGAGACAGTCTGTCCAGAGGTAATTAAGTTACTATGAGGTCATGAGGATGGACCCCAATCCAATATGACTGGTGTCCTTATAAAAGGGGGAAATTTTGGACTTAGAGACAGACACGCACACAGAGAGAACTCACTCTATTTCAGGTCTGTGTAAAGGTTGTTCCCTCTGGCCTGAAATTTGTCTCTGCTCCATTTTTTCATTTCCACCAGGCTAGCTCCTTCTCAATCTTAAGGTCTCTCTTCAGACATAAATGAATTCTGGATCTCTTTCCTGACAATTCCTCTATCTCTTTTGCTAACCAACCCACTGCCTAAAAAAAAAAACCAAAAAGAAAACAAACAAACAAAAAAACCCCACTCCTGGGCTCTATGTTTCTCCAGTATATACTCTGTGCTTTCCTTATCCATAACATTTATAACATACTGCAATTACCTGATTATTTCTCATATTCTTCCCCAACATGAAAGCTTTAGGAGGGCAAAATCAGTCTATCTTGTTGACAGCTTCCTCCCAGCACATAGGAAGCACAGGAGGTATTCTGTTGTTGAACGGATGAACAACAAATCAATATGAGAAACAGAAGTCTGCATGTAAGTAGTTCTGTCAAAAAAACATTTAAGAGATTCCATACTACAAAGATGTCGATCTTCCCCAAACTAAACTACAAATGATAGACTTTTTTCAACTTGAAAAACTAATTCTAAAATTTAACAAAATAAATGAATGTACAAGAACAATGAGGAAAATTTAGAAAAGAATGGGGTGGGCTTTGTCTTATCAGATAATTTAAACAGTTTAGGTCTCCAACATAATGTTAATTTAAAAAAAGAAAAAGTACAGAATAATATGTACAGAATGTCACCATATGTGTAAAAAGGGTAAAAATGAAATAAATTTTCATTTTTGCTTGAATGTGCATTTTAAATACCTTCACAAAAACTAGTAAAAGTGGTTCCTTATGGAGGAGGGCAAGAACTGGGTGGATGGGTTAAAGGACGGGGGGAGACGTTTTATTGTATATCTTTCTATACATTTTGAATTTTCAATCATGTAACTGTTTTACTTCCTTAAAAAATAAATTAAATTTTAGAAATTTGAAGCATCATAGCATGAATACATTATAGGTATGAGATAAATGATAGGTTATGTGGCTAGATTCACAATAAGAAACAGAATAACAACCTGAATTAAACATAGGAAATGAATTTATGAAAAGAAAGTTATGTCAAATGGATCAATTGACTAAGCACGTCTTAATTAGTAAATGATATGAGACAACTACTAATCAATTTGAGGACAAAAAAGTTGGTCACCCACTTTATTCCATACACTAAAATACATTTCAAATAAACTGAAGAGTTGTAGGTTAACAATAAAACCACAAAATTACTAATTATATATAGTATATACATATATGTATTTATATATACACACACAGTAAAATATTTTTCTGAAGAGGTTTCTTAGAGAATCTAAAAATATATATCATAATTTTAAACGTGCATATGATTTGACTAAGCAATGCCATTTTTAGGAATTTAACCTAAAGGAAATATGGACAAAAGAAGCCAAGATGTGGATGTATATTTTGCAGTGTTGATTTTAATACTGAAAATGGGAAATAAATTAAATGCATTATAATAATAGGAAAGTGCTTAAAAATTTACACGTATCATGAAATATTATACAGCTGTTTAAAAACATGATGTAGATCTATATTTAACGATATGAAAATACCCACAAGTTTTTGTGAAATGAAAAAAACATTTATAAAAGAGCATATAAAGTATGAACCAGGATGTTACCAGTCTTCTTTCTCTCTACATAGTGGAATTTTTAGTGTTCCTTCTTTTTGCTGTTCTGTTGTCTGCCTTTCTCACCCCAACCCTCAACCCAGGAAAGAAAAAGGTCACAAGGCTCAGGGTGGGGTATCCACCAGTAGACTCTAGCTGTCAATGGGGCACAGGAGCGGAACCAGGAATGTAGGGTGACACCAGCTGCATGAATGTCTGATTTAGAAGTCACAGCAAGCTTGTTTTCCTAGCCCTGGTCCTGCTATGAAGACCACTTTGGACAGTCAATTCTCCACACTTTGTCTCAGTCTTCTAAAGTAACACAGATATACATTTTATCCCAGGAATATTATGACAATTGATAAAAGTGAACTGGCATCTTAAGATGACTAATTAGGAGGTCTATGGGCAGAGCTGGGCTCTCTGTTACTCTCTAGTCCTGACTTCCTGTTAAAACTTTATGGTTCCAACTTCCAGGAGAGGGATTTATTTATATAGGGGGCCATCTTGGGAAGAGGTCACTTTTTTGTATGTGGGCGGCTGGCTGGAGGTACTGCAGCCGGAGGTGTGCATCCTCACACTGCTATGTTTCCCTTTCTTTCTTGAACAAACCCTCTTTTGGTAGACTACCTGGAGAATTATTTTGTCCAGTCGACACAATAAATATGACCAGACTACAAAAAAATAAATACATTTTAGGACAAAGGTGATGCAGTTTATCCAAGCATCTCCAGACCCTGTCTGTCCCTTCAGTTTGGATCCAGTAAACTCTCTCCCTTGCAAACACCTTTTATAGCTCACAGTACCCAGTCTCTGCTAAACGCAGCGAGAGACAAGATTCCCTCAGTCAGTCCATACCTGTTTTGCTTTGTTTCGTTTTGTTTTAGTCCCCACCAAGTTCCTGGCTGAAAGCTTGAGATTCAGAGATGACTCAATCAATCACAGACACTGCCTTCAAGGAATTTGTATTCTAGATAATGGGAGCGAAGCAGAAAAGTAAAAAAAAGTGTGGAGCACAGTGCCAGCAGAAACCAGCCCTGAGGGGATCAGCGATGCTGCCTGAAGGAGGGTAATCTAGGCCGACTCTGAACTTTTCCTGTTGACCTGGGGAAAGTATAAACTGGAACATTCCAGGATGTGGAGCAACTATCCAAAGCATAAAATAACTCGGAATGCTCAGAAACTCTTAGTCTGGATAAATCAGGCACTGAAGCCCATACCACACCAAGTGCACAGCAGCACAGACCACACAGCCCAGCTTGAATTCCTGTGAAATTCAACAAATGTCTGCTTGCAGTGACTGGGCAGCTGTTATATGTGAATGTCACAGGTCCTCCCTGACCATAGGAGTCCACGAGACCATATGCTGGACACCAGGAGGACAAAAAAGTGAAGTAGACCCAGCGCCTGTAATGGGGAGCACACAGGCTGGTAGGAGGGGCCTGGGCAGAGCTCAGTGCTTTTCAGGAAACAGAGAGAAAACATTCACACCTTTGTGACTGCCTCCTGCTACAAAGGAAAAACCAACTGGGAAAAGAGAACAGAAGGTATCCATTAAAAAGGATGAATTTAGTTTCCAGATCAAATTGTGGCTGATTCTCAAAGCAAGAAAAGCAGACTGACAACACAGACCTAGGTAGAGCCCAAACTCTTTACTAGAACCAATTTTTGTTGCTTTAAGGATAGCAAAGTTTTAATGAGCTCTTGTCTTTCCCCCTTTATCTCTAAATACAAGGTCTGACAATTAAGTTCGTGAACTTGCCACTGTGCACTTACATTGGCAGCACTGTACAAATAGCTCAGTAAGGTTTCATAACCTTGGGATATCAGTGTCTCACAGCTGTGTTCAGGTCGACGTGTGGCAGTGTCTTGTTGATTGACATTCATTATTGTTGCCTGTTTTTGTGTGCTGTCGTGAGAATATTTGAGCTTGAATTAGAGCAAAGAACAAACATTAAATTTTTTGTTAAACTTGGCAAGAGTGGAAGTGAAATCAGGGGTATGTTAGTTCAAGTTTATGGGGATAATGCCATGAAGAAAATGGCAGTGTACAATGGATTAAACGTTTTTCTGAGGGGAGAGAACGCGTCACTGATGAAGAGCGGTCAGGGTGGCCAGTAACAAGCAGAACTGATGAAAACATTGCAAAAACTCATCAAATTGTGTGTCAAAATCATCAGCTGATTGTGAGAAGCATAGCAGACCAAGCAAACATCGATAGAGAAACAGTTAGGAAAATTTTAAACTAAAAATCTTGGCATAAGAAAGGTGTGTGCAAAAATGGTCCCGAAGGAATTCACCGAGGAACAAAAGCAAAGGGGAGTTGACGTTTGCCAAGACCTTTTGGAGAGGCAAGACGGTGTTTTGGGCCATGTTATCACTGGTGATGAAACATGGGTGTACCAATATGACCCTGAAACAAAGCTTCAAAGTGCACAATAGAAGTCACCCAATTCTCCACGACCAGAAAAAGTTCCGTCAGTCCAAATCAAGAGTCAAAACAATGTTGCTAACCTTTTTTGATATCAGAGGGATTATTCATTATGAATTTGTATGAACTGGACAAATAGTTAACCAAGTTTACTATTTGGAAGTGCTGAAAAAGCTGCGTGAAAACGTTAGACGACCTGAACTTTTCACCAACAATTCATGGATCTTGCATCACGACAATGCATCAGCTCACATGGCACTGTCTGTGAGGAAGTTTTTAGCCAGTAAACAAATAACTGTATTGGAACACCCTCCCTACTCACCTGATCTGGCCCCCAATGACGTCTTTCTTTACCTGACGGTAATGGAAATATTGAAAGGAAGACATTTGGATGACATTCAGGACATCAAGGGTAATACGATGACAGCTCTGATGGCCAATCCAGAAAAAGTTCCAAAATTGCTTTGAAGGGTGAACTAGGCACTGGCATCAGTGCATAGCTTCCCAAGGGGAGTACTTCAAAGGTGACTATAGTGATATTCAGCAATGAGATATATAGCCCTTTTTCTAGGATGAGTTCACTAACTTAATCATCAGACCTCCTAGATGGTCAGAGAAGAAAGGCCACTCAAGAACCAACATTTTGAAGGTGCATTTGCCATGAAGTGCTGGAAACTCTGGCTTGGAGACCTTAACGACTCATCTTTGGAAATAAAGCTCGGGTCTCACTATCAGTGTCGCCTCACACGCCTTGGCATGGCAGGTAAAGTGAACCCCCTATACCTTGTCACTGTGTCAAGCTAATCCCCTTATGGAATTCCAGCATGCCATTTAGTTTTCCCTCCTCCTGCCTCTCCATTATAATGCTGCGCTTCAAATTGTGAAGCAAAAATTGCAGACATTTTAAAACAGAGAGAGAGAGAAACCTTATTAAATACACATTGGAGGCATATTGCATAAGGCTTGAGAAGGGGAAAAAAAGCACAATTGGGAAAAGATTATTCATCTCTTCCCAACATCCTTGCTAGACAAAGATGATAGAGTTGCCCTGTCATTTTCTTCCTTTTCCTTCCCAAGGCAACCACACCACACCAGAGAACGCTTCCCAAACCCATCACTAAAGGGAGAGGTAGAATGGCCTGCTGAGCTCGGCTACCCTACACCAGGCTAGACCCTTCAGTGGAGCATACGTGTTCAGAAGAGTTCACAATGATTCCCACTGGTCCCTTCTCCATAGTGAGCCTGCAAGTGGCATGGGGGAAGGAGAGGCTTTAACTTTTTGTTTTAAACACTTATAGGGATTTTAGGAAGTTTTTAATAAACATGCATTACCTTTTTAAAGCAGGTATCCCTACTGTGTTTTAAAGAATACATTTACAAAAAAAGGTCCTAAGGTGGGCAATTAAAAGTCCCTGATGTCCCATGGTACACCACATTTCCTAGCCACAAATACATGGAACAACAAACTACTGTAGAAGCAAACAAATCTGGAATATTCCCTAAGCTCAAACCAGAGGCTCAGTGCTTTCAGTATTTTAGGGAAACACCAACTTCCTGGGAAACTAAATGTCAAATGTGGGAGATTTTCCACAGGTCCATTTACTCCCGTGCTGTGAACAACCCTTACCTCCCTGACTGCCCCAGCCCTCCTCCTCCTCCTCTTCATCATCGTGGTCATCTTCATCATCTCTCATTAGCATTCATGGCAGAAGAAATAGAACATGACAGAATTCTAAATCAACACAGAATTTTTCCACATACCCATGTGGTCAGCCATCTCTCTGTCCATCAGCTTGAAGGTCTCAGAGGCCTCCTCTCCTCTGCACCCTGCAGAGTCTCAGGGGTGGAGGCCAATATGCTGTCACACCAGTCCTCACTCTCCCACCACCAGGTGGACAGGGACCAGATATAGCTCATTCATCTGAGCCTCTGGAAAATGCTGACACTTGGGCAAGGAATGGGGAAAAGGCAGGAGGAGAAAAGTCACTGCGGGGGGCAGCTTTCCCAAAGCTTCCCTGGCAGAGTCACACCATGAGCACTGTGTTCTAACCAACTGAGCTAACTGGCCGCCCTGAGTAGTATTTCATTTTAATTTAAAGAAATTTTTTAAATAGATATATTTGCTTTGTTTTTTAGTGGTTCCTCTATGAACTATAATATATTGGGTTGTTGGAAAAGTCATGACACATTTTTGCAACAAAAAACATAGAAAATTTTCTATGTCATGACTTTTCCAACAACCCAATACCTTCTGAACTTACCATAGTCTACTAGAATTAACAGTTTACCACTTCAGGTAGGCTATAGAAATCATACCACCATTTATGTTCCTTTAACGTCAAACATAATTTTTAAAACTCAAGAGAAGCATTGTCTATTATATACTTACCTTTTCCATTATTCTTCATTCCTGATATTCCAAGTTTGTTTATTCCTTCCTTCCTCCTTTCTTCCATTTTTCCTCATTCTCTCCCTACCTGCTTTTCTCACTTTTAAAAGTATTTGCTTTCTGGGCCAGCTGAGTGGCGCGTTGGTAAAGAGCTGGCTTGGGACGCCAGAGGGCCCTGGTTCGGATCCTACATATGAGGGCCAGTGACACTGCCCTCTACAGCTAAGATGCTGAACAACAGCTCAACCTGGAGCTGGGCTGCCGTGAGTCACAGGTGACGGCGTAGGCTGCAGCCCCTGCTGCAGTGGGTTGCCATGGGCTACCGTGTGTAGCCAGCAGCCAGCGTGAGCGGCCGGCAGCCACAGTGAGAGGCTGTCCAGAAGCCGGTGACTGATCTGCTTTGCCCAGGAAGAGCGCAATGATGGTGCCAACTTGGGCCAGTGAAGCAACGTCCTCCACAACTAAACTGAAGAACAAAAGGACAGCAACTTGTCTGTTCCCCTTCCCCAATTCCCCAACACTGTTCCCTCCCCCAATTCCCCAATAAAATCTTTTAAAAAAAAAAAAGGAAGAATTGTCTCAAACCAATAATCTAGGATCTCATTTCAAGGAACTAGAAAAAGAAGACAAATCAAATCAAAGAAAGGAGACTATTGAGCCAAAAGCTGTTTGTTTGAAAAGATCGATAAAACTGATAAACTTGTAGTAAAACTGACAAAGGAAAAAAGAGAAGAACAAATTACCAGTACCAAGAATGAAAGAGAGGATATCATTACAGACACCACAGACATTAAGAAGATAAGAGAATACTACAATGTAAACAACTCTACACATGAATTAAACAACTTAGATGAAATGGACCAATTCTTCAAAAACTACAATCAAAATTCATCCAACATAAGATAAAAAAAATCTGAGAAATCCAGTAACTATTAAAGAACTGATTGATAATTAATCTTTCAAAAAAAGAGTCTCAGACCTCAATGATTTCACTAGCAAATTCTTCCAAGAACTGTAAAAAAAGAAATATTACCAATTCTACAAATTCTCTTCCAGAAAATAAAAGTCACACTTCCTGACTCATTTTAAGAGGTTAGCATTAATCTGATACCAAACCCAGATAAAGACAAAAAGAAAAAAGAAAGCTATAGATCAATAATTAATGAATTAATGAAAAGAGACGTAAAAACCCTCAAAAAATATTAGCATATATGTGTGTATATACATATATACACACACACCATGACCAAGTGGGATTTATTCTAGAAATGCAATGCTGGTTTAATGGTCACAAAAATCTATGTAAACTATCCAAATTAAAAATCTAAAGAAGAAAACCACATGATCATATCAATTGAAGGAAAAGCATTTGAAAAAATTCAACACTCATTCATCATAAAAATTCTCAGCAAACTAGGAATAAAAGGGAACTTCCTCAACCTAATAAAGAGCACTTACAAAAATCTTCAGTTAATATCATAGTGAATGGTGAAGAACTGAATGTTTTCCCAAAAAAAATCAGGAAATAGGAAAGGATATTTATCACTCTCACCACCTCTATTCATAATAGTAGTGAAAGTCATAATCGATGCAATAAGGCAAGATGAAGAGAAAGCATACAGATTGGAAAATGAAGAAATAAAACTCTGTCCTGGTTTGTAGATGACATGACTTAGCAGAAAATCCTAAGCAATCTATAAAACAACTCCTAAGTTAGCAAGGTCATAAGATACAAGGCCATCAAATAAAAATCAATCTTGTTTCTCTATACTAGCAATGAACAACTGGAAACCAAAATTTAAAACATAATACCAATAAAACCCCCTCACCAGAAACAAACAATAAAAGCCCCCACAAAAATAAGCAAAAAAAGACCCACTTGAAATACTTACCTAGAAATCTAACAACCATGTAAAGAATGTGTATGCTGAAAACTTTAAAACACTGATAAAACACATCAAAGAAGATTTAAACAAATGGAAAAACATACTGTGTTCATGAGTTGGAAAACCTAACATTGTAAAGATCTCAACTCTTTCTAAAATGATATGAGCTTAACACAATTGCTATCAAAATCTCAGAACTTTTTGCAGATATAGAAAAACTAACTCTAAAATTTCTATGGAAAGGCAAAAAAAAAAAAGGAGAAGCTAAAACAATTTTGAAAAAGAGTAAGTTGAGGGAATCACAGTACTCAATTTTAAGACTTATATAACTAAAGTAATCAAGACAGTGTACTATTAGCAGAAGAAAAAAAAATCCACAGATAAATAATAGTACAGAATAGAATCAAGAAACAGATCCACACAAATTCGGTCAATTGACTTCTGATTAAAGTTCAAAAGCGAATCAATGGACTAAGGACAGTCTTTTCAACAATGCTAGAACAAAGTGAAACAAACTAAACCTCATATCTTCCACAAAAATTAACTCAAAATTGGCTATAGATCTAAAAACATAAAACTATAAAACTTTTAAAAGAAAACAGGAGAAAAATCTTCATGACCAAAGATTAAGAAAAGAGTTTTTGGGCTGGCCGAGTGGCATGCTGGTTAAGAGCTGGCTGGGGAAGCCAGCTCTGAGCAGCAGGGCCCTGGTTCAGATCCCACATATGAGGGGCAGTGACACTGCGCCCTCTACAGCTAAGATGGTGAACAACAACTCAACCTGGAGCTGGGCTGCCGTGAGTCGCTGACCGCATAGGCTGCAGCAGGGCTGCAGTGGGGCTGCAGTGGGCTGCCCTAAGCTACCGAGAGCAGCTGGCAGCCAGCGTGAGCTGCCAAGAGCCACCGTGAGCGGCCATCCAGAGGCCGGCGACCGATCTGCCTCACCCAGGAAGAGTGCAATGATAAAACCAACATGGGCAAGTGAAGCAACGTCCTCCACAACTAGACTGAAGAACAAAAGGACAGTAACTTGTCTGTTCCCCTTCCCCAATTCCCTAACACTGTTCCTTCCCCCAATTCCCCAATAAAATCTTTCTTTTTTTTTTAGCTGAGCCATTCTGCTACCTGTTGGCAGCTCAGCGGCTGCTCAGCTCGGGCTGGACTCGAACCGCTGTTGCTCAGAACTCAAACTCTTGAGCGAGCTCTTAACCAACTGAGCCACTCGGCCGGCCCCCCAATAAAATCTTTTTTTTTTTTTTTTATTTTTATTGGGGAATTAGGGGGATAGGAACAGTGCTGGGGAATTGGGGGAAGGGTAACAGACAAGCTGCTGTCGTTTTGTTCTTCAATCTAGTTGTGGAGGATGTTGCTTCACTGGCCCAAGTTGGCACCATCATTGCGCTCTTCTCTGGCGAGGCAGATCAGTCGCCGGCTTCTGGACGGCCGCTCACTGCGGCTGCTGGCCGCTCACGCTGGCTGCTGGCTACACACGGTAGCCCATGACAACCCACTGCCACAGGGGCTGCAGCCTACACCGTCGCCGGCGACTCATGGCAGCCCAGCTCCAGGTTGAGCTGTTGTTCAGCATCTTAGCTGTAGAGGGCAGTGTCACTGGCCCTCATATGTGGGATCCGAACCAGGGCCCTCTGGCATCCCAAGCGAGTTCTTAACCATCGCGCCACTCGGCCGGCCCAATAAAATCTTTTTTAAAAAAAACAGTTCTTAAACATGACATCAAAAGCATGATCCATAAAAGAAAAAAAAAACCCTGATAAACTGGACTTCATCAAAGTGAAAAACTTAATTTTCTGCAAAGACACTGGTGAAAGAATGAAAAGATAAAGCACAGACTGTGAAAAAGTATTTGCAAATTACTTATCTGATAAAGGAGTTGTATTCAGAATATATTAAGAACTTTGTAAACTGAACAGAAAGAAAACAAACAATCCAATTGAAAAATGGACAAAAAACTTAAACAGACACTTCACCAAAGAGGATATATGAATGCTAAAGGAGCACATGAAAGAACTCACAACACCATTAGCCACTGGGGATGGTAAAGGCACAAAAAGATACTACCACATATCTATTAGAATAGTTAATTATTTTATATACTGACATTCTTTTTTTTAAGTACTTTAAATTATTTCAAATATTGACAATACCAAGTGTGGCAAGGATATAGAGAAACAGAATCAGTCCCACATTGCTGGTAGGAATGTAAAATGGTATAGCTACTCTGGAAAAAATGCTTGTCTTATAAAGTTAAACATATACTCACCAAATGACCCAAGTATCCCACTCCTGTGTATTTACGGTGTAGAAATGAAAATTAGGTTTACACAAAAAACTGTATACACATAGACAGCCACTTTATTTGTAACAGCAAAAAACTGTAAACAACTCAAATGTCTTTCAAACATGTGAATGGGTAAGCAAGCTGCTATATCCATACAATGGGATACTACTCAGTAATGAAAAGGACCAATTATTGACGCACACAATAACTTGAATGGATCTCGAAGCCAATCTCAAAAGGTGACATGACATACTGTACGATTCCACTTACATAACATTCACAAAATGACAAAATTGTGCTCACAGAGATAAGACAAAGGATTGTTAGGTTAGGAGGGGAGTTTCTTTAGGGTTAATGAAATAGTTCTGCGTTCTTGATTGTGGTGGTGGTTACATGAAAAAATATATGTATGTGTATATGTATGTGTATACGAAGTGTGAAATTGAGTTCGCGAACTTGTGACAACGATGTTGCTAAACTTTTTTGATATCAAAGGGATTATTCATTATGAATTTGTACCATCTGGACAAACAGTTAACCAAGTTTACTATTTGGAAGTGCTGAAAAGGCTGCGTGAAAAAATTAGACAAAGACGACCTGAACTTTTCGCCAACAATTCATGGCTCTTGCATCACGACAATGCACAAGCTCACACGGCACTGTTTGTGAGGGAGTTTTTAGCCAGTAAACAAACAACTGTATTGGAACACCCTCCCTGATCACCTGATCTGGCCCCCAGTGACTTCTTTCTTGCCCAAAGATAAAGGGAATATTGAAAAGAAGGTATTTGGATGACATTCAGAACATCAAGGGTAATACAATGACAGCTCTGATGGCCATTCCAGAAAAAGAGTTCCAAAATTGCTTTGAAGGGTGGATTAGGTGCATAGCTTCCCAAGGCGAGTACTTCGAAGGTGACCATAGTGATATTCAGCAATGAGGTATGCAGCACTTTTTCCAGGATGAGTTGGCGAAATTAATTGTCCAAACTCGTATATGATAAATACATCTGATAAAATTTGACAGAACTGTAACCAAAAGATAATAATAATAACAAACAATGAGTACATGTGAAAACTGATGAACTCTGAGTAAGGTCTGAGGTTTCACTAATGCACTGTAGCAATGTCAATTTCCTGTTGTGATCACTGTACTATGGCAGTTGTGTGGCAGGCAGAATAATGGCCTGTCAATGGATGAGTACACCCTAATCCCTGGAAACTGAATGAGAGGAGGTTATCCCGGATTATCCAGTGGGCCCAATGTCACCACATGAGCCCTTCAAATCAGAGAACTTTTTCCAGCTGGTGATAGAAAAGGAAATCAGAGAGTCAAAGCCTAAGAAGAACTAGATACCCGCTGCTGACCTGAAGAAGGAAGGGCCATGTGGAAAGTGAGGGAAGGAGCTGGATTCTACAAGCAACCATCATCATTTTGGAAATGGACTCTTCCCCCAGAGTCTCGAATGAGAACTGCAGCCCTGGCTAACACCTTGATTTTAGTTCAGTGAGACTGAGCAGAGAAATCGGTCATGCCATGTCAGACTTTGGGCCTACAGAGCTAAAAGAGGATAAATTCATATTGTTTTAAGCCATGAAGTAAGTGGTAATTTGTTACAGCTGTAATAGAAAATGAGTACAGAGTAGTTTTCAACTGGGTGATTTTGGGACATTTGGTAACACTTGGATACTTCTGTTTGTCACACGTAGGGGAGTGCCACCAGCTCATAATGGGTAGAGGTCAAGGATGCTGCTAAGCATCGTATAACGCAGAGGACACCCTACCACCACAACAACAAAGAAATATCCAGTCCAAAACATCAACAGAGCTGAGGTTGAGAAACCCCATACCATGCTTATACAAGATGACATCACTGGGAGAATCTCTATACTATTTTTGAAACTTCTATATGAGCCTAAAATTGTTTCAAAATTAAATTTTTTTTAAATATATAAGTATAATCTCAAGGACAACAGAAGGATGCACAGCTTCTATACTACTAGAAGTAAGTTTAAAAACTAATAAAGTACTTTAGGAATCTTGGGCAAATAGATAAGCTAGGGAGAAGGAGTCAGGAGGGAGGGGAAAAAAATGAAAACTATAAATAAGAGGAAGGACAATGGTAGATGAAAGTCCCAGATAAAACGTTTGCTCAGAATCCAATAAAGATCACAGGTCCAAGAAGGTCCAAGATGGTGGATTAGGTAAACGCTGTGCTGCTGCCTCCCAGGATCACACCAAAATTACAAATAAATTACACAACATCAACCTCAAGAATTATCTGAAGACTACCTGAACATAATCCCTATAACTAAGTATATAAAGAAGAGGCCACACTGAGACTGGTAGGAGGGGCAGAGATGTGAAACATGCTGACCCCAAACCCACAGATAGTGGTTGAACACTGGGAGGGGCACCTCCTTGGTGGGGATCCCCCTAAAGGTGGGAGGGGCCCCAGCCCCACACTGGGCTGTCCAGCCCAGGGGTCCTGTACCGGGAAGAGGAATTCCCACAACATCTGGCAATGAAAATCAGCAAGGGCTTTGTCTATCCATCCCGGTGAGACTAAAGGTGGCTAGAAACCCAGACGCCCTCTTAAAGGGACCATACAGAGACTTGCTTGCAAACACTCACCTGGTCTCCAGTGGAGGGGCTGCAACTTGAAAGTCACCAGAGACATACAGGGAAAGACTGAGTTGTGTGGCTTCAGGCGAGGGCTAGAGGGAGCAGCCATTGTCACCCTCCTGCGTCATGTGTAGCCTACAGGAGGGTGACATGTTTTCTATGTTGAACCTACTCCTAAAGGGCCAAATCTGACAACGCATTGGTCTGGTAAAATCCACAAATGTGTACCGACATGATGATGCCCTGGGTCCCCCATGCTCACACAGCTAGTACTACATCACTGGGGCACTCTCGCCTACTCTTGAATACAGAGCTGCCCGCCCCACCCAAGGAGCTGCAACCTGCAGAAGCCTTTTACAGCAGTGAACAGCCTGCTGCAGCTCGGCAACTTTTAATGCTGGGCAGTAACCCAAAACCTATGCCACAGCCATTCTTGAGCAGCTATCAGACATTTACGAGCCAGAGGGAAGCAGTGGCTTGCTGTGGTGTTTTTCAGGGCATTTTTGCAAAGGCCTGGCACCAGTGCAAGAACTAAAACTGCATTAACTTTGTAAAAACCACAGCCCACACCACATAACTCCCTGGCCTGTGCACCTAAAGAGGCTCTTTCAATGGCTGAGCCTTACAGGTAGCCAGCAGGTGACAACAAGCACAGAGGGCCCTAGACCTTTTGCTCAACTGTCCCAAGCCCAATACTGGTGGCAGCCAGTCTCACTTCACAGCGAGGCCACCCCCACATGCCTCCAGGTCCAGCACAAGTACCAACCAATCACATATAGCTTAGTAACTCCTAATGGGTAGCCCTGGGCTGGTCACAGGCAAGGCTGAATTTGGCCTGCATAGGAGCCCCTACCAAGAGACACCAGAGACAACACACGCAGAGACTGGCTTCAGACCACACCTGGTTAGCCCCATAAGTGGCACACCCAAAGGTGGACAGGCACAAGAGCCCACAGGAATGACCTCACCTGGAGGGGTCAGTGCCCACACAGCAGCTCATATACCGTGGACAAAGCCAACCCTCGCAGTCAGCCTAGGAGTCAATCTACCCACTGACACGCCAAAAACAATCAAGGCTCAACTATCACAATACAAACAACACACACAAGGGGGTCCTCCTAGAATACACCCACAGGGGATCAGGGAGACTGCACCATTGGACCACACAGGACACATACTAAGTACAACCACCCAGCAAAGACTGAGAGACATAGAAAATCTACCTAATACATAGAAGCAAAGACAGAGAGGCAGCCAGAATAAGGAAACAAAGAAACATGTCCCAAATAAGAGAACAGGAGAAACCTCCAACAATAAAATTAAATAAAACTGAGGCAATCAACCTACCAAAACAAGAGTTTAAAACACTGGTTATAAGAATGCTTAAGGAACTTAGTGAGAATGTCAACAAAGAGACAATAAGCATAAAGGAGGACATAGAAACCACAAAAAAGAACCAGTCAGAAATAAAGAACACAATAACAGAAATGAAAAATACACTAGAAGGAATCAACAGCAGATTATGTAAAGTAGAGGATGGAATAAGTGATTTAGAAGATAAGGTAGCAGAAAACACCCAATCAGAAAAGCAAAAGAAAAAAGAATTTAAAAAAAAAATGTAGTTTAAGAAACCTATGAGACAACATCAAGCATAACAATATTCACATCATAGGAGCACCAGAAGGAAAAGAGAGGGAGCAAAGGATCAATAACCTATTTGAAGAAATAATGACTGAAAATGCCCCTAAACTGGCAAAGGAAATAGACATAGAAGCCAATGAAGTGCAGAGTCCCAAACAAGATGAACCCAAACAGGCCCATACCAAGACACATTAAAATTAAATTGCCAAATGTTACAGACACAGAGAGAGACTCCTAAAAGCAGCAAGAAAAAGATAACTAGTTACTTACAAGAGAGATCCCATAAGACTATCAGCTGATTTCTCAACAGAAACTTTGCAGGCCAGAAGAGTGGCAGGAAATATTCAAAGTGATGAAAAACAAGGGCCTACAACCAAGACTACTCTATACAGCCAGGCTATCATTTAAAAATTAGGGAGAGATAAAGAGCTTCCCAGAAAAGAAAAAGCTAAAAGAATTCATTACCATCAAGCCAGTATTACAAGAAATGTTAAAAGGATTTCTGTAAGCAAAAGAAAAGGAAAACAAACAAATGAAAACCAAAAGTGTGACTGACAAAATGGCAATGACTATGTACCTATCAATCACTTTAAATATAAATGACTTAAATCCTCCAATCAAAAGACATAGGATAGATGAATGGATAAGAAAACAAGATCCATGCATATGCTGTCTACAAGAGATCAACCTCAGATTCAGAGACACACACAGACTCAAAGTAAAGGGATGGAAAAAAATATTTCACACAAATGGAAATGAGAAAAAGGCTCTAGTAGCAATACTTATATCAGACAAAATAGATTTTAAAACAAAGACTATAATAAGAGACCAAAAAAAAGGACATTACATAATAATAAAAGGATCAATCCAACAAGAGGATATAACTCTAGTAAACATTTATGCACCCAACATAGGAGCACCTAAATATATAAAACAAATATCGCCTGACATATAGGCAGAGATCAATAGTAACACAATCATTTTAGGAGACTTTAACACCCACTGACACTGATAGACAGATGATCTACACAGAAAAGCAACATGAAAACAGTGCCCTTAAATGACACACTAGACCACAAAGATTTAATTGATATTTGTAGAGCATTTCACCCCAAAGTAGCACAATATACATTCTTTTCCAGTGCACATGGAACATTTTCAAGATACACCACATGAGAGTCCACAAAACAAGACTCAATAAATATAAGAAGATTGAAATCATAGCAAGTGCCTTCTCTAATCACAATGATATGAAACTAGAAATCAATTACAAAAAAAAGAAAACAACTGAAAACACATGGAGGCTAAATAACATGCTATTAAATAATGAATGGGTCAACAAAGATATTAAGAAAGAAATCAAAAGATACCTTGAGACAAACAAAAATGAATACACAAAAACCAAAAATCTCTGAGACACAGCAAAAGCAGTCCTAAGAGGGAAATGCATAGCAATACAGGCCTACCAAAAGAAACAAGAAAAAAAAAATCTCAAATCAACAGTCTAACTTTGCACCTAGGAGATCTGGAAAAAGAATGACAAAAAAAGCCAAAAGTGAGTACAAGTAAGGAAATAATAAAAATCAGAGTGGAAATAAATAAAAGAGGCTAAAAAAAATTAATGAAATCAAGCGCTGGGGTTTTCTTTAATAGAATAACAAAATCAACAAACATTTACCACACTCATCAAGAAAAAAATGAGAGAGGATCTAAATAAATAAAACCAGAAATGAAAGAGAAGTGACAACGGACCCCACAGAAATATAAAAAAAATTTAAGAAAATACTATGAGCAACTATACACCACCAAATTAGACAATGGGGAAGAAGTGGATGAATGCCTAGAAACATACAATCTTCTCAGGCTGAATCAAGAAGAAACAGAAAATCTGAACAGAGCGATTACAACTAACAAAATTGAATCAATTATCAACAACTTCCCAAGAAACAAAAGTCCTGGACCAGATGGCTTTATAAGTGAATTTTACCAAACATTCAAAAAAGGATTAACACCTATTCTCTTCAAACTATTCCAAAAAGTACAAGAGGGGGGAAGGAAGACTCCCAAGCTCATTTTATGAGGTCACCATTACCATGATTCCAAAAGCAGACAAAGGCATTATAAAAAAAGAAAACTATAGGCCAATATCCTTAATGAACATAGATGCAAAAATCCTCAACAAAACATTAGCAAACCGAATTCAGCAATACATTAAAAAGATCATACATCACAATCAAGTGGGATTCATTCCTACTGTGCAAGGTTAGTTCAACATCTGCAAATCAATTAATGTGGTACATCATATAAACAAAATGAAAAAATAGAAGTCATATGGTCATATCAATAGATGCAAAAAAGCATCTGACAAAATCCAGCACCCATTTAAGATAAAAACTCTCAGCAAAGTAGAAGTAGAGGGAATATGTCTCAACATAATAAAGGCCATATATGACAAACCCACAGCTAATATCATATTCAATAGAGAAAAGCTAAAAGCATTACGATCAGGAACAAGACAACGATGCCCACTATCGCCACTTTTATTCAACATAGTACTGAAATTCTACCTACAGCAATCATACAAGAAATAAAAGGCATCCAAATGGAAAGGAAGAAGTAAAACTGTCATTATTTGCAGATGACATACTATACATAGAGAACCCCAAAAATTCCACCAAAAAAAACTATTAGAACTGATAAATGAATTTAGTAAAATAGCAGGATACAAAATTAATATTCAGGAATCAGTTTCATTTTTATACACCAATAACGAACTATCAGAAACAGAAATTAAAAAAACAATCCCATTTACAACTGCATCCAAAAAAATAAAATAAAATGCTTAGGAATAAATTTAACCAAGGAAGTAAAAGACCTGTATTCAGAAAATTATGAGACATTGAAGAGAGAAATTAAAGAAGATACCAATGAATGAAAACATATACCATGTTCAAGGATAAGAAGAATTAATGTAGTTAAAATGTCTATACTACCCAAAGCAATATATAGATTCAATGCAATCCCTATCAAAATCCCAATGACATTTATCACAGAACTAGAGCAAATAATCCTAAAATTTATATGGAACCATAAAAGACCCTGAATAGCCACAGCATTCTTTAGAAAGAAGAACAAAGCTGAAGGTATCAAGCTACCTGATATCAAACTATACTACAAGGCCATAGTAATCAAAACAGCATGGTATTGGCATAAAAAGAAACACGTAGATCAATGGAACAGAATAGAGAGCTCAGAAATGAATCCATGCCTATATGGTCATTTAATCCATAACAAAAGAAGCAAGAATTTATGTTGGGGTAAAGACAGTCTATTTAATAAATGGTGCTGGGAAAACTGGACAGGTAAACGCAAAAAAAAAAAAAAAAGAAAAAAAAGACACCGGACCACCTTCTTACACCATATGCAAGCATAAACTCAAAATGGATTAAAGTCTTCAGAGTAAGACCCAAAACCATAAAACTCCCAGAAAAAAATATAGGAAGTAAACTCACAGACATTACCCTTATTAATGTTTTTATTGATATATCCCCTCAAGCAATGATGCAAAAGAAAAAATAAACCAATGGGACTGCATCAAACTAAAAAGATTTTTTCTCAGCAAAAACCATCAACAAACTAAAAAAACAATCTACTGAATGGGAGAAGATATTTGCCAATGATCCATCTGATTAGGGGTTAATACCCAAAATTTATTAAAAAAAAATACTCATACAACTCAACACCAAAAACACAAACAACCCAATTTAAAAATGGGCAGAACACATGAAGAGACATTACTCCAAAGAGGACATATACATGGCCAATAGACATGTGAAAAGATGCTCAATGTCACTGATCATCAGAGAAAGGCTAACAAAAACCACAATGAGATACAACCTCAATCCTGTCAGAATGGCTATCACCAATAAATCAACAAACAAGTGCTGGCGGGCAATGATGTGGAGAAAAGGGAACTCTCATGCACTGTTGGTGGGATTGGAAATTGGTGCAGCCACTATGGAAAATAGAATGAAGGGTCCTCAAAATTTAAAAATAGAACTACCTTATGACTCAGCAATTCCACTCTTCAGTGTTTGTCCAAAGAAATCCAAAACACTAATTCGAAAAAATATATGCACTCCTATGTTTATTGCAGCACTATTCAAAATAGCCAAGATACGGAAATATCTGAAATGCCCATGAATTTGGATAAAGAAATTGTGGTACATTTATACAATGGAGTATTGCTCTATCATAAAAAAGAATGAAATCTTACCACTTACAAAATCATGGATGGACCTAGACAACATTATGCTAAGTGAAATAAGTCAGACTGAGCAAGATAAATACCATTTGATCTCACTTATATGTGGAATATAAAGAACAGTATAAATGGGCAAACAAAACAGACACTGAGATACACAGAAAAAAACTGATGGTTGCTAGATGGTAGAGGTGTTGGGGGATGAGGGAAAAGGTTAAGGGATTAGAAAGTACAAATTGCTAGTCACAAAACCGTCATTGGGATGTGAAATACAGTATGGGGAATATAATCAGTAATGTTGTACAGATTACATAGGGTGTCAGAGGGGTACTGGACTTATTGGGGGATCACTTCATAGATTGTATAGATGCCTGACTACTGTGCTGTACACCTGAAGCTGATGTAGAATAATATTGAATGTCAACTATAATTATATATTGGGTTGTCAGAAAAGTCATGACATATTTTTTCAATGTTTTTTGTTGCAAAATGCATCATGACTTTTCCGACAACCATATATACATGTGTGTGTGTGTGTGTGTATGTGTGTGTGTGTGTGTGTGTGTGTGTGTATTCATGGGATGTAAAGTGTAGCATAGGGAATATAGTTAATGGTATAGTAACAGCTATATATGATGTCATAGGGGTAGTAGACTTGGACAGTGGGGTTATCACTTTGTGAGGGGTGTAAATGTCCTATCATTATGTTGTTTTGTACACCTTAAACTGATATATAAAAAAAAAGACACTAAAGAGAGAAATTAAAGAAGATGTTGTTAACCTTTTCTTGATATTATTCATTATGAATTTGTACCATCTGGACAAACAGTTAACCAAGTTTACTATTTGGAAGTGCTGAAAAGGCTGCGTGAAAAGCTAGACAACCTGAACTTTTCACCAACAATTCACGGCTCTTGCATCATGACAATGCACCAGCTCACATGGCACTGTCTGTGAGGGCGTTTTAGCCAGTAAACAAATAACTGTATTGCAACACCCTCCCTACTCACCTGATCTGGCCCCCAATGACTTCTTTCTTTACCCAAAGATGAAGGAAATATTGAAAGGAAGACATTTGGATGACATTTAGGACATTGTGGGTAATACGATGACAGGTCTGATGGCCATTTCAGAAAAAGAGTTCCAAAATTGCTTTGAAGGGCAGACTAGGTGCTAGCATCGGCGCACAGCTTTCCAAAGGGAGTACTTCAAAGCTAACTATAGTGATATTCAGCAATGAGGTATGTAGCACTTTTTCTAGGATGAGTTCACAAACTTAATTGTATGACCTCATATACCATGCTCATGGATAAGAAGAATTAATACAGTTAAAATTTCCATACTACCCAAAGCAATCTATACATTCAATGCAATCTCTATCAAAATACTAATTGTATTTTTCACAGAACTACAACAAATTATCCTAAAATTTATATGGAACCATAAAAGACCCCAAATGGCCACAGCAATTGTGAGAAGAAAGTGCACAACTGGAGGTATCACACTACCTGCTATCAAATTATACTACAAGGCCACAGTCATCAAAACAGCATGGTACTGGCATAAAAACAGACACATATATAAAAGGAACAGAATAGAGAGCTCAGAAATAAATACATCCCTATATGGCCATTTAATTTATGACACAGGAAGCAAGAATATACATTGGGTAAAGACAGTCTAGTCAATAAATGGTGCTGGGAAAACTGGACAGATACATGCAAAAAAAATGAAACTGGACCGCCTTCTTATGCCATGTTCAAGAATAAACCCAAAATGGATTAAAGACTTAAATGTAAGACCCAAAACCATAAAAATCCTAGAAGAAAATATAGGAAGTAAACTCGCAGATATTACCCTTATTAATATCTTTACTGATCTATGTCCTCAGGCGTTAGAAACAAAAGAATAAACAAATGGAACTACATCAGTCTAAAAAGTTTTTTCACAGCAAAGAAAACCATCAAAAAGCAAAAAGACATCCTACTGAATAGAAGATACTTGCCAATGATACATCTGATAAGGGATTAATATTCAAAATTTATTTTAAAAAAAAACCTCATGCAACTCAACACCAAAAAAACAAACAATCCAGTTAAAAAATGGACAGAGGACCTGAACAGACATTTCTCCAAAGAGGACACACAGATGGCTAACAGACATATGAAAAGATGTTCAAAGTCACTTATCATCAGAGGAATGCAAATAAAAACCACAATGAGATACAACTTCACTCCTGTAAGAATGGCTATCATCAACAAATTAACAAATAATAAGTGTTGGCGAGGCTGTGGAGAAAAGAGACCCTTCATGCACTGTTGGTGGGACTGCGAATTGGTGCAGCATTTATGGAAAACAGTATGGAGGTTCCTCAAAAAATTAAAAATAGTACTGCCTCACGACCCAGCAATTTCACTCCTGGGTATTTATCCAAAGAAATCCACTTAATATATTATATAAATGCCTAACCACTATGCTGTACATCTAAACCTAATATAAAGTAATATTCAATGTCAACTATAACTAAATGTATATATATGGTCATGGGATGTAAAGTGCAGCATAGGGAGTATAGTCAATGGTATTGTAATAGCTATGTATAGTGTCAGATGGGTAGTAGACTTGGGGTTATCACTTTGTGAGGTGTGTAAATGTCTAATTATTATCTTGTTTTGTGCACCTGAAACAAATAGTAAACTAAAATAAAACAAAATGCAATAAAATCACAGGTCCGAGAGCCATACTGAGCAGAGTCAGAGATACTAATATGAAAGGGAGAAGTGGTAGGAGTTCAGATTTGATGGATTCAGTGAGCTACGAGACAAAAAGGTGCTTGCTGAGAATGAGGTGGGGAGAGCTGTGAAAAAGCTGCTCTGAGCAGATGAAATGGAGAATCAGGGAAGGTCATGCAGTGGTGCTGCTGCACTGCGCAGTGACGCTGATGCAGAGCAGACAATCTACACATCAGCTCCTGAGTTTTCTCCAGAAGTGCTCCAATTTGAGGGCAGACCTATAATTAGTGCTAGAGAGAGGAGAGGTGAAACTTGACATGCTGACTGGAGTCTGCCCAGGGTAAGAAGACAAATGAAACCAGAAGAGATTTATGAATTGGGAGAACAGGGAAGTTTTGAGAATTCAATGAAAGTGAAGAGAAAATTCAAGAAGAAACAGAGCAAGAAGAGCAAAACACATGGTGGATCTGTGGTCAGGAAGAATGCTGTTGTTCAAGGTCTTGAAGGGAGAATAATCTATTATAGATGAGGTCCGATCTGAGCTGGGTTTCTTATGTCAAATGAAGACGGGAATCTCTGATGAGAAGAAAACCGCAAGGCCAGGGGCTGTGAAATGGATTCTTACCCATCCTATTTTTGGCCAGCACATCCATTAGTGATCACAAAACCTGCAGGTAGCTTCCAAGACTCTTTTTGTACAATGCATGGTATCTCCCAAGGGAGATCAAGAGAAAAATGAGTCTATCGAAGATCCAAAGAAAAGTTCAATTAGACTGTCCCTGTTTTAGTCTGTTCGGGCTACTAAAACAAAAATACCATAAATTGGGTAGATTTTGAACAACAGAAATTTATTTCTGAAATAAATAAATATCAAAGTTTCGGACCAAGTCAAGGCACTGGCAGATTTGGTTTCTGGTCAGGGCCTGCTTCCTGGTTCATAGATAGCACTTTTCTCACATGGCAGAAGAGACAAGGGAGCTCTGTGAGGTCCTTTTCATAAGGGCACTAATCCCATTCATAGGCTTCACCCTACGACCTAATCACCCCCCTAAGGTCCTACTTCCAAATATAATCACACTGGGGCTTAGGTTTCAACATATGAATTTTGGGGAGGACACAAACATTCAGTCTGTAGCACTCCCCTACTCATTAGAGTGCCCCGTTATCCTCTCTGAAAAGTACTAGATTACTTGTCTCTTTCTGATTCGGTTCTTTAACAATGCGGCCAAGATCATGGATTTGATCGCAGTATATACCAGAGGCCTCCCAACGTCACTGGAGGCCAGCATGCTTGACTGCGCGCGGCCCCATTCTGCACCCCTCACACAGCCCGCTAGCTTACAAACGATAGTTGCTGATGAAAAAGGTGTATGTGGCTTCATACCACTTATCTTCACAACTGAAAAAATCATACCAAACAGGGTATATGACTGTTTTGAGGGGCAGAGGTATCCAGGGGTGCACATCTAGCATTAGGATATCCACAGGGTTTCTTTCTGGGGGTTTTTTGGTGGTTTTTTTTTTTTTTTTAAGATTTTATTGGGAAATCGGGAAGGGGAACAGTGCCGGCCCCAGGGTTTCTTAAAATGCAAGGTCTTTCTTACACTCCTCGCCCAAAATGACAATGAATCTGCTTAGGAGTTCCCTGTGCCATTCACAAAATGATGTTAAGGAAACACCCAGGAGTACCCACCCATCTGAAGAATGTGGCTTCCTGGGCCCCAAGGGCAGCAAATAAGAACGCAAATGCAGAATGGCATCCACAAGAAAGAAAGGCCAAGGCCTTGCTAGTGCAGACCTGTGGCCCCAGGCGGTACTGATCTTGCCTCCCTGTGGACTCCCTCCCCCCCAGGGAGCAAACTTCCTTCTGTGACAGAAGAGGAGAAGTGAGCATCCAGAGGTTGAGGACAGGGCTTGTAAAGGGTGCCCACCAAACATTCCTGGTTCAGGTAAGAGCAGGATAGTGGGGAGAGGACACTATTCCCTCTCCCAAAAGAGGCACATTTAAAGCGACTCACACTCCACTGCCAAGGGTGTGACTGGCTCAAGAGTTTGAATCAATCCAGTGTAAAGTGACAGACCAGAAACTGGAGCTGGGTCCCTTCCTAGTGTCCTGTAGGGACTAAGTACCCCCACCTGGACTTGGGTTCTAGCTCCCTTTTTTCAAGGCCTGCTGCTTCTCCAGCTTTCTCTTGGCCTCTGTGAGCTTCCCAATATCCCTCCAATATCTTTCCAATAAACTCATGTTCTTTTGCTTCAGTTAGCCAGAACAGGCTTTTGTTGTTAGAAGAGAACTTAATAAAAAGTAACATCAGGCTGGAGTCAGAAATGGCTGCTCTCC
Organism: Hipposideros armiger; assembly: GCF_001890085.2. Lineage (NCBI taxonomy): Eukaryota > Metazoa > Chordata > Mammalia > Chiroptera > Hipposideridae > Hipposideros > Hipposideros armiger. The sequence continues at coordinate 83,684 of NW_017731636.1, read as the reverse complement.
CTTCTCTCTTAGAGCATGTGACATCAGCCGGGGCCTCACCCACTGTCAATGAAAAGTGATGCCATACAGCCTACTGTCAGAAGGCCAGAGCAGGCACTAAAAATCACCAGGGAAGTGGGCATCATACAAAGACTAAGAGAGACAGAAGGGCCTGGCATTGCAGAAATGCAAGGGCAAGAACAGAGCACAACAAACAGGCAGCCCCTTCATTATTCAATTACTCACTCTGTAAATCGATAATTAATGTTCATGGATTCTGGTGAGTGACATAATTACAATTTAAAAAGGGCAATTAATCATCAGCTTGTTGTTCACTGCCTTGATGAAAGCTACTTGCTTCATAAACACCAGTAAAGCCACAAAAGGATTAAACACACAAATGAGTATGACCACATAATTTCAGCCTTCTCTGGCCCCCCTCTCCTTGCAACTCCTCTGACTAGGCTCAGCCACCGGAATCTCGACATCTGTTTCTCATTCGTCTTGTGACATTCTTCCAACCCCCTCCAAGTCTCTACTTTCTGAACAGTGCCCCTTCCCCTTTATTGCTGGCAAAAACAACAGGGCTTCCTAACGTCGTACACTGCAAGAAAAGAAAAAGACCTTGGGCCTCTAGCTCTCGGCTCTACAAGGCTAGAAAGGAGAGTGGGAAAAGGAGTTGAGAGAGAAAAGGACAGGAAGGAGGAAAGAGCAAGAGAGCTGCAGAATGAGGAGGCGAGACTGGAAAGACTGGGCTCTTCGCATGGGCACAAGAATGCCGATATCAGGCTCTGAGAGCAGGGCAGGCCAGCATCTTCTCAGGTCCAGCATCCTCTGTCCACTCAAGTCACCCCCTCTCCACTTCTGACTCCTTGGCTGATGCCCAGCTGCTCAATCAGACTCCAAGAACCCAGGCACAAGCCAGGAAGCAAGCAGAGGCATTTCTGGTTTCTTCCAAAAAGAAGGCTGAAACAAAGAGTTCTCCCAAATGATGCACTTCCCCAGGGGAAGAACCTTTACAGGAAGAAAACCTCAGGTTTCTAGTTCTACTACATAAAACTTGGGGCAAAAATGAGTACCTGTGTCTCCATGCTTACCACTGCCTCAGGCCAAATCAGTTACTGCTTCTAGTTCTTAAGCTCAGAAATGGCCTTGTTAGCCTGAGACTTCTCTGAGCAAGGACATCTGCCTTGGCCTCTTTCACTGGCATCCCTATAAAGTCCTGCACACTGCCACCTGTGGCCATTCCCACAAGGCTGTAATTCCCCAGTTTTGGAGAGGTGACTACCTCTGATCTCAGGAAAGGCAGGCCCCTCTGCCAGCTTTGGGGTAAAGCTGTAGCCAACCTAAATCAACCGTGGTAATCTCAGCCTACATTGCAGTGACTGGTCTGAGATGGTCATACATTCCAGTTCCAGCCAAAGAGATACATATGTGTAAGTTGCTGGATAACAGTCCTGCCTGATTGAAGAGACAGGTCCATGATCTTGCCCCTTCATTCATGAGACCCTGGTGTGAGGACTGGATGCCCCACAACTATGAGGAACGCTGGTGTGAGGACTCAATACAAACATAAAAGCATCATATTGACACTTTGTTTTTAAATAATCAGAAGTTAAAATTGAAAAGGAAATCCTTTTCAATACCCCTGTATGATTTGTTTATTATAGTATTTGTGATGTGAGCTCACTGGCAGATTCTGGGACACACTTGAGAATCAATCAAGAGAAATATTTTCTCATACTCTTATTGATCAGGCCTCTATTGCTCATTCCAATTTACTCAGAAGCCCAGTATTTATTAGACACTGAGCTGGATGCTGAAAGGAATTAAAGATAAATAAGACGTGACTTTTTCTTGTCCTAAGGAGTTTATAACCTAGTGAGACAGATAAGATAGATGCACAGAAGTGCTTATACCCATATTTATCTATTATGAAATCAACTATGCATATCCAGCAAAAAAAAATAATATTATCTTTATTTTCAACAAGATACAAGGAATATTGAACAGGGAAAGAACAGTCTTTCCCCATATGATACTGGGACAACTAGATATCCAGACTTTTGTCTAGAAAGAATAGAGTTAGATCCTTTCCTTATACCATACATAAAAATGAACTCCAAGTAGATCACAGGCCTAACTATAAGAGCTAAAACTATAAAACTCTTAGAAGAAACATACATGTAAATATTTGGGACCTTGGATTAGGCAAAGCCTTTTAAGATGTGATGTCAAAAACAAAAGGAACAAAGAAAAATATCATAAATAGGACTTCATCAAAATTTTAAACTTTTGTGCTTCAAAGAACACTATCAAGTAAGAAAAAAAAAGCCTATATAAGGGAGAAAATTTTTGCAAATCATATATCTCATAAGGGATTACTATCCAAAATATATACAAAGAACTGCTATAATTCAATAATGAAAATAACCCACTTAAAAATGGGCAAAGGGGGCCGGCCGAGTGGCGCAATGGTTAAGAACTGGCTTGGGACGCCAGAGAGCCCCGGTTAGGATCCCACATATGAGGGCCAGTGACACTGCCCTCCACAGCTAAGATGCTGAACAACAGCTCGACCTGGAGCTGGGCTGCTGTGAGGCATAGGCTGCAGCCCCTGTGGCACTGGATTGCCATGGGCTACCGTATTTAGCCAGCGCCAGCGTGAGCAGCCAGCAGCCGCAGTGAGCAGCCGTCCAGAAGCTGGCAACTGATCTGCCTTGCCCGGGAAGAGCGCAATGATGGTGCCAACTTGGACCAGTGAAGCAATGTCCTCCACAACTAGACTGAAGAACAAAACGACAGCAACTTGTCTGTTCCCCTTCCCCCAATTCCCCAGCACTGTTCCCATCCCCCCAATTCCCCAATAAAAATCTTAAAAAAAAAAATGGGCAAAGGATGAGCTGCCAACAGGTGGCAGGATGGCTCAACTAAAAAAAAAAAAAAAGTAGGCAAAGGATCTGAATAGACAATTCTTCATAGAAGATCTAGAAATGGCCAATAAGCCCATGAAAAGGTACTCAACACCATTAGTCATTAAGAAAATGCAAATCAAAACCACAATAAGATACCACTTCACATCCACTAGGATGGCTATGCTCAAAACAATATAATAACAAGTCCTGGTGATGATATGAAAAACTGGAACCCTTAAACACTGCCGGTGAAATGTAAAATGGTGCAAGCAGCTGCTCTGGAAAATAATCTGGCCATTTCTCAAAAGGCTAAACACAGAATTATATCATATGACCCAGCAATTCCAGTCCTGGGTATATACTCAAGAGAAATAAAAACATACATCCACAGTAGAACTTGTACATAACTACTCACAGCATCATTACTCATAATTTCTAAAGAGTGGAAACAACCCAAATGTACATCAACTAACTAATGGATACATAAAATGTGGTATGACCATACAATAGAATGCTATTTCTCAATAAAAAGGAATAAAGTATTGATACATGCCACAGCTTAGATGAATCTTGAAAATATTATACTAAATAACAAGCCAGTCACGAAGAGCACATAACATATGATTCCACTTATATGACATGTCTAGAACAGACAAATCCATAGAGACAGAAAGTAGATTAGTGGCTACCCAGGACTAGGAGGATTATGGGAAATGTAGAGTGACTGCAACTAGAGAGTTCCTTTTGGCGGTAATGAAACTGCGGTGATACTTGCACAACTCTATGAACATAATAAAAACCACTGAAATGGGCACTATAAAAGAGAACTGTATGGTATGTGAATTATATCTCAATAAACATGTTAAAACCAAATTTTTAAAATTTGAAAATGAAGAAAGACTGCCATTCTTCTTCATGAACAAATGCCCTAGAGAGGAGCTCAATGAGCATATTGCGGGACTGCAACATCTGGCCACGTGGGCTGAGCCCTACAATAGAAAGTGGGCGGTGGGGTGGCCCTGTGTAAGCAGAAGACATGCCTCCCTCCCACAGTCCACCTCAGTTCCTGTGTGTCTTTTAGAGTATGAATGTCTCATTACACTCACAAGTACAAGCCTAGTGTTGAAGATCAGTATTTTCCTACAACATAGTTACAAAACACAAGCCACTATTTGATCTGGTGCTGAGTTAAGAATCAGTGATTTGCCTAGTGTGGTAGAAAAACTGAGTGCACTAAGACCCCAAACCTAACCCAGTTTTCCCTCCTAAAGAGTGTACATGGGTAATTTTGATCATGAATGGTTTTTATCTTACATGACTTGGAGTCTGAATATCTTGGAAAACTAAACTCCACTAAAAAAAAAAACCACCACATAGATGATCAGGTGAAATCAATATCATAAGGAAACGCTAAATGCTATGGGGTTCAAAGGAGGAAAGAAGAAATGACAGCTGACCATCAGGATCACATGCAGAGAGAAAGGCTGAGCTGGCAGGTGAAATCTGAGCTACACTTGGAGGCTGGACAAGCTAAGGCAGGTGAGATGGTGTAGAGGCCGCTCACTGCAGAGGCTCAGGAAGGAAGGGAGCCAGAGAGAAAGAGCAGGACCCCGAGACTGGAGGCCAGCCTTCTCAATCCAGCTCTGCTGCTTTCTAGCAGGGCGGCCTGGAGCAGGATACTTAACCTCTTTGTACTCCAGTTTCCTGATCTATAAAATGGGAATAACACCACATTTAACTGAATCTAAAACACCATGGACTATATACAAGGTGAACCATTATTCCATTACCACCAAGAAAAAAAAACGAATTATAACATGTCACTGATTATAAAACACATCCCCAATTCAAGGACGTTAAAATGTGAAAAAGATGTTCACCTCTGAATTGATGAAATATGGTAATGATAACTACTTACAAAGTTATGTGATAATTAAATAAGTGATTATATGTAAAGGAAATATTGTTGCAGCTGATGTTATCAATATTAATTTAACAAAAATGTATTGAGCAAGTGTCCTCAGGCCTTGTGAATAAGACAAATATGATTCAGTCCTTAAAAAATTTTAATCTATCCAAATAGCATGAACAAATGGGGACAGGTAAAGACAAGATGTGTGTGTACAAGCTCTAGCCACAGGGTGTCTCTGGTTTGAGTGGAATATAAACTGAAGTATCATCTTAGTGGACTGAGAGGTAAAGAGGAAATAGGTTCTAAAGTAAAGAGACAATCAGATGTAATTAAAATTATCCTTGAAAAACCCTTAAATCCCTATGAAGTACACACATATATTTTTATATCCGATTCTATGTGACAGTACATATGTAGTACACACATAGTGCACAGTATAGTATACATATGCAAAATATAATTACGGGCCACAGATATCCAAGACAAGTGGCGTACAGCAGGTTTATGTCTCCAACCCCATACTCAGCACAGGCAGCACCCATTAGGGGAATGGTAACCATGCTAGTCACTGAATTCTTGTGTCTCAGGTCCCAGCACACCCTTCCACACTGAGCTCTGTGATGCTGAGCCGTGGACTCTGCACTGCAAATCACATGTGGGCATAAGAGTCTCTCCATTAAGGGGTGCCAGAAGGAAACTGCAAAGATGGAGGCAGAGAAAGAAACTTGCTCTTCTTTCTCTGTGGTTCCTCTCACCTTCCTGTTTTGAGGAGCATCACCCAAGCAATTCTCCTTCACCAGAAGCAGTGCCTCCCTGTCCCAGCAGCTGATTCCAGTTTTTTCCAAAACCCATAGAACAGACTTCATCACACACCCTATTGCTGGGCACAAAGGCCCCAACCCAGCAGTACCCCTCCACAAAACTCTGAGTTTCCATGCGACACTTCCCTTTACTGCCTGAGTTTTAATAACTGCAACCTCCTCCCTTTGATCCCCCAGCCCCAGAGGTGTGAGCTGCTTGCTGCAGATGCTACCTCCATAATACCTCACTGTTCCCATCTTACCCTTTTAATAACCTAGTTAACCTTATACGTACTTATCGATTCTTGATATTAAATTCTATCTGTTCAAATAATTGCTGTGGTTTCTGTCTCCTGGATGGACCATAACTAATACAGCAGCAGATTACCCCTGTCTTTCAATTTTCAATTCTCTCTCTCAGAGGACATGAAGATGCAATTCACAAGAAAAGAAAAACTTAGGCTGATAAACACGAAGAATATCCAACCTCTGCTTGAAATCAAATAAACAAAAATTAATACTATGAGACATCAATTTCTGCCTATCAGATCAACAAAGATTAAAAAGGCTGATAATACACAGTGCTGGCCACATGTACACTATTGGTAGGAATGTACACTGGCATTGCCATTTTATTAAGCGAAGTCTGACACTATGTGTCAAAAATCTTTAAAATTTGAGTCTTAAAAAATAAGACACTGCAGGAATAGATACACTTCTTCCTATTCCTTCTGGTAATACAGCTAAAATTTCTGGACATTACACAAACTAAACAAACAGAAGATCTGGAAAGGTGGAGAGAAAGAAGGCGGCAGTCTGGCTAGGGGCCTTGGGACCCAAAGAATGACCCAGCAGGGCATTTCCTACGTTTTCTTTTTGCTGTACATATCCTGGCCTGGGGGCCTCAGAGGATGTCAACAGGAGTGGATGAAACGCCCCCAGAAAAGCCTGCGTTTTTCTAGCCAAAGAAGCAGGAAAGCAGCAGCTGGGAAAGATGGCAACTTTTAGGTAACCACCCTACTCCAGCCTAACGCCACAAAAAAAACCAAAAACAAACAAATAAAAAAACAAGAACGTGTGGCCCCACCCCCACTGGGGAGCCTGACATTCACACTCACCAATCTGTGACAAGATGACTTGCCACCTTCCCTGCTGGGGTGCTATCAGAGAATAACAAATGAGAAGGCAGATCCTTGACTACCATCCAGTAAGAGTGAGGCCTCTCCCTCCTGCAGTGTCAGTGGAGACCACTTAGGAAACAGTAACAAGAAACCCATCTCCCCAAACAGGATGGTGTCCCCAGAGGCCTAGTGGGGAACCTGAACTCCTGGTTCCAGGAATGCACACGTGATAAAATGACACAGAACTATACCTACACGTTGTACTGATATTTTGATATTGTACTACAGTTATGCAAGACGTAACCTTTGAGGGAAACTCATGAAGGCTGCATGGGGCATGTCTCTACTATCTTTGCAACTTTCTGTGAATCTATAATTATTTCAAAATAAATTAAAAACAAAAAAAAATAACATTACAAAGGAACATGGGAGAAGGACATGTCTCTAACTTGATTGAGGTGATTGTTAAACAGTTGTTTCATGTTGCAATTGCCAAGGTCATCAACCTGAACACTGAAAGTGTATGGACTTTATTACATATAAATTATACCTCACTAAAGTTATTTAAAATAATAAGATGTTCAAGATGAGTTCTGGAAAAGATGGCGCAGTAGGTAAACACTATGCTTACCTTCTCTCACGACCACATCAAATGTATAACTAAGCTACAAAAAACAACCATTATTGAGAATCGCCTGAACCCTCCTGAACCAAAGTCCTACAACTAAGGACATACAAAAGAAGCCATCTCAAGACTGGTTGGAGGGGCAGATACACAGAACAGGCTGGTCCCACACCCATATGTGACGATTAAAAACCAGGAGAGAATCTCGGCTGCAGAGGTAACCCCCTGAGGAGCAAGGGGTCCTAGCCCTGCCAGCTCAGGGTTTCAGTGCTGGGAAGAGAAGTCCCTATAATTTCAGGTTGTGAAAACCAGCAGAGATTGTGGCTGAGTGAGGCAGAAGGTGGCTGGAGTTCCAGGCACTCCTCTTAAAGGAACAGTACATGGACTTACTCTCTGACAGAATCACTGGCTCTGAGCTCCAGTGCTGGGGCAGCAGCTGGAGAGAAAACAGAGACATACGGGGAAGGGGAGGGGCACTGGGAGACTGAGTTATCTGGCTTCAGGAGGAGGGCCGAAGGGGCAGCTTTCTCCCAACCGGAGGAGCGGGCAGAAGCCATTGGATCTTTGTTGAGCCCTCCCCCTTCTCGGCATGCAGATGCAGGCAGCCGCCATATGTGAGTCTTCATCAAGCTGGCTAACACAGCTCGTTTGACACACCCTGATGATTCTGAGACCCCACCCCACTCCACTTTGGGCACACCCAAGCAGTTTCCAGTGGCTTTTTCCTATAAACCATCTGCCTTAGCTCATGCTGCAGACTTTCCTAAGGTCTCTCAAAGGTTCACAGAACCCAGGCAAGCAGCATCTGGCTTGAGCATGTCCTGTACCTCTGGCTGAGCAGCCCTAAGCCCAGTTTAGCCTCTCAAGGCACCTCCAAGCACAACGCAGGAAGCGGCCATCTGTGCATTGCTTTGTGGCTCCTGCCAGGTGGCCCCAGGTGGGGAACCGCTTTAGCTGGACTTGACCTGCAGCGGGTCCCCTTCCAGGTGACCCTGGGGCTAGTGTACCCAGTGGTCATCTTTGAAACAAGCTGGGACATCACCAAGCCGCCTCCAAGGATGACACACCCAAGGGGCAGATTGGGCAGGCACTAGAGCCCTGCTGAGACATATCCTACTCCGTAGGGTCAAACCCTATGCATGGCCACTGTAGTCATAGCCAGTCCTTACAACCAATGAGTCTGGGGGTCAATCCCTTCCATTGACATGCAAACAGCAACCAAAACCACAAGAAAAGGACACACAAAACCCACACAAGGGGCACACCTAGAGCACATGGCTCAGGTGACCAGCAAGACTGCACCACTGAGCCCCACAGCACACCTACTACATAAGGCCACTCTAATAAGACTGGGAGACATAGCAGCCCTTCCTAATACATAGAAACAAACACAGGGAGGCAGCGAAAATGGGGAAACAAAGAAACATGTCCCAAATAAAAGAACAGAACAAAGCTCCACAAAAAGAACTAAACAAAATGGAGATAAGCAATCTACCAGATGCAGAGTTCCAAACACTGGTTATAATGATGCAAAATGATCTCAGGGAGAACTTCAACAAAGAGATAGGACACAAAAATGGAGATAGAAAACATAAAAAAAAGCCAGTCAGAAATAAACAATACAATAATGGAAATGAACACATTACAGGGAATCAATGGTAGGATAAATGAAGTGAGAATCAAATCAGTGATTTAGAAGATAAGGTAACAGAAAACACCCAATCAGAACAGCAAAAAGAAAAAAGAATTTTAGAAAATGAGAATAGTTTAAGAGACCTCTAGGACAACATCATGCATACCAACATTCACATTATAGGGGTACCAGAAGGAGAAGAGAGAGAGAACAATGAATTGGAAACCTATCTACAGAAATAATGATGGAAAACTTTTAACCTTGTAAAGGAAATAGATATACAAGCCCAGGAAGCACACAAAGTCCCAAACAAGATGAATCCAGAGGCCCACATCAACACATATCATAATTAAAATGCCAAACCTTAAAGACAAGGAGAGAATCTTAAAAGCAGCAAGAGAAAAGCAGTTAATTACCTACAAGGGAAATTCCGTAAGACTATCAGCTGATTTCTCAACAGAAACTTTGCAGAAGGACTTGCACAAAATATTCAAAGTGGTGTAAAGCAAGGACCTACAACCAAGACTACTGTATCCAGCAAAGCTACCATTTAAAATTGAAGGAAAGACAAAGAGCTTCCCAGACAAGAAAAAGCTAAAGGAGTGCATCACCACCAAACCAGTGTTACAAGGAATGTTAGAAGGACTTAAGATGAAAAAAATTAAAAATATGAATAAAATGGAAATAACTACATACTTATCAATAATTACCTTCAATGTAAATAGATTAAATGCTCCAATCAAAAGATAGGGGGATGTATTACTCAGCTATAAAGAAGAAGGAAATAGTACCATTTGCAACAATATGGATGGAACTAGAGAAAATTATGCTAAGTGAAATAAGTCAGTCAGAGAAAGACAAATATATGATCTCACTTATACGTGGATTCTAAGGAACTGAATGGAAGAGAGAAGTGGATGGAGATAGTCTCAGAGACACAGAGGAAGAACTGAGGGTTGTTAGTTGGGAGGGGGTGGGGATGAAGGAGACGGGGAAGGATGAGACAATACAAATTGGTAACTACAATATGGCCTCAGGGATAGAAAAAGACAGTCTGAGGAATATAATCAATAATGTTGTAAATATTTCTTAGGGGGCCAGACGGACTCATGTCCTGTTGGGGAGACCACTTCATAGTCGGTGTAGAGGCCTGACCACCACACTGTATTTCTGAAGCTGATGTTGAATAATAATGTATGTCAACTATAATTATATATACATATAGTCACGGGACATGGAGTAGAGAGTGGGAATGGAGTCAATGGAATTGTAATAGATAAGCATAATATCGGGGGGAAGGCTATAGAGGGGGAGAGGGGGGGTTGTTACTTAAGGATAACTATTGCATTGTTCTGTACACCTGAAACAAACAATAAAAAAATTAAAAAAAAAAAGATAAGGGGAAAGAACGGATGAGAAAAAAGAACCTTACATATGCTGCCTACAAGATATTCATTTCAGATAGAAAGACACACAGAGACTGAAAGTAAAAGATGGGAAAAGATATTTCATGGAAATGAAAACAAACAAACAAAAAAGCTGGAGTAGCAATACTTATACCAGACAAAACACACTAAAACAAAAGCTTTAACAAGAGGCAAAGAAGGACCACCTAGTAATCCCACTTCTGGGTATTTACCCAAAGAAACCCAAACACTACTGTGAGGGTCCTTGTGCATCCATGTGTTCATTGCAGCATTATTTACAATAGCCAAGATATGAAGGCAACCTGGGTGTCCCTGAATGGATGAATGGACAAAGAAGAGATAGTACATATATACAAAGGAATATTACTCAGCCATAAAAAGAATGAAATCTTGCCATCTGAGAAAACATGGATGGACCTAGAAGGTATTGTGCTGAGTGTAGTAAGTCAGACAGCAAAAGACAAATGTCATATGATTTCATTTATATGTGGAACCTAAAGAACAAAATAAACAAACAAAACAGAAACAAACTCATAGATACAGAGAACAATTTGATGGTTGCCATTTGGGAGGAGGATTGGGGGCGAGAGAAAAAGGAGAAGGGATTACAAAGTACAAATTGGTTGTTATTCAGTAGTCATGGGGATGTAGGGTATAGCATAAGGAATATAGTTAATACTGTCATATGGGTACTAGATCTATCAGGGTGATAGATGGAAGGGGCATTAGGGCAGGGTGAAAAAGGTGATGGGAGTAAGAAACACAGATTGGTAGTTATAAAATTTTCATGGGGATGTAAAGTAAAGCATAGGGAATATAATCAATAATATGGTAATAGCTATGTATAGTGACAGTTGGGTACTGTTCAATAACTATGATGTATACCTGAAACTAATATAATATTGTATGTTAGCTATATTTTGATAAAAATCTTTTTAAAAAACTAAAATAAGATTTTCAAATATCTAAATCACATCAATACTAATTAAATAAACAAAAAACGGGAGAGACAGAAAATAATTAAATTTTACTTAAATAGAAGAATGCCAACTAATGAATGTATACGAAATTATAGAAATTCAAAAACGATCATTTTGCAACAATCAGCATAAAGAATCATCTATTGAGGAAAATGGCAAAGTAAGCAGCTCCAGGGTCTCATCTTCCCACAGAAACATTGGAAAACAAGCAGAAAATGTCAAAACTAACTTTGTCAGAACTCTAAAAAATAGCCAAAGGTTTACAGCAACCAAGCAAATGCTGAATCAAGAAAAGGCAAACTGAAAACAGTAGGAAAGCTTTGGGGCAACCTTATTACTTGCCCTTGCTCTACTCCTTTCATGGCTCAGTAGCAGCCCACATTTCCAATGTGGGAGCCTGGTCCCTGGTTCTAGAGGGAGCAGATATTATTCATAAATTGTTGTGTATGTTTGTTCTAGCCTGTCTGGGGCTGCCTCAAGAACTGATATAAGGAACGTCTCCCTGTTTCACCTAACTCAGAACTCGGGCTGGAAAGGGGGCAGGTAATGCTGGGTAAAAGATTACAGTTCAGACAGACAACAGACTACCTAGGAAGAAAAGTTGGGGGAGAGTCTTTGAACCAGTAGGACATTTTAAAGCATCCACATATAGGAAAATATAGAAAGTCACACAGAGGCCAAGGGCAAGACACGTGCTCGTAAAAGATTTCAAAAGCCCCTAACCTTTCACCTTGGGCTGATTTTTATGTTCAAGACAAACCTAGCTAACTGTTGAAAGGGTTCTCTAGCACACAGCCAATCTGCAAAGACTAGGAAAGTGCTCAGATTTTGTTTTGTTTTTCTTTTTATCTTTTTTTTTAAGTCCTTGGCATTAAAGGAAATTTCTGTCAAAACATTAGCTGAACACCAGCTAAAGGAATAGAGATTTCAGTGACGACACATAACAAGGAATATTCTTTGCAAGAATAGTTTGTAAAAGTCATAGATGAATTACTATGGCCTTCAAAAATTGGAAAAAAGAAATGCAAACCTTGGGAAAAAGGAAGAATATGATTTCCAGAGCTATGACATTATCCTATTCAAATGCCCAGTGTTCAACAACAAAAATAATCAAAAGGCATACAAAGAAACAGAAAAGTATCACCCACTCAATGGAACAAAATTAAATGACAGAAACAACCCCCAAGAAAGCCCAGACATCAGACTTACTAGTCAAAAATTATTTAAAGATTGTCAAAGCAATAAAGGAAAACATGGGCATATAACAAAGGAAATCAGGAGAATTATACATAAACAAAATGAGAATATCAATATACATATAGACGCTATAAAAAGAACCAACCAAAAATTCTGTAGCTAAAATGAAAATTCTCTAGAAGGGTTCAACAGCAGGTATGACCACACAGAAGAAAGAATCAGAGAACGTGAAGATAGGACAATTGAAAGTATTTAGTCTGAGTAGCAGAAAGAGAAAAGAAGAAAGAAGTGAACAGAACCCGAGGAGCTTGTGGGACACTAACATGTGCATTATGGGAGTCTCAGTAGGAGAAGATAGAGAGAAAAGGGCAGAAAGAATATCTGAAAAAAATGGCTAAAACTCCCCAAATTTGATGAATGACATGAATCTACAAATCTAAAAAGCACAACAAACTTCAAGTAGGATTAATTCAAATATATTCACACCAAGACATTATAATCAAAATAGTGAAGCAACAGACAAGGAGAGACTCTTGAAAGCAACAAGGGAGAAGTGACTTGTAATATACAAGGATCCTCAAAAAGACTAACAGCTGATTTCTTATCAGAAACCATGGAGGCCAGGAAACAATGGGAAGACACATTTAAAGTAGCAAAAGAAAAAAATTCAAACAAGAATTCTATATCCAGCAAAACTGTCCTTCAAAAATGAAGAACAAGGGCCAGCCGAGTGGCGCGTTGGTTGAGAGCTGGCTTGGGACGCCAGAGGACCCCAGTTCGGATCCCACATATGAGATGTAGATGACATTGTAGATGACACATATGTAAATGTAGATGACATTGCCATCTACAGCTAAGATGCTGAACAACAGCTCAACCTGGAGCTGGGCTGCCCTGAGTCACCGGCGATGGCGTAGGCTGCAGTCCCTGTGGCAGTGGGTTGCCATGGGCTACCGTGTGTAGCCAGCAGCCGGGGTGAGCGGCCAGCAGCTGCAGTGAGCGGCCATCCAGAAGCCGGCAACTGATCTGCCTCGCCTGGGAAGAGCGCAATGATGGTGCCAACTTGGGCCAGTGAAGCAACGTCCTCCACAACTAGGCTGAAGAACAAAAGGACAACTTGTCTGTTCCCCTTCCCGCAATTCCCCAGCACTGTTCCCATCCCCCAATTCCCCAATAAAAATCTTTAAAAAAATAAATAAATAAATGAAGAAGAAATTGATACATCCCTAGATAAACATAGCCTGAGCTAGTTCATCATCACTAGACTAGCTCTCAGCTCGAGCTCTGAGCAACAGGGTTGCCAGTTCGATTCCCACATGGGATGGTGGGCTATGCCCACCAGCAACCAAGCTTGAACACGGCACCTTGAGCTAAGTGGTCACAAGCTGCCAATGGGTGGCTGGATGGCAGCTGGACTTGGAGCTAAGCTAGCTGCATCCTCCACAACTAAGATTGAAGGACAACTTGGCTGTTCCCCCTCCTCAATTCCCCAACACTGTTCCCCTTCCCCAATTCCCCAATAAAATCTTTAAAAAAAAAAAGTATAAAGAAATAAAGATCCCCAGCAAAGGTAAATACATAGGTAAATATGAAAGCCAATATTATTGTATTTTGGTTGTTATTCCATTTTTCATTTCCTACATGATTTAAAAAACAATTGCATAAAAAGAATTATAAGTCTGTTATTGGACACCCAATGTATAACAATATAATTAGTGAAAACAATAACATAAACAGAGGTACAGATATATACAGAAGTAGAGTTTTTGTTAACTTTTTTATGGTGGTAAAATTTACCATTTTACCAGTTTTAAGTGTACAATTTCAATAGCATTAAGTACATTCAAAATGTTGTACAATCATCACCCTATCGATTTCCAGAACTTCTTTATCATTCCAAAGAAAAGCTCTCAACTGATTAAACAAAAATCCCTCCTCTTCCTCTCCCCAGGTCCTGGTAACCTCTATTCCACGTTCCATCTCTATGAATAGGAGCAGTTTTATATGCTATTTAAGTTAAGCTGGTATAATTCAATTATATTGTTATAAATTTAAAATGTTGAATGTACTCTCCATGGTAACCACAAAGAAAATATGTAAAGGATATACATAAAAAGAAATGAGAAGGGAATCAAACTGGTTCACCACTTAAAAAATCAGCTAAACATAAAAGAAGGCAGTAATGGGAGAAATGGGAGTCAAAAACAGCTATAAATCATACAAAAGGCGTTTAGCAATATGGCAGAATTAAGTTCTTCCTTCTCAGTAATTACTTTAAATATACACTCCAATCAAAAGGCAGAGACTGGCAGAATAGATGAAAAACATGGTCCAAGTATGTGCTATCTAAGAGAATTACTTAAATCCAAAGACACACAGGTTGAAACTGAAAGAACGAAAAAAAGATGTTATAAGCAAAAGCAAGAGCTTCATGGCTATAATAATATCAGGAATAAAGAGACTTTAAGTAAAAAAACAGTCACAAGAAACAATGAAGGATGTATTGATAAAAGGGTGAATTTATCAAGAACATAGAGCAATTATAAACATATATGCATCAAATATAAGCGCATCAACGTATATGAAGCAAACATTGACAGAATAAAAGAAATACACAGCTCTACAATAACAGTTGGAGATTTCAACACCTCACTTTCAATAACAAATAGAACATTCAGATAGCAGATCAATTTAAAAAAATAGAGGGCGGAAAAACACTATAAACCAATTAGACCTCACATACCTATGTAGACAGTCCACCACAGATCATATGTTTGGCCACAAAACAAGTCTCATCAAATTTTAAAAGACTGAAATCATAGAGAGTATCTTTTCCAACTACCATAAAATGACGCCAGAAATCAGTAAGAAAAAGAAAAATGAAAAATGCACAAATATGTGGAAATTAAACAACATACTCTTTTTTTTTTTTTAAGATTTTTTTTATTGGGTAATTGGGGGGATGGGAACAGTGCTGGGGAATTGGGGAAAGGGAACAGACAAGTTGCTGTCATTTTGTTCTTCAGTCTAGTTGTGGAGGACGTTGCTTTACTGGCCCAAGTTGGCACCATCATTGCGCTCTTCCCGGGCGAGGTAGATCAGTCACCGGCTTCTGGACGGCCGCTCA
>NW_017731636.1:45338-61257 GCF_001890085.2 Hipposideros armiger | reverse complement strand
AAAAAAAAAAAAAAAGAAGAAGAAAGATCCCAAATCAATAACCTGTTTACATCTTGAGGAACTAGAAATGGAAGAGCAAACTAAGCCCAAAGCTAGAAGAAGGAAGGAAACAGTAAAGAATACAAAGTGGAGTTAAAATAGATAACAGAAAAGTAATAGATAATCAATTACACCAAAAGTTGGCTCTTTGAGATGTACAAAATTGACAAACCTTTAGCTAGACTGACAAAGAAAAACAGTA
The DNA here is from genome assembly GCF_001890085.2 of Hipposideros armiger. NCBI lineage: Eukaryota > Metazoa > Chordata > Mammalia > Chiroptera > Hipposideridae > Hipposideros > Hipposideros armiger. Next base: position 61,016 of record NW_017731636.1, on the reverse strand, counting down.
AGTAGATACAAATAATTAAAATGAGACATGAAAGTGGAAACTGGCTCTACAAAAATAAAAAGGATTAAAAAAGAAAGTACTATAAACAATTGTATGCCAACCAACTTGATAACATAGAAGAAATGGACAAGTTTCTGGAAACACACAAATGGCTTAAACTGACTCAAGAATAAATAGAAAATCTCAAAAGACCTATCACAAGTTAGGAGATTGAGTTAGTAATCAAAAAAACCTCCCAAGAAAAAAAAAAAAGTCAAGGAACAGATGGCTTCACTGATGAATCCTACCAAACATTTAAAGAATTATCACCATCTTTCTCAAAGTCTTCCAAAAAAGTGAAGAAGAGGAAACACTTCCTATCTCATTCTATGAGACCAGCATAACCCTGACACCAAAGCCAATATCCCTTATGAATATAGAGGCAGAATCCTCAACAAAATACTAGCAAACCAAACTCAATATCATACACCAGGATCATACACCATGACCAAATAGATTTAAACCAGGAATGCAATGCTAGTTCAATATGAGACAATCAATCAATATAATACATTACTTAATAGAATGAAGAAAAAAACTCATAATCATCTCAATGGATGCAAAAAAGGGATTTGACAAAATCCACCCCCTTTTCATAATAAAAACTCTCAGAAAACTAGGAATAGAAGGACACTTCCTCATCATGATAAAGACCATATGTAAAAAACCCACAGGCAACATAGTAAATGGTGAGACTGAAAGCTTTCCCCCTAAGATCAGGAAAAACAAGGGTGCCCACTTTTACCACTGTTATTCAAAATTGAAGTGGAAGTCCTTACTAGGTAAGAATAAGAAAATAGAAGGAATCCAAAATGAAAAAAGAGAGTAAAACTATATCTGTTTGCAGATGACATGACGTTATACATAGAAAATCCCAAAGACACCACAGGAAAGCTATTAGAACTAATAACTGAATTCAGCAAAGGCAGGGTACAAGATCAACCCTCAAATATCAGTTGCATTTTTATACACCAGCAATGAACAATCCAAAAAATTTTAAACAATTTCATTTACAATCGTGTCTAAAACAATAAAATAACTAGGAATAAATTTAACAAGGATATGAAAGACTTGTTCACTGAAAACTAAAACATTACAGAGAGAAATGAAAAAGACCTCAAAAATGGAAAAGCACCTCATGTTCATGGATAGGAATAATTAATATTGTTAAGATGTCAATACTAACAGTATTAAGTTTAAGAGTATCCTCCTAAAATTCATATCTACCAGAACTTCAGAATGTGGCCTTACTTGGAAATAGGACTTTGCAGATGTAATTAGTTAAGATGAAGTCATACTGGATTAGGGTGGGTCTTAAATCCAGTGTGATTAGTATCCTTACAAGAAGAGGAAATATGGACATAGAGACAGAGACATGGAGAGAAGATGCCATGTAAAGATGAAGGCAGAGATTGAAGTTATTCAGCTGCAAGCCAAGGAACACCAAGGATTTCCAGCAAACACCAGAAGGGGAGAGAAAGGTATGGAACAGATTCTTTCCTAGACCCTTCAGATAGGGCATGGCCCTTACAACACCTTGATTTCTGCTTTTTTAAGCCATCCCAGCTTGTAGTACTTTGTGAGGCAGCCTTAGGAAACTAATCAACTACTCAAAGCAGTCTACAGATTCTACACAGTCCCTATCGAAATCAAAAAAGTTTTTTTTTTTCCTGCTAACGGAAAAACTGATCCTCAAATTCAAATGGAATTGCAGGGGAGGCCAAATTAACCAAAATACTCCTTAAAAAGAAGAAAAGTTGAAAGACATACTTCACAATTTTAAAACATACTACAAAGCTACAGTAATTGAAACAGAGTGGTATTGGCATAAAGATACACACAAACCAATGGAATATAATTGAGAGTCCAGAAATAAACCCATATATGTATGGCCAATCAATTTTGGACAAGGATGCTAAGACCATTCAATGGGGAAAGAAGAGTCTCTTCAACAGATAGCTGTCTACATGCAAAAGGGTGAAGTTGTACCCCTACCTTAGATCATATTTTAAAAGTTAACTCAAGGGGCCGGCAGAGTGGCTCAGTTGGTTAAGAGCTTGCTCAAGAGTTTGAGCTCTGAGCTACAGGGGTTCGAGTCCTGGCCCGAGCTGAGCAGCCGCTGAGCTGCCAACAGGTGTCAGGATGGCTCAGCTAAAAAATAAAAAAAATTTTTTTTAAATTAACTCAAAATGGATCAAGGATCTAAATATGAGAGCTAAAACCACAAAATTCTTAGAAGAAAACATAGGGGTAAATCTTCATGACCTTTAAATCGGAAATAGATTCTTAAAAGCACAAGCAACAAAAGAAAAAATAGATAAGTTGGACTTCCTCAAAATTAAAAACTTTTTGCATGAAATGACATTATCAAGAAAGTGAAAAGACAACAGACAAAATGGGAGAAAATATTTTCAAATCATATATCTGATAAGGGACTTGTATCTTAAATATATAAAGCACTCCTACAACCCAATAACAAAAAGACATACAATCCAATTTTTAAATGGGCAAAGGATCTAAATAGACATTTTTCCATAGAAGATATGTAAATACCAAAGAAACACACTAGCTATTAGAGAAATATAAATCAAGACCGATAAGATACCACTTCAAACCTACTAAGCTGGCTATAAAAAAAAATGGAAAAGAATAAATGTTGGCAAGGAAGTGGAGAAACTGAAACCCTTATACATTTATGGTAAGAATGTAAAATGGTGCAGCACAAAACAGTATGAAAAATAGTATGGCAGTACCTCAAAATATAAAAAATAGAATCACCATATGATCCAGCAATTTCACTTCTGGCCATATACACAAAAAAATTGAAAGCAGAGTGTGGAAGAGACATGTGCACACCCACGCTCATAGCAGCCAAAAGGTAGAAGCAATCCAGTGTCCACCAACAGAAGAAAGATAAACAAAATGTGGTCTATATATACAGTGGAATATTAGCCTTAAAAAAGAATGGAATTCTGATATAAGCTACAACATGATGAACCTTAAAGACATTATGCTAATAAAAGAAGCCAGTCACAAAAGTACAAATACTGTTTGATTCCACTTATGAAGTCCCTAGAGGAGTCAAATTCATAGAAACAGAAAGTAGAATAGTGGCTGCCAGGGGCTGGGGGAGGGGAAAATGGGAAGTTAGTGTTAATGGGTGCAGAGTTTCAGTTTGAGAAGATGAAAAAATTCTGGAGATGGATGGAGGTGATGGTTGCACAACAATGTGAATGTACTTAATGCCACTGAACTGCATGCTTAAAAAGGCTTAAAATGGTAAATTTTTGTTACATAGTTTTTACCAAAATACAAGGTGTGATCAAAACATATGGTGAATGTTTAAATTAAAAAAAAAAACTCATTACAGTAAAAGACACATTGCCATTAACCCCCTCAAAAGACTTCCCCACACTTCGAACACACTTATCCCATCTTTCTAGCCATTTTCTGAAGCAGTTCTGGAAGTCCTCCTTCATGAGTGTAGTTAGTTGCGCTGTCGTGGCTGCTTCGACATCCTCAATTGATTCAAGGTCATTTTGATTTTGGGGGAGAACCAGCAATGTGTGACATGGAGCCTTTCCGTTGTGATCACAAAATACGGTGAATGCTGCTGCTGAGTGCCATCCAATGGAAAGGCATGGATCTGCAATACGGGAAGCGGCACGTTGAACCTTAGTAACAGTGCATGACAAGTTTCAACTTGTTCAGTGCAGTCAGTTGGGTGTGAGCTATGGTTGAGAGAAGGTGTGTTTTAAAGTGTGCCATAAATCATCCTCCATCATGACAATGTTCCGTGTCACACACCACTTCTGGTACATGGCAATTTCTGTCAAATCAAAACTTTACGATATGTCCTCATCCACCTTATTCACCGGATCTGGCACTGTGCGGCTTCTGGCTTTTCCCCAAAGTCAAAATGATTCAGGACGTGGAGGCAACCAAAACAGCGCAACCAAAGACACGAAAGAGGACTTCTAGGGCTGCTTCAGAAAGTGGCAAGAACGATGGGATAAGTGTGCTTGAAGCAAGGGGAGTATTTTGAGGGGGATTAATGGCAATGTGTCTTTTACTGTTATAAATGTTTTTTAAACAGCCACCGTATTTTTTTATCACACCTAGTAAAAGAATGATTTTTTAAATGTAAAGAATTTTATGAATAGATTTTTAAAAATCATTGGATGAAAGGCTGTTTGGGAACAAGATAGTCCACACAGTCTCAAAGCATTACCCTACAGGCTACTTATTAATTTCAATTGGGGGAAAGTTTCTTTAAAATACAGAAATCTGGTATACACCACTCAACCAAGTAATCCAATTTAACATTACCAATAATGAGACAAGGTGACATCATGTATCTCCTGGTATAATACGCTGAGAACACAAGAGAACTTATGTAATCCTATTGACCAAAACATTTAACTTGAATGTAATCATGAGGAAATGATCAGATATATACAAGTTCAGGGACATTTTACAAAACTCTTCAACAATGGACTGTTCAATAATATAAATGTCATAAAAGACTATACAGTGCCTGGACTACTGTACTACTAGATTAAAGGACACTGGAGGGACACAACACGTACATGCAATGCATGATCCATAAGTGAATCCTGGATTTTTTTTAAGACAGCTATCAAGGACATGATTGGGACACCCAGAAAAACTGAATATGGCCTATATATTACATATAGAGTATAATTGTTTTACTGTAGTTAGGTAGAAATGTTTGCATTCTTAGTAGATGAGATACGAGCTAAGTATTTAAGGATGAAATGACAATACCTGCAAGTAACTCAAATGACTCAGCAATAGTAACACTGGTAGAGTGGGACCTGGAGACCACTCTGTATTTGGCAGGCAAGATGAATCATCTGGCATCGAGGAAATCATTGCAGAAGGGCAATAAGGTTGACCACCAGATTATAAAAACTCCACAAATGAGCAGGCAATCAGAGCTTCAAGCCATTGGTAGGAGGTTGAGAGATGAGGACAGGCATGTTAGAGGGTCAGCAGAGTTGGACTAGAGAGAACATAAAGAACTAACCATGCTGGCGAGCTGAGAGAAAGAGGCAGCAAAGAATGAAAAATTCAGAAGAGCATGTAAGAAGACACTGGAATCAGGTGCACAAAAGTGAAGGTTTACGCAGGAAGGATGTTCACCACTTATTCTTTATTGAAGATCAATCAAAAGAAAAGGAACTTAAGTCACACATATGATGCAGGTTTTAGACAGAAGGAAGGACTTTCTGGAAGAACACATTCAGTCACTGGCCTAACAGAAGGGAAGTTTATGGGCAGTTTCAAAGCAGTCCTTCCTACAGGGCACCTACTAGGGTAGAGTCTTGCTGCACATTTCAAAGACTGCATATACCTCCTTGCTCAAATACAAACTTGAATAGTGGTTTGAGAATTAAAGTGAATGCTAAAAATGAGTCAGCAATGAACTGGCTTAATAGAAATACAAAACCCACATCTTGAGTTAAAAGAAAAAGGCCAACTGCTTAAAACAACCCCACATCCATCCCATGAGACCCTCTTTATAGAGACCTCCATTTTCCCAACTCATTTACTCACAAGAAGAAAGCAATCATCAGGCCGGCCAAGTGGTTCAGTTGGTTAAGAGCTTGCTCAAGAGTATGAGCTCTGAGCAACAGGGTCACTGGTTCTATTCCCACATGGGCCAATGAGCTGCGCCCAAGCTAAGCTGCCTCTGAGCTGCCAACAGGTGGCAGGATGGCTCAGCTGGTGAGAGTATGTGCTCCTAACAACAAAGGTTGCCTGTTGGAGATGGTGAGCTACACCCACCCGCAACTAAAAAATGAACTCGGCACCTTGAGCTGAGCTGCTGCCCGGATGGCTCAGTGGATACAGCATGCACTCTTAACAACGAGGCTGCTGATTCGACTCCCAGATGGTGGCTACGCCCACCCGCAACTAACTGAACACAGCACCTTGAGCTGAGTGGCACAACTGGACTTCGAGCTGAGCTAGCTGCGCCCTCCACAACTAAGATTTAAGGACAACAACTTGGCTGTTCCCCTTCCCCAATTCCCCAACACTGTTCCCCTCCCCCAATTCCCCAATAAAATCTTTAAAGAAAGAAAAAAAGAAAGAAAGAAAGAAAGAAAGAAAGAAAGAAAGAAAGAAAGAAAGAAAGAAAGAAAGAAAGAAAGAAAGAAAGAAAGCAATCATCCTCTGCTGTGCCTACTTTCGGACTGAAGGATAGTCAACAAGACATGGCAATAACATGCTTTGATTTGCTCTGAGAAATGAGATGTAGTTCAACACCACTGTGATTTGTAATGCCACTTACATAATTAAGCATACAGACGACTGGCACAAAGAGGTGGATTTGGTTAATGGAGTTACAGAAAAGCTAAAAATAGCAGACAGCTACAGGATGGAGGGGACATTGGGGGAGACACCTGCTGATGGGCACTGATAGTCATGGGAAGGCTGTCAATTCGCCAAGGGTGTCTTTTCTATTTAGCTGGGGCCTTTTAATCAAGATTTTAAAGCTCCCCATGGACATGGAACAGCTGGTGGTGGCCTGTTTTACAGATGACAAACTTAAGGTTATCAACTGGGCCACAGAAGGTTTGCAGGAGCGCTCACTCAGTCCTGAATTCCAGCTCAAAAACTTACCAACAACCTACATTTCCCCCCAAAGACTTGAGGGTAGGTTCATCTGAGCTGGAGTTTGGAACCCAGTGGGCCTTTGGATCATATTTAACCTTCAGATTTGTTTTGTTTGTACCAAACAGTTTCTTCTTTCTCCTCTAACTCCCTCCTCTTCTTCTTTTTTTTGTAATTTAAGTCTGAATAGCTGCTGACATTTTAAAATCCCCATAAGACCCCATATCTCCAGTGGGCACTGCTGGGCCCACACTCCAGGCTAGCAGCAGGCTGCCCTGGGGAGGGGCCATGTGAGCCCCACAGTGTCCCAGCCCTCACCACTCTCTGTTGCCTTCCATTGCCAATTCTCATTTGCTTCTGTGGCCTGCTTGGCCCTGGAAGGCATTTATGTGCATAACTTCTGATGTAAACCTTACTTAAAACTATCTCTGATTTCTAATCTAGCCTGTGCCACCTCATGGTGTTTACCCTGGGATATCTCTGTACTGTATAAGAGTAGCATTTCCTATTTGATCTCAAGAAATACCTCCCATCTCGGGTTTCAGCTTGGTGAAGGAGTCTGTGTTCACCCTCTACCTTCCCAACAAGCTACGATACACGTAAACAACACAGCCCTGGCCTTACAAGGTGCAAAAAGCCTTTTATCTTTTAGATTGTCTTTCCAGAGCAATGCATTCCAACTTCCCTTGTACCTGCTCCCTACTACCACCTCATCCCTGCATTACTAATTTTACATGTAAGTACCTTTCCTTGGGCCTTCTCATACACGTTATACCTTTTCTTTCTTGAAACGATGTACCCAAGTACAACCTGCAATTTTATCAAGGAACACATAAATATTTGTTTGATTTTTGAAATATTCTTTTCTCCAAGCAGAAACAAACAGAAGAAAGAGGCAGGAATTTGTAATACCACTAGTCAATTTACAGGTATAAAAGGTGTACAAACCAAACACATGTAACATGATTCTTGCCTTCCTTAGCAAGATACATGCAGATAACCAGACTAAGACTAAACCAAGACGTTATGATTTGTGGAGAACCAGGGAGGCAGACAGAAAGGATGCTGTGCACCTAGTGAGTGCCCGCTGCATGCCCAGTCTGCTGCTGAGGCTCTCCAACCCCTCAAGTCACCCCTGAGTCCTGAATCTGACTGCTGTGGCCTCCACAGGCCCTCCCACCTCACCTCCCACAGCTCTCATCCACTCACACTAAGCCGCCTCTGGTCTCCTTGTTAACTCCTCAAGATTGCCAAAGCAACTTTCTGCCTCAGGGTCTCGCCACTTGCTGTCCCCTCTATCTGGAAAGGTCCTGCCCTAGATATTCTCATGGGTCACTTCCTCACTTCTTTCACATCTCTGCTTAAATGTCACCTCTCTATATAAGAGCACACCTTTCTATATAAGTCACCTTTCTATATGAAGCCCCTTTGGGAATGACAAAAATGTTTCAGAATTAAGTAGAGGTAATGGTTGCACAAAAATGAGAACGTATAAAATGCAAGAGTTAACACAGTAAAATGTTAATTTCACCTCAGTAAAAAAAAAAGCACACCTACCCTTCACTCTCCATCTCTCTTAAAACAAACCTTATTTTTCTTCATCGTACTACCATTTGACTTATTATCTATTCATTTACTGTGTGTCTCCCTGCACTTATATATTCCATACAACTAAAATATAAGCACAAAGGGTAAGAATTTGTTCTGTCCACGTCGTATTCCAGTGTCAAGAACAGAACATAGTGTACTCATGTTCTGAACAGGTAAATGAATAAGTTCTCCTTTAGTCCTCATACCTTGTGAGGCTGTTGGGTGTTACAGATGAGGAACTGAGGCATTCCAGCCTATGGTATGGGTGTGACAGAGTGGAGGGATGTGAGTTTACAAAAAGCATGCAATCCCGAAAAAAACTGGTGAGACACAAATTCCTTTCTCCCACTGATCTATGGCATACAAATCAGAGTGGAGACCCCTCCCGGGCCCAGGTAGAGTGAGAAGGAGGCTAAAGCAGATGCTGCCTCACTGGGGTTGCCAGGTTCTCCAGCAGCCTAGGGCTCCCCCAGCAGTCCTTCTGGAGAAGCGTTTTTATAATGTTCATCTTGCTCCTTTCACAAAAACATTGATTCTTAATAGTGGGCATATTTAACAGAATCACCCAAGAGGCTTCTGACATTTCTATTTCCTCTCTCCACCTCCCTCCGCCCCAGATTCGAATGTGAGGTGGGAGGTGGAGGGTGGGGGGGGGCAGGGAAAGGGAGACATTCGGTGAAGTTACTATGCGTCGTTTCCTCTGTTAGACTGCGTGAGGTCCAGGGGGGCAGGGGGTAGCGGGGTGGAGATAAGGCAGAGGGTGGCTGAGAATCTTGGCCACAGCCTGAAGCTCTGCCTACAGCATAGGCCTGGAGGCCTGCTCCTGTGGTGCAGCTACAATCTTCATCTGGCTCTCCAGCATCAATACCTAGAGACCAGCTGCTATGACTTGGGTTCACATCCTAGCTCTGCTGCACGGCTTTGGATAAGTGATAGCACCTCCCTGAGCCTCAATCATCTGTAAAGCAGGCTGAGATTGTCCCTACCTAGCAGGGTCATTATGAGGGTAACTAAGAAATTATATGCAAAACACCTGCCCCAGGACCAAGCATAAGGAGTGTCTGTGTCTGCGCACATAGGCGTGGGCATGACATACACATAGTCACACTACAGCACCTTAGACACCTGAGCATCTCACAATAAGGTACAAATAACACTCTGTTCCCATTTCATAAATTTAATGGCAACAAATTTTAATATATTGAGTTTACAAATAAATGACCAGTATTCCTTTTTTTAGACTAATAGAATGTTCCATTTTTTCCCCCAAGACACACAAATATATCTGCATTTAATGAGACAGTTGTGCCTACCTGTCAGACCTAAATCAGGCTGCCAAAAAAAGAGCTACAGTGATTCAAATAAGATATATTGCAGAATCCCTGGGGAGCTCAGTGAAACCACCAGATTTTAAGGAACTGTATGAAAGACACTTCCTGATGCCATACTGTGCAGCAAAGCCTCACAGATGACCCTCCGGCCAATGTTATCAACAGGAGCGCAAGACAGATGCCCAGGGACTTTCAGACATGGGCACTAGCTCAGGTCCTTGAACAGGCCACCTACTCTCGTCTGGGCCTCAGTTCTCCTGTGGGAACCGTGACAGGGCTGAGCAAGATGAGCTCAGAGCATGTTCCCAGATCTGATAATCTATAATTGTACATCTCCTTCCCTACTGAAGACAGTTCTGCTGCATGCCAGCCAGGACAGATCCTGCAGAGAGAGAAGTGGTTTACTCAACTCTAATTTCTTTTAACCCTCTCCCCTCCTCACATTCTCTCCTGGTACCTTTTATGCCTGGTGTGCCTTCCTCTGCTCCCCCTAGAACCAGAACAGCTGGCTTGCTCTTTTCCGGGCTATCGTTCTTCATATACTTGAGACGCTCTGGTTCTCTCTGCAGTCTCCCTTTCCCCAGGATTTTAGAATACAACCACTCATTACCTCCACCGGGAAGATGCCAGACACAGTAAGACTGACAGCAGACTCATTTCCTCCTTGTGGCACCTCTTTGTCTACTTCCAGCTTCTTAATTGTGGACCCTTCCAAAGGGACAGCCTCCAAGGCCAAAAGGCTGAAAGTGCCTGCCTGCATTTCAGGGCTCCTAAACACATCCTTCTAGAAAATGTGGAGGATGGACTCTGTGGTGGCTAAAAACAAAATTCATCTGGTGATCCCTAAGGAGAGAGACATCAGGGTTCCTAGCAGCAGTTACGCAAGCAAAAATCAATCTCCCCTGAAAACCAATTAGGGTGAGCATGCAGGATTTTCACTTTGGCAGCTGAGCTGCTCAAGGCAGCCTGCTTTGGAAAGGAAACATCAGGAAGAATGTTCCTAGACAGGCTGGACTCCTCTCCTTAGCTCCCTCCTCTGCCAACGGCCAGCACTTTAAAAAGAGCTCAGCCAGGAGGGATGCCACTGGGTGTCCTGGCACAGGCATGCACAGGGAGGTTTGAACATCCCCGTGGGCTGAGTACATGGCTTAGGAGCTGAAGGATGTGCTGACCAGAAGCCAAGTGCTGGCACCATCTTCAAACGGGAATGAAGGGTTACTGACGGTCTATAGCATGTGAAACACTGAGCCAGGTTTGAATTCATATATACTCTGTCCTTGCAACCATCCTGTAAAGTAGGTATCACTATCCCCACTTTACAGATGGAGAAACTGATGCCTGGAGATACTTAACCAAGGCCGCACAAATTGTTTAAGCAACAAAGATAAGATTTTTTTTTTTTCCCTACTACTCACTACTTCCCTCTCAGGGAAGTTCTGACTATGAGTGGAAGAACTAGAGCTCTATCTGCTGGGACTAGTTCATGGACTAACAGAATAGGAAACTTTCTTATCTATCTGTAAACCAGAGATTAAAGACCAAGGCCACAGGGATTTCTGTGTTGCTGTAAACTCTTTAAAGAAGCCCGTGGATAATTCTAATAGGACCTCCCACTCCACCAGGAATTTGTACACTACCTTAAAGCGGTATTTCCCCAACAAAGGCTCCAGATGGTCAATCCCTGTCCTCCCCACCCTCTCCAGGAAAGCAGCCCCTAGTGAGCTCCTCGGATGACACCAACTTCCCATGGGGCATGGCATGTGCGTGCTCACTACCACCCAGAGACTGTGGGCAGTACCACAGCCCACAGAGTAGAAGAATAAAGCCTGCGGGCCCTCTCTTCTCCCACTGTAGAAAGGCAGCCTGTGAAGGCTCTGCGTTGTGTGTCTGCAGGCCAGAAAGAAGATGGGGTGGCAGGCAGAATAAGATGAAAGCAGAAAAGAGAGGCAGGAACTTGTTGATGTCTATCTGGGTGAAGAATATCAAGGGCCTGGTAAGGCTGAAACAACTCAGCAAGCTCTCCTAGAAGCTGTTCCCACCAAGACCGTCCAGTGTTTACCCAGGAACCACCCCTGTTGGCGTAGGGCAATGCTCTGCCACCGGAGCTACCAGCAGGCATGTGGGTGGGCTGCAGCACACTCACCAGAATATCATTAAGATAATTTACACCAGGCCATGAGTCTCTGTACACCCCTCCTCTTCCACCTCTAGGAGGAGCGGGCAGCAGGGCTCCTGCTGCCAGGACTCCGGCTTCTCAGGAGAAACAAGCAAGAAAGTCTGGATGCCAACTTGAGGTTCCTTAAACCCAACAGCTATTCACCAAGGGAAGTTCAAGTCACCACTGTTAGCTGATTCTCCATGTCTTGTCTCCAGGCTTTGTAAAACCTCTTTGGCTGCCAAAACCATGGCAGTCTATCCACCCACAGCACAGTCAAAATCTGCCTGTTCTGCAAAAGGGAACCAAGGAAAAGGCACGAGGGGGGCTACGAGCGCCCTCAAGAAGCACTTGTGGAAGGAACTCTCCTATCTTTCCTCTCATGTGCCAAGCAGGAAGAAGATCACAGACTCGGCTCTTAATTTGAACTTAACCTCAGGTATTTGTCAAGGAGAAGCAATGTGACTTACCAGCTCTGGGGAGAAAGTAACCTGTGGTTTAGAAGTGAATGTCCTACTTACCTCACCCCAGCCCAGCCCAGCCCAGCCCATCGTAAAACCCCAACATTTCTCATTCCTCATCTAATCCCAACTGCTCCTCCTCTACATTTTTTGTACCCAAGCCAAGCCATCAGCAACTTCCTGGATGAGAAGCAGACGAGGGGAGCTTCCCCATCCCTACCCCCCAATACACACACACACACACACACACACACACACACACACACCCTCAGGCAATCTACTGAAGCTGCTGACTAGCAGGATGCCTCCCTACTGGGCAGGCTCCCAGGGCAGCTACAACGAAGGCAAGCCTCAGAAAACAGAAAAAGGTAAAACCTGAGGTCTCTCAACAAAAGGTTAAGGGGGCAGTGGGATATCCGTCCCAGGATAATGTGCCTTTCCAGCCTTCTCAGCGAGGTCCAGGCCCTCAAATGGAGCACACCAAGAGCAGGGGGTCTTCTCTTCCTGCCTGCCCCTGGCCTGCTCCCAGCTCTCCCGTCCTTCCAGCCAACAGCTGGCCCAGGACTGCCACCTAGAGGGCCCAACACGCAGGGCATTCACAAAGCACAATGGTTTTCTGGCTGTGGTAACATCCAAAATCGTTACCACACAGTTCCCAGGGACTAGTGACAGGGTGAAATGCAGGAAGCAGTCAGCTGGGCTCTTCTCAGAGCCAGGCCTTCTTCCCCACCATGCCAAAACCCGGACAAGCAACACCTGCCCCACAGCCTGCCCCCAGGGAGCACAGGAAATGCAACGGGCAGGTACACAGCAGCACGATGACACCCTGCCCCCAAACACTCGGGTTCTGAGCTCTGGCCTTTACCCCAAGATTCTGGTCCAAAACCCGATTTGAAGTCCTTAGAACAGAAAATCCTTTACGTGGCTATCAAATGAGAGAGTTGGGCAGGGTAAGGGGCTTTGGGGTGAAGGCCTAGTAAACAATAGAGGGTTGCACAGACATATGGGACTTGTGTAGCCCCTCCCTTCAACTGTGAATGACCATGAGGACATTGACTGAGTTCTACTGCATGCCAACCACTCCCCTAATCACTTTAAGTACATTATCGCAAGAAGTCCTCATGGCAATGTAAGAAACAGGCACAACCATCATTCCTGTTGAACAGAAGGGACAACTGAAAGGTGAAGGGACATTACCAAGGAGCACAGCTAAGAAGCAGGATTTGATCCCAGTCAATCTGGACCCTGAGTCCAGGCTATGTCACTGCCTGCAATTCCAGCTGCTGGACATACAAAAATATTTAAACTCTATACCGTAAAATTCTAAAGGCCCAGGTCTGTTCTTGCCAGAGTCTAGCAAAGGAGCAGAATCCTACTACACTAGAGGAGCAGACAAGAATCAAGTTAGGGCAATGCAGGCAAATTCTTCTTAGGGAGAAAAAGCAACTGTGTTCAAAGAAATGCCATCAGAGGCCAGGAGGAAAACAGCAGCCCCCAGAGGTCCTGCCAGGCCACACAAAAGATAAAACACACATTCCCTTCCTCCAGTACTGGTGAGGACTCTAGGGAAAACCAAAGGACAAGAAAGATAAAAACACCCTCCTCCATGCAATCTCTCTTCCATGCTTCCAGAGCCTCTGGAGGTCAAGAGGGTCATGCTGGGGTCAGCACAGAGCACCAAAGGCAGGTCCTCAGTCAGCTGCATCTTCCCGTAGAGGAGGGCAGGGCTGGGCTTCTGACAGTGCCGCCAGTCCCTGGAGGAATTTCATGGATTCCTCATTAGCATGAGAGAACTGCCTGCCCACCTGTTAGAAAAACTTTCTGTTTATGGTGACAGATGGGGCAGTGCTAATGGGCTGCCTTTAACTGGGAAGTTCAGACTCATTGCAAAGGGAATTAGCATTGAAGCTGGGTGGGTCTGCTCACTCAAGGGAAGACTTGGGAGGCAGCTGGGGTACCTGACCCAGGGGCCTCACATTCCAGAGGTGGCCATGCTCAACCAGGGCTAGACCCTCCAGCGAGCCTCTGGCACCAGTGGCCAGGCTGGCTTAGACCCGACCTCAGTCCTCTTCCTCCTCCTGATCCAACTTCCAGGAGGGAGTCCCCAGCCCTGGAGGACTTCTCTCTCAGTTCATCTGATCTGCTGGAAAACACCGTCCCTCTGTGAGGTCTGGCCACAGCCCAATTGTGGACAGATGGCCGGGGAAGAGCTATGTGCCTTGTCACATTTAGCATCCTGAAAGATCATCTTCAAAACAGCAGAGACACCTGTCTGAGTTCTCAGTGGAGGGCCCCAAGGCCAGATGTCTAGAAGGCCTGTGCTGACCAGTAGAAAGGAAAAGTCAAAGACAACCAAAGACAACTCAACTCTGTGTGTACATTCCCCCTTGCTACTCAGAACCACCTCCCATGAATGGGTGGAGCTGACAGTAAACGGCCTTTCTCTATAGCCCTTTACTGCTGAACGTGGAGAACTGAGCAATTATCACAACAGCAAAATAGCTTGTATATGACTGAAGCACACTTTTAGGGAAAAGACAGGTTCTGTTTTGGACATTCTCAATTGGAGGTACCTGAAGGCAATTGGAGAGACACGTCCAAGCAGCACCTAGAAACGCGAAGCCCTGAACAGAGGTCAGGCCAAAGGTATTGGGTTGTCGGAAGAGTCATGACATATTTTGTTTGTTTTTCAAAGGTCATTTATTTATATAAAGAACAAAGATCAATCAACGATATATTGCCCATTTTGTTCGATAACCTTTTGTCATCTTTCAGTGAGCTTCATAATTCCTCCTTCATAGAAGGGCCTGTTTTTATTTGCGAAAAACTGAACAAGGTGCTGGTTTACATAAAGCTTCATCTGAATTGAACATTATACCACGCAAGGAGTTTTGAAGAGAGCGAATCAAGCGGAAGTCTGACGGCGCAAGGTCAGGCGAGTATGGTGGGTGTGGCAACACATCCCATCCAAGCTCCAATAATTTTTGATGGGTGATCAAACGTGTGTGGTCTCGCGTTATCGCAGTGGAACACAACTCCTTTACAATTAACAAGCTCTGGACGTTTCTGGATGATGGATTCGTTCAAACTGTCCAATTGCTGATAGTACACATTTGAATTGATTGTTTGGTTCCTTAATAGGAGCTTGAAAAACATGACAACTTTAAAATCCCACCACAATGAGCGTATAACCTTCCTCTGATGAATGTCTGCTTTTGATGTCATTTGAGGTGAATCATCATGTCGGGACCAAGACCGTTTGCACACCACCTTTTTGTAAACAATCCACTTTTCATCACCAGTTATCAGTCACTTCAAAAAAGGATTGTTTTCCTCACGTTGAATGAGCATATTGCCGATATTTATACACGCCATCAAATGAACTTCTTTGAGTTCATGCAGGACCCAAATATCGAGCTTGCTTACATATCCCAGCTTCTTCAGGTGGTCATGAACGCTT
>NW_017731636.1:26531-36730 GCF_001890085.2 Hipposideros armiger | reverse complement strand
AAAGGGTGCCTCAAAGTGATGACAATAAAAGGGAAGAGTGAAATTAATTTGGTATTGGTTATGAGAATCTTACTCCTTAACTATATTATTTAAAAGACTTGGGTGTGGGGCAGAACCGAATGACCAGCCTCCATGCACACCCCCCCGAGGCACAGATACACAGGGTCCGCTGACACCTGAGAACCAGACAGGAGATGGACAGAAGCCCCGTGGTACTCAAGGCCCTACACCAAGCACCACACAGCAGCTGCCTGCAGCTGGAGGAGGTGCAAGGAAGCACGCTTAGATAGGTAAGTCTGTCCTCCAAAAGTCTGATGGGAAAGCAGGAAATCACAGATAAACCAAGCAGTGCTCAGATCCTAAGCCTGCTAAACAGAAGGTTCTGGTCCCACCTTCACAGAATCCGAAGCCAAAGCAATAACAGCACCCATACCTGGCTCAACTGCAGACTAGATTTACTCATCCTCCCCCATTAACGGCGTGTCAAAAAAAGAAGAGTGGCCATTTCTGGGCATCAACACTATTTACCTCAGTCTCTACTATTCTTCTGCACATGATGTCCAGTGTCAATCAAAAATTGCAAGGCTCATAAAGCTGCGGGAAAATGAAACCCATTAGCAAGAGAGGAAATAGTCTATTAAACAAACCCAGAGATGACCCAGATGCTAGAATTATCAGATAGAGATTTTAGAATAACTATGATAAATATATTTCGAGGATCCACAGGAAAAGCTGGACAACATGTATAAATTTCAGCAGAAAAATGGAAACTATAAAAATGCCAAATATAAAAAGAATTAGGAGTTAAAGTGGAAGTTAATGACTCTTCCCAAAGAGCCCACCGGGCTACATCAAAAAAAAACCCAACAATCCTCATTTTATAGATCAGAAAACTGAGTCTGTCAGATACCACCATGCCAAAAAACTTCTCACAGGAAACCACTGAGGAACTGGAACCACTGTCAGTTCCCCTGCCCCACAGCTCCATGAAGTATCTGGTTCCTCAGAGACTTAAAAAATTAAAATCTCTGGAGCTGCACTGTCTAGTTAAGGGGTCAGCAAACTACAGCCCACCAGATGGGCCCAACTTACAGCCTCTTTTGGTATGGCCTCTGAGCTAAGAATGTTTTTTACATTTTTTAGAGCTGTAAAAACTATAACAACAAAGAACATGTGACAGAGACCATATGTGGCCTGCAAAGTCTAAAATATTTACAGAAAAGTTTGTCAACCCCTGATCTAATCTAGAAAAAAACTCAGCAAGAATTAAGGGGGAAAAAAAAGGCGCTATAGATTCCATGCTCTCATTTTTTTTCCTTCAGATTATGCCTTTTACCAGCCCTCTAAGTGCAGCCCTCTCCATAGGAATTCAGCTTCTCTATCTGCATTTCAATCTGGAGGGAGCATAAAGACAAGGCCACCAGAATCCCCAGGCCACTAACATTCTGAAACAAACATCTATGCCATACTGCCCCAAGTATCAGCCCTCCTCTGCTGCATGTCAAGTACAGTACTGACCCCAGGCCTGAGTCACCAAAGTCACTCTCTCTGCCTTGTTCCATAGAAGTTAACCCAAAGTCTCTTAAGTCTCTGGCTAGGAGCCGCATAAACTTTCTAGTTGACTCCAAGATATCATTATACTGAAATGCTTTTCTGTTTTGTTTTGTTATGTTTTGCTGTGTTTTACTGTTTGAAAAGCTCAGGTCTATGAGTTGCTAAAATGGGTACCTGCTTCCACCTCTTTGCAATGGGGCACTGCAATGAGGCCTCAAAGGGCCAACAAAGGACTCTGTGCAAAGCCTCTGACGCAGGAGACACCACCCCACACACTGACCCATTTGAGATCTGCCATTCCATAACCATCTACTATGCATCTATAATTTGCTGAGCAGTACAGAGAAGACCAAAGTGATGTCACCTAGAGAGAGGGCACAGCTCCTATCCTCGAGGAGCTTATAACCTGAGGAACAACATTTATAAAGATGTAGGAGGGGAGAATTAGGAAGAAAGGCTACAGCTGTAGTGAAACCAAAATAAATCTTCCATCTCACTCATGATTTCAGAAAATTGCAATTTGAAAACTTCTGAATCCAACATTTTCTCAAAATTCTGATTATAGGGTTCAAAAAGCTAAGATGGAAGCTTCTTAGAGTGTCTGGGCAATGAGAAGAATGCAACGATAGATCAAAACTCCCCTGCAAACTGGAGAGCGGGTCAGGACACTCTTCCGGAACACATCCTTAGGTAAGACAGGCACATCCAGAAAGGCACTCAGTTACTGTCCTCCAGGATTTGGTCCCAATATCTTCCTCTGCCACTGAGGACTTTTTCCAGTGATTAACATTCAGTATAATAGAGGCTCTCTCTTCTTGAGTATCTCTTTTGAGGATGAAGAATATGTTCCCCTGAAGATCCCTGTCAGACTTTCAGAATTTCTTTCCAGGCCCAGGCCTAAACTGACCTTTCCTGGCTGCCATACCCACCACTCCCCTAGACTTCAACCAAATGGCTTGTCCTCTCCCAAACACTGGCCTCTGCTCCTGTAGTATCCTTCATCGGCAACATCCTTTCTCACTCTTCTTCACTTGGTAAACTTCTCTTCAGTCTTCAAGATCCAGCTCACATGTCACCTCCTCTTAGAAGACTTTNAGAATGAAGCTATTGATTGTCAGCTGTCAAATTACATAGCAATAACATAGACCCTACTACTTCCAAAAATGAACTGGTGCCATCTGTCGCAAATATGCGTCATGACTTTTCCGACAACCCAATAGATGTGGGGGTAGTCTTTGAGGGAAGATGAGGAGGCAACTGACAATAGTGGCAGGTTTCCCACCATTCCCTATCATCCATTCTCCCCTTCCTCCAGCATTTTGGTAGGGCATCCAGAAGTTTCCTAGGCAACTTCTAACTAGGTATGGCCATGTGACTGGCCATAAGCTACGGCCAAGAACAGCATCTAAGTCTTACCCTTAAATAACTGAGTGGGTATGGGCCCACTTGGCCCCTTCCCTTTCCCACAGGCTGAGAACCGTAAGAACTGGAGCAACCAACTTACACCCATAGGTGCTGAGGCTGGCAGAGCTCCCACCTGCCCTGTACTACCCACCCACCTCTAGACTGTAATGGAAACGAAGGTTAAATTGTAATGCGTTTGAGAAGCGAGATTATGATTTTACCACTATGATTTCAAGACACCATGATGAAGGAAAGATCCAGGCTGCAACTAGAGAAACTGCTGGAAAGGAGCACTGGTTTCGGACAGGGAGAAGCTAAGCGTGGGGAGTGGGAAGGAAAGAGTGTAAACTCCAAGAATACAGAGGGGGCTACATCCAAGCCGCCAGCAGATAAAGCACCTTTTAAGAAGTTGAGGAAGTTCGATTCCCACATGGGCGTGAGCTGAGCTGCCACTGAGCTGCCAACAGGTGGCAGGATGACACAGCTAAAAAAAAGAAGTTAAGGAAGGAGGATGGGTGAGACAAGCCCAGAAGAAAGCTGAGTTGGAGCTAAACAAGTGAATGTAGAGCGGGCACGGAATGGATGCAGTGGGGTACGCCTCAGGAGCTGGCTGGAAAGGAGAGACCAGAGGGATAAGCCAGCAGCAGAGAGGAGGTCTGATCCATGACTTCCTGGTATGTAACTTCCTCTTGTGGCCCTCAGGAGCGCAGGCCCAGGTGCAGAGAAAGCAGATGGTAGGGTTTACCCATGGTTGAAATCTGGCAAAATGGGCGTGGAGGAAAGAGACACAAGAAGGGAAGGAGGGTGACAGCTGTAACCAGCTGTCAGTACAGTTCTTTCAAGGCAAGGAAGTACCTGGGGACAGGAGTCACAAAGTAGGTGAAGATAAGGATCAGGAGGAAGGCCAACAATGGGTTTGGGGGGGAGGGGGGAGAAGGAGAAGAGTTTTAAAAGGTTTCTGATTTAAGATGTACCAACAGAACAATAGCCGTAGTAGAAGGAAGACTAAGAAACATGATCCAGAAACTGACGGCAAGGAACATTTTTCAGCTTTAGGCCTCACTAAGAAAATATTTAATGATTTTTGTTGAGGACAGACTACAGTGCAGACATTTTCCTAGATGCTAAAATACTCTCATTTAAACCCACACTAAGCCTATGGCCCGCGTACATTATTACCTCCACTTTACAGCTAAGGAAACTGAAGGCGCACAAAGATATCCTACACTGTAAGCAGTAGAGAGCAACAAACACAAGTCTTTTTTTACAGCACTTACAGGACCACCCTTGACCACATCAAGGCCCAGATCTTCAGACTCATTCTTCTCCTGGGTTTTAGACCCCAGTCACAAAAATGGAGGCATCACTAGCAGCTCCTGGGGAGGAATAAGGAGGTGAGATGAAAAGGAAAAAAGAAAATGGCTCCAAAGCTTAGAACGTCCCAGAAGAGAAGCCAGTGGTCCCAGCAGTGCTATGGAGTCATAAATGGACTTCCCCTTGAGTTCAGACCAGGATGAGAAACGAGGTGCCAGACAACCAAGACTGAGGTAAAGGTCCTCCCGGTCCCCCGGGCCACCTTGTTACCCCACAGCCACATCCCCACCAAGGCCAGTCAGGTTCCCTTGTCAGCGCCGGAAGAGCACTACTCAAGCAACAGTGGATTAAATAAGAAACCCTGAGACAGCAAAGCCCATGCCTCAGTAGCGAAGATCACAGAAGCACTGCAGGGAATCAAGAGGGGAAAAGAAAAAAAAAAGGGGGGGGGACGGGGATAGAAAGGAAACCTGCCACATACCCAGCTTCCTAGAGTTAACAGTCTTACGCATTTCTCATCAAAAACCTCTTCGGAAGAGTTTAAGCACACAATAGGATATCTACGGCACCAGCCCCACGGCTAATTGAAATTCCACACGCGTGTCCTGGCGACGTATTTCTATTAATGTCCAGTGTGTGTCAGCATGAAGATAAGGTGCCAACATCATGCCCAACCAGTCAACTAGAGAATGGGCCCCATGTCTGTCATTGTCTGACAGGAGACTCAAGAACAGAGGCTCTTCAGCTGAGCCTACCCAGTGCGCATTCGCACACCTACTGTGGTGGCCAGCAAGGGCGGAGGTGCCGAGGAGAGGAGTGGGGGCCACGGCGAGGCAGAGGGCTGCGGCTGGGGGTAAACCGAACAGCTACACACAAAGAGAGAGAATCCACAGAGGGCTGTGTGTTGTTAGGGAAGGGTGGGGGCGAGGGCGGAGTCGGCACAAATCCCAGGAGAATGGGTGACTGCCCTGCTCCTGAGTGACAGTACAGCGGGGGTGGGGGGTGAGTGAGGGCAGGGCAAGGAGCTCCAGGAAGACGCCTTCCCAACGCAGCTAGTCCCAGCGGCATCGGAGCTCTGCTGCTTGGAGCGCATCACACAAAGGCCTTCACACACAGCTGCTCTGCTGGGCACACCCCTTAGCCTCTCCCCACCCCAACCCCAGTCTCAGCAAAGAGCAGAGCACCAGAATCCTCCAGAGAAATCCTGCTGGACTCGGCAAGGCAAGGAGACAGGAGTCGCTGCCAAGAGAGGGGGTGCCCTGACTCCACTAAGAGTGAGTGCGAGTGGGCTCTCCCCTCAGCCTCACAAGAGCCCAAGGCTCACGAAAACTCTCCAATCTGGGCCTCGAGGAGAACATAAACCAGGACAGCACAGGCAGGCACTAGATCAGTGGCACTCCTCTCCCAGATCAAATTAACCTTGAGAGTCAAAAGAGAACGCCAAGGGGGATTTGGGAGGTCTGCTTCAGGATAAAGGAGCACAAAGTAGAGAAAGATGTGTGCATGTGCTGCTGATAACGAGGCAGGCTCAGGTGAAGGCGGGCTGGGACTCAGCACCAGTAACTGCCACCACGCCTACCCTCTGTGTCGTTCCCTTCTCCACCATGGTGAAAAATCAGTCCCCTCTTTTACCCTTTGGACACAGATTAGTCACCTACTCAGCTTCTCGTCCCCTATACTGGGGGAGTTGGCATAATGCAAAGAAAAGGATAGACTGGCTGCCTTCCATCGGCCGGACAACATGATGGATGTTCTGCTTACATCATGTCATCGAGGCATCCTAACAACTCTAGGTGTTTGCCATTTGACACATGACAAAACTGAGGTTGGCACAGGTTAAGTAATGTGTCCAGGGTCACAGAGACAGTACTTGGTGAATCTGAGCCTAGGTCTAACAGGTCCCAAAGCAGAGCTCCTTCGATGCTGCCATGCTACAGAAGTACTGCTTGCCACCTGACCAGCATCCAGCCCCCTCTTCGTTAATAACATAACTTTGATTATTTGGGGGGACGGTCAACTGCTCAGCTAAAATTACTCACTATCCCAGCTCCCCTTTCAGTAAGAGGCAGCCCTGTGACACAGTTCTGCTAATTAGAGTGCCTAGGGAAGGTGTCCCTCCCACATGAAACAACAAAACGTCACTAGGAAATGGCTTTTGGCCCTTCCTTCTTCCCCTTCCTTCTTCCGGACTAGAAAACTGATGTGATGCCTGGAGGCACAGGAGCCACCCTGCAGCCCTGAGGAGAGCCACACTGAGCATGGCAAGTCAGAAGGAGGATGACAATGAATCCCTCTGATTCACTGAGCTACAACACCCACCTGGGCTATCTGCCCGGACCTCTTGTTCATGAGATAAACCCCCACTGTTTCAGCCACTGCCACCTGGGCTGCAGTTACAGCCCATACTGCTCTTGATTGCCACACATGTTGCTCTATCTGAGGGCATGCATCTTGGTGCCCAGACATGGAAGATGAGGACCTGACTCTCAGCCACTGAGTGGACACAGAGATAAAAGAAAAAACAAAACAAAACAGAGTTTTCAGGCCGGCCGAGTGGCTCGTTGGTTAAGAGCTGGCTTGGGACGCCAACTCTGAGCAGCAGGGCCCCGGTTCGGATCCCACATGAGGGCCAGTGACGCTGCCCTCTACAGCTAAGATGGTGAACAACAGCTCGACCTGGAGCTGAGCTGCCGTGAGTTGCCAGCGACATCTTAGGCTGCTGCAGTGAGCTGTGTAAAGCTACCGTGAGTAGCTGGCAGCTGGTGTGAGCTGCCTAGAGCCTCCGTGAGCAGCCGTCCTATGGCCGGCGACCAATCTGCCTCACCCGGGAAGAGCACAATGATAATACCAACATGGGCCAGCGAAGCGACATCCTCCACAACTAGACTGAAGAACAAAAGGACAGCAATTTGTCTGTTCCCTTCCCCGATTCCCCAATGCTGTTCCCCTCCCCCAATTCCCCAATAAAATCTTAAAAAAAAAAAAAAACCTGAGACTTTTCTCCTGTCCCACTAATTGGTGTTTGCCAGCCAAATAACACCTTTCCAATTCTTTATAGTGCCAGTAGCCAGCAATGGCATCTACCCAAGAGGACAAACAGTCTGATTAACTGACAAATCTAAAACGTTTTTTCACAAAAAGGAAAAGCCAGAATGGTAGTTCCCCTACAAGTATGTGAATAAACCATACAAATAGACTTAAAATAAACCATGTTGCCCCGCCCCCCAGCCCTGTTAACATCCTGGAGACACTCATGGAAGTTGGCAGGCACCAGCCCAATTTCACTCAAGCAGGACAGAAAAGGAAAATATACTGCTGCCCAGATCATTCAGGGCTACAGGATTGGCCCCACTTGATCCACAGGCATGGAGAGAGCGGCAGGCGTGGTGGACAATGCTATCCCGAACAAAGTGGAATGGGGACAGAGCAGATACAAAGAGCAGGTGCTGCCTTGGATGGCCTGCATCCTCTCAGAGGCCAGAATTGCCAGCACACACCATCTGACCCCAGCTATGAGGGATAGCCCCAGTTCTGAAGTCAGGTTTTCCTATAATTTTAGGCTTACATACAACTGCACAAGACCTGCTCAAAACACAAAAGCCTCAAACTGTCACAGGTCCTGGGCGTCTTACTAGGAACAAAACAATAGGTCAGTAAGGTGCCACCTGCTACTTAGATGCTTCTGTCAGCTGGCTCAGGTCACCCCTGTCTGCTGGTGGATTTTTGCAAGGAAGTCTGCAGCTCAGATCCCTTGGGACCCATCAGGCACACAGAGGCCAAGGAGCCTGCCTGCCTGAGGTCGGCAATTGAGTCCCTTAAGAGGCTTAAAAGAAAAGCTTCTCTCACAGTTCTCTCCAGATCCCAGCCCCAGCTGTCAGCCTCTTTAGCTCATCCCTGGTGCTAACAGACATTTTCGTAGACATGAGATCTGCTAATTAGAAGCAATGACACCAGGAATGGAACCGCAATCAGCCATTTGCCTAACAAAGTTAGCAGCTAATGAGAATTTCCAGCTTCTGTCAGCACACAGCAGAGGTCACCTGAAACTAGCACCAGAGCCCAGGAAGGGAAAACGAAAGGCATCAGGAGATCTGTGAGGCAGCAAAGGGGAGAAGGCTGCACAAATCCTAATCAACTCAGGCTGTGACACTCACTTGGAATTCTAGCCTAACTAAAAGAGTGCTAAATGCACATCTTGCACTACCCCAAAGTCTTGGGCTCTCCCTTCCCACCTCAGGGCCATTCCAGAACAGTCAGATCCTGAAATCCCTGCATTTTAATCTGATAAATCCACAGAGCAATAGCTTTCTTTAAAGAACAGTCCATATGCTTTCTACTTTCTACAAGGATTCAAGCAGCTGGAGACCAATATTCATCTTCTCCTTGCCCCACTGGCACCACTCTGGTAACCTTGTCCAGAACCCTGGCCCCTCCCAGCCCTATCCCACCACCCAACCCCACACCCTAGTCCTTCTCCTCCTCACTATCAGGGTGACCACCATCTTCCTGGTGGTCACAAAACATAAACATAAAACAGCTGAGGAAAAAGCAGCCCATTCCACCCCAAGAACACCATCACAATGCACCTAATGAGGTGCATGAAAAACAAGAACTTAACAGGACTTTCAGGAGCAATGTGGGAATGCAACCCTCAGATCTGTTGTGTCCGCCTAGGAGCACGTCCCTGTGATGAAAGAAGCAACTAGACCACAGCAGTCCTCCCGTGCTTGGACCGGCTCTTGAGTCCTACACGCCTTGAGAAGCTTTCTTTCTGTTCCTGCCACATGCCTCTAGCGTTACAGGCGCTGCTGCGGCAAGGAACCGAAAGTCTGGGCTCCCACATAAGCCAGGTTATTGCTGGAAGTCTGAAGGGTGCCACTTGGCATCCCCTATGCCCCACAGTCATCACCACCTGAGCTCTGGTAACATTTTCTTATCCCCAGTCCCCTAAAATGCTGAGCCCAACTCACGCGAACCCCTCCCAGGGTGTGGTACTAGCAGACAGCTGATTCTCTTCCCTAGCTATCCTCAGCAATGAAAAGAGCTCCTGCTTTCCTTTGAGGCTGAGAAGTCACACAGGGGCATCCAGGTGGTCAGCGAGCTGTGTCAGGGACAGGGCCACTCATCAGCTGGTGAATGTTTCAAACAGCATAGTTCCTGCCCTTGAGGACCACAGGGAGCCACAGCATCAGTGGGAACATCTCTCAGCAGTGCAGACAGTCATGAGTCCCTCTGGGGTCACTGGCTCCCACTGCCAGCCCAGGAGCCAGCTCTGGGCCTGCTGTACCAGCATCACATGGGGGCTGCTAAAAACACAGATTCCAGGGTCATGGGTAACAAAGAATCTAATCCAGTTGTTTTCAGTGTGAAATCCAACTGTGTGTATTTTTACCAAATTTTCAGGCAATCCTGATGCACCGCAGGCTAAGAAGCTGGGCAGAGACGGACAAAGAACAAAATGAAGACGGTTAGCAGCAGTGAAGCCACCACAGGACCCTCATCCTACACCCATACCACACATTCGGGGAGCCCCAGGCATCTGCTCATAAGGAAAGTGTTTCTGTGAGGCCCTGCCTCACTTTCCAGACAAGTGGACAAAAGCCTATATGGCTGATTTGTTCTAAGAATCAGTTCACAGCAACTCTGTGTCCTGGATCCACAAGTGGAGGTGAAGAGAAGAATAAATTACAACGTTCCCAATAATGCACAACCCTGTCTAACCCCACAATCCAGAGAGAAGGAAACAACGCAGTAGAGTGAAGGGATCCCAGTGACAGGCATATGGATGCCGCACTATGTCCACCTCATCTCCCAGAACAACGTGGCCACTCCCTCAAGCACCTGGGTGCCAGCACTTAGGTTATCTGCTGCCCTGGTCCATCCTCAAAAGCATCCACAAGGCAGTCATCACAATCCCATCCTCACAC
>NW_017731636.1:4571-22161 GCF_001890085.2 Hipposideros armiger | reverse complement strand
GCAATGATCACAATACCAACATGGGCCAGTGAAATGACGTCCTCCACAACTAGACTGAAGAACAAAAGGACAGCAACTTGTCTGTTCCCCCTTCCCGATTCCCTAATGCTGTTCCCCTCCCCCAATTCCCTAATAAAATCTTTAAAAAAAAGAAAAGAAATAAAATGAAAGTTTTTACTTTCTATCAGGTATAATGCAATCTCATATATCTAATAATATATGTCAGAAATACAACAAGCAAGGTCATAAATCTCATTCTCCCTTAAGGTAAAGCTACTGCCAGGCCTTTATTACTTCATCCACTGGATTTTTAAAGCTCTGTCCATCAGAAGACTCAGCCCAAGAAACCACTCTGTTCTTTCTTATTTCTCTCTAGAATGTTTGATTTGGACTCCAAACTTCCTCCCCTAATTCAGAGGGAAGCACATCTCACATAGGCTCCATTGACACCCAGTGCCTTCGCCCTAGTTGTAACTGGGGCTCTTATCAGTCAGCAAGTGGCAGAATCCATGCAGAAACATACTCGAAAACAGTTCACCGCTGCTGCACTAGATGGGAAATGATAACACTTCTGTCATCAGGAGTAGGTTATAAAAATCATTACCTTTCCTTGTCATTAGTCTTATGAACTTTTCCCAATAATGAGATGAATCATTACCTCATGCAGAAGAAGACTGAAAATCAATATTGTAAAAGTCAGAAGCAAAGAGACAGGGCAGTAATGCACATTAAATATCAAACTGCACTTAGCACAATGGAAATGAAATCCTCCAGACAAAACTACAGGTTCAAGGGTAGAGGGCTTGAGGACACCAGTCAGAGGAAGCACCAAGGACAACTGGGCAGCCAGCTCACTGGGACAGCAACCATGCCAGGTCTGCCTTGCAGTGCAATGTGACCCCTTCGCTAGGAGATGTGCTGTGATCCCAACATTGAGACCTTAAGTGCTCTCCCACAGGCTCCCTCAATCCTTGCATCTGGAAGACACAATGAGGAGAGAAAATTCTCCATACTTCTGTACCGGTTCTTCTCTCCATCTTTCTCCTCTTATTTAAATCCTCCAAAGTACAGTTTTGCAATTATCTCCACTAAAAGTACATGCCAACCACACCAATCCAAGTGGAAGTGATGGCTATAAGACAGGTTAGTTAGTATAAAGTCAGGCAGTCAGGAATTCCCTGGTAGGCTGAGCAAAAGAACAATGCACTGGCCATTTCTTACACTAGTCGTTTCTTTCAAAATTATAAGATAACACCCTCATACTGAAAAGGAGACATGAATCATGTCCCAGGGCAACAAAGCCATTTTGAAGGACTTTATGAAAGGCCTTCCCAAGGCTAAGCAACAAAACAAATCTGATAAACACCTTAATGACAGGCACCAGTATTCCAGCATTCCCCCTCCCAGGCAGAAAGAAAAGTATAAAACTCAAGCCTTTTACCCTAGCTAGTGGGCATCCCAGTTCTGGGTGCCCCCTCCCGCTCGGGAGCTGTAACCTTTCTCTTGCTTTAATAAAACTATCCTCTGCTACAAACTCTACCTCTCTGGTCTGTGTCTCCATTCTTCGGCTTCACGAGACTACGACCCTGGCACAAGAAATATCCTACATCAGCTGTGGCATTGCTCAGCATCTAGGTGAGTGCCTCATGCCCCTGTTGACTTACAGAACAGGGCCTGGGGCTAGCGTCCCTTCTCCTCTGTTCCGCACTGAGTACTGAATGTAATTGTAAGCCTTCAAAACCAGGCTTATATGGCTCTCTGCATCTGCTATAGCACTAAGCAATAAAAACCAACTCCAGCTACCTGAAGCAAAAGAAAGTTGATGGCAGGTTACCAGCAGATGGATGACCCAATCCTCAAAAAGGCAGGAGGACCAGAAAGAAACCAATGGCAGCCTCAAAGGTTGACAGCTGTGGTCAGCCATGCAACGAACAACCCTACCCTGGCTTCCAACCCTGGCCTCCCCACTCACACAAAGCTGCAAGTGCCTGGAGAGAGGGTCTGACTGGCTGCCTTTGGGCACTGTGCCTAGATCCTGCCTGTACCATGGCAGGGGGAGAGAAGGGTTTAGCTTCCATAGAGGAAGTTGGGCATTAGAATTGCAATCCCAGCAAGATGACACAACAGGAAACAGGTAAGTTCCCAAAAGGAAACAGGGGTACCAACTGCATAAAGAAATGGATGCTAAACAGTCAAAAAATGGGATCACCCATGAAAGCAGTTACTAAACATCTTCAAAATGAAGGAAGTCAATTGCTTCACTATCCCCTAGGAACTCTGGTTCACAAGGGCATTCATTATCAATCCAGAGATTTTGGGGGCAGGGGAGAAACCAAGTAAGGCTCTACCACCTTTATTCTAAAGTTACCCTTCATTTAAAAAAACCTACACACCTGTACTGAAGGTCATTTAAGTCCCTTCCCACTTGTAAAGGTGCTCTTCCAGGGATAGTCCTGAGAAGGCAGGGCCCGGCCCTCTCTTTTGTAGGTGGAGAAGGGAAGCTGTGAATTCCCTTTCACTGTAATCAATACATTCCAGGTGAGAATAAAGAGATACCACACCTGGAAACTGAAATTTTCCATGCTAGATGAATGTCCCAGGTGGCCAAATTTTTTTGCTCATGCCATATTTGTAAGGGCGAAATTCAGGGAATCAATAACGCAGTTAAACTTAGCTAGTTTGCAGTTTAACTCACTGCATAGCTTGCTATCTAGCCACCTGTAATTAGACTTAGTTTCTTTGCAGTCCAGTTCATACTGATATTCATCTGTTTTCTCCCCTCCCTGATTAACTCAAGAACTCTGTTCTCTTTCTCAAGTAATCCATGCCTCGTTAATTAACAACATCCTAACCTGAGAAAGAGCAATTTCTTAATCCTCAGGCACAGGGACACTGGAATCCAATTTACAACTCCCTTGCACTATTTACTGATAACACATTAAAGTCCCAGACCAGTCATGGCCAAGTCCTGAGTCCGAAGATAACATCATCTTCAAACAGACCAGACCCCAGGAAGGATGTCAGTCCTCAAACCTGCCTGACTGGTTCCCTCTTTCCTATACAAGAAAAAGCTAACCTGAAGTTCGGTGCAGCTGTCCACTCTGAGACTCTGGACCCTGCCCCGGTGACCCTCCTCCACCCCCCGCCAGTGTTTCTCTCCTTACTACCTGAGGCAGCCGTCATCTTTGGACACCACCATGAGCATTTTCTCTCTTCCTAACTTTAATAAAAACTTCTTTGTAGAGTCTGTGAATGCTTTCACCTTTTGTGAATGACCAGGGGCTAATTCCATGCCACGACAATATTAATTAACCCTTTACCTCCAGGACCAGGGTCCTTTTGACTTGGTTGTCAAGCTGCCTGCAGAGGGGTGATGACAACCTGCCTGTACCTCAGAGACTAACTACAAGGGCCTCTAAAACCATGTTCTCACCCCAGTTTCTCTCTGCATCAACTGCTTCTTCACCAGGATGCCACAGGGTTCTAAAAACACAAGTCAAATCACATCATCCCCACCCTTATAAACTTCTGGAAATCCTCTATGGGCTACATTGTGTATTAACTCCTCAAGGTATCCAAGGCCTTTTCTAATCTCACTTCATACCTTGTTCACTTCTTCTCTCACTGTGTCCCCTCACCTCCCTGACACCTGCCTGTCTCAGCCCAGCTATCCTTCAGCCTGTGGGCTCCATATCACTCAAGGCTAAGGTTACAGACAAAAAAGAGGGCACACACTAAACCCAACAAGCTCAGAGGAGGCCTGTCTGACAGGCCTTACAAACTCAGGGGCCAAAAGTAACCACAGAGGATGGTCTGGACATAAAAATTCCTAACTAAAAGCAGGTCATGGCAGGTAGTCATGTCCTAGGCCTGCAGCTTCCTTAACAAAGGTCTATCTTTATCTTTTTTGCATCTAGGATTACATACCTTTGAAACGTAAAAGTAATCTCCTTTTCTGAACCCCTCCGGGCACATCCATGAACCAGAAAACTAAACCAAGAACGCCTTGTTGTCATCTTGTTCCCAGAATACCATCTCTATGTTGTTAAAACAGAGGGATTGTAGTGGCGGCAGTAAGTCCCCTATTTTGAGGTTCGAAAAGTCTGGTATAATTTCACAAGTGTAATTTAGCTTGGGACTTGATGAAAGTTGTTTTTTCTTTCTTTCCTTCGCTTCCTTTCCACAACTGTTAATGGTTTTGCTTCCTACTGTAAATGTTAACTATCCTGTACTGACCAATGTAAAAGAAGCACGTGTCTCTCCATTTTACTTTTTATCCAGTCCAAGAGATTTCCCCACTTAGTTTTCTTCCAATTGAAACAGGACCTGGTTGGGACCCCCACAAAAGAGGCCTTGCAATGTCCCTGGCCTCGCCTCCCCCTGCCCTAGAGCATAACAATCGATCAACCCCCTCCCTGTGGTCTGAGCTTAGGATGTCCCCTGTCCCAGTACCCTGCTTTAGAGAATTACCCTGAAACATGCTTGCTTACTAGTCACAACGCCCACCCCCGCCGATTACAGTCTTTATGGCCTAGCATTCTTTCCAAGTTACTGTCATTGTTATGGGCCACGCAAGTCCCCCCCCCACTCACAACACCGGCTGAAAAACTTTTAAGTTTTCTTTCCTACAGAAATGTTGTTGTTGTTTTTTAATTGGGAAATTAGGGGAGAGGAACAGTGTTGGGAAACTGGGGAAAGGGACCAGCCAAGTTGTTGTTCTTCAATCTTAGTTGTGGAGGGCGCCAGTCGCCATCTGGCTGCCCATCATCAGCTCAAGGTGCTGTGTTCAGTCTTAGTTGCAGGTGGGCGTAGCCACCATCCCATGCGGGAGTCAAACCCGGCAGCCTTGTTGTTAAGAGCGCACGTTCTATCCACTGAGCCTCCAGGAGGCAGCTCAGGGTGCCAAGTTCAGTCTGAGTTGCGGGCGGGAGTAGCCCACCATCGAACTGCCTGTAGGCAGTCTTGTTGTTAGGAGCATGTGCTCTCACCAGCTGAGCCATTCTGCCACCTGTTGGCAGCTCAGCGGCAGCTCAGCTCGGGCAAAGCTCACGGGCCCATGTGGGAATCGAACCGGTGTCCCTGTTGCTCAGCGCTTGCGTTCTTAAGCTAACTTTCAACCAACTGAGCCACTCGGCTGACCCACCTATAGAAATGTTAAGTCTCCTTCTCCCTAGTTCCTTAGCGCCTGGCTTTGATTGCTCTTCTAATCAGTTTCTGAATCCTAGACCTAAGATTGCTCCTAGCCTGAATCATAGAAATCTCCTATCCCCCTGCTTCTTGATTGTTTTGTAAATCAGTTTCTTAATTGTAAACAATAGATTGTTTTTAATCTGAATCATAGAAATCTCCTACCCCTGCTTCAGATAACTACTTAAAAGCCTATGACTTCCCAACATCCCCCAAGCCATTCCGGACCTAATTCTTGGATAATTCCCTCCAAGATACTAAATATATAGATTTTACCATTTCCCAGGCCAGTAAGCCTAATGATTCTTTCCAAACCCATTCTGGGCCCAGCTCCTGGACAACTGACGCCACCTGAGAGACCAGCTGAATGGCCACAGGCTCCATAAGAGCTAACGGATTTATTAATTAAAATCAATTTTTCTTCACTCAGGGACCTTGGGGATACAAATGATACCCCAACAAGATTCCCAGTCGCAACCAAAGAAGCCAACACAATCTTCCAGGCGGATCTCGAGACCCCTTCCTCTCATCTGAGATCAGCTAGGGTGAGAGTTCCGTGAGCCCCCAATAGGCAGGGACAACTCTATGCCCCTGCCCAGCAGGAAGCAGATACAGAAGAAGAGACCTCCTGTCCCTCAGCTTCCCATAGAGATTTTATGCAGATCACATCTCTCAAGGTGTGAACAAGGCAGGCAATTAAAGGCAGGCATCAGGTCTCTGTATTCCTGCACGTCCAACACAGCCCACAGAATGTGACTGCCCAAAAGACCTCCCCTCAAAACTCCTTTTCATTGTGATTATCTACCCTTAGGGGAAACAAATGGGTATAAAATACCCAACTGGATTAAACCAGTCACCCACACAAGCGCAGTCTAAAAAGATGAGGTAATAGCCTCTTGTCAATCACAGGTGTCAATCAAGTGGTCCCACGCCCAGAGAGGAAAAGCCCATTCTAGAGAAGGGATAAAAACCCCAAGTCCTGGCCAGTCAGCGCCCTTTGAGTGTTTTGAGCCTTGCCTTTGCTCACGGCCCACTCCAAATTCTTTGGACTGTACTTTTTCTCCTAATAACGTCACCTTGGGCCTTGAGCCCTGAGCCCCTTGAGCCCTTGGCTGCCTTTTGAGCTTCTCCCTTTGCTCGGCAGGCTCCAAACACTTGGGAGTGTAATTTCTCTTCTAATAATGGGCCCTTGAGCCATTCTCTACTGCTCAAGCCCACTTCTAATTCTTTGAAGAGTACTATCTCTTCTAATAAACTGCTTTTTCACTACTGTGCCTCAGTATCTCGCTCAATTCTTTGCTCGAGATGCCAAGAACCTGGACATTGTGCCAAGAAGTGCCCACTCTCCGGCAATACCATCACTGTTCTGGGTTGATGACCATGTTGGAGAGCCATATCGTCTGAGGGAAGGCTCCATGCAGAGCCCTGGAACCATCACACAGCCTCTGGAGGAATGCCCAGATTTTCCCCTAAATATCCCAGGCCGGTCTGAGAATGTGACGGCAGTTTTTGGAAGTGTTAACCCGCTACATTCTCAGACCACCGGTGCTCTGATAATAAACATTTATGCTACGACCCAACTCCTGTGTCGGTCTATTGGCTGAGCGGCGCAGGCAGCACAAGCCCCGGACTCGTTTGGCCTCCGGTTTCACCACCCCCTTAATCTACCAGCAGGATTTCATGTAACTCTCCTTATATCTCCTCCTTTGATTCTAATGTATAAAATAAGCTGCAAAACTGCCATTTTCCGGGCCATTTTTTCAATCCATTTAGCTTTTGCTTCCCAGCATTTTCCATCAGTTTGGGTCAAATAAATTTTTAGATGACTTTCTTAGGCTGGACATGCTTTCATTGACAAGGTCAAATGCCATCTCTTCCACCAGCAGTTGACACCACTGCCTTTGGATTCCCAGGCATATTATCTTTACTTCCATTTCACACTTAATATAACCACAATTTGGGCTTTTTCAAAGTTTTTGGTGTAAGTCTGTGTTCCCCATTAGACTTAAAATCTCCCAAGGGCAAGGATCCTATATTGTTCGTATTTCCCAGAGGGCCTATTTTAACCAGCATTTCTTATGTGCTTACTACATGCTTTGAACATCTGTGCAGAGGCCTTCCCCTCCCGAGAAGATACAGTCCTGAGTGGTGATCTCATACTGTCTCCAGCTTTCTTCTGTGGAGCACAGTACACCCAAGCCACCCACCTGGAGCAGAGCAACTCTGCTCCTGGTCTTGAAGCCCATGGTCCCTGAAGCATGTTATTACATGCTGCTACAGCCATTTCTTCCCCACCCCACCCCACTTCTAACCAGGATATCACAATTTGTGAGAACTAAACGTTTGGTCTTCCTCCATTATTACTGACACAGAGCTCCTTAAACCCTAGGAATTTCCTAAGTGATGAAGAATGATAAAGGTATCTGTTGTTATGTTAATGACTTTTGCAAAGCACCCAAGGATGGGGGCTGGTGGCTAGTGAAGCCAACCATGTGATTAGAGGGTTGAAACTTTCAGTCCCACGCCCCCACTACCACCTCCAAGAAGGGGAGACTGGGCTGGAGGTTAAGTTCAATCATCATTGGCCAATGATTTAATCAATCATGCCTATATAATGAAGCCCCATAAAATCCCAAAAGGACTGGGTTTGGAGAGCTTCTGGATTGGTGTACACATGGAGATTTAGGGTGACATGCTTAGAAAGAGCATGGAAGCTCTATGCCCTTTCCCCATATCCTGCTCTATGCATCTCCTCCACCTGGCTGTTCCTGATTTACATCCTTTAAAATAACCACTAATCTAGAAACATGTTTCTAATTTGCCCTAGCACATTAGTCAAACCCAAGGATGGCGTCGTGGAAATTTCTGATTTATAGTCAGTCAGTCAGAAGCACTAGACTTCAATTGGCATCTGAGGGAGGGGGAAGGTTTTGTGGGGCTAAGCCCTTACCTGTGGAATCTGATGCTCTCCTGGTAGAAAGTGTGAATGAAAAAGGGGCCACATACTAAACCTGACAAGCTCATGGGGGGCCAGCATGACAGGCTCTACAAACTCAGAAACCGAAATCAACCACATAGGGTGGTCTGAACATAAAAATTCCTAACTAAAAGCGAGTCATGGTTGGTAGTCACAACCTTGGCCTGTAGCTTCCTTGACAAAAATCAATCTTTACCTTAAGTGAGCCTATTATCTTTTTACATCTAAGCTAACAAACCCTTACTTAGAGAATCAGAGTAATCCCGCTTTCCAGACTCCTCAGAGTACAACCCACCAAACCAGAGTGAGACTGTAGAGCCCCTCATTGTTATCTTGTTCCCCGAATACCATCTCTATGTGCTGTAAAATGTTAATTAACTATCCTGTACCCACCAATGTCAAAGAAGTATGCGTCTCTCCGTTTTACTTTTTATCTAATCCCAGAGATTTCCTCACTTTGCTTTCGCCCACCCCCTTAATCTACAACCAGTAGATTTCATGTAACCCTTTTTGTATCTCCTCCTTTTATTCAAATGTATAAAATAAGCTGCAAAACTGCCATACTCCAGAGCATTTTCTTAATTGAGATTTTGCTTCCCAGCAATTGTCGTCAGTTTGGCTCAAATAAACTCATTAAACTTCTCTACAGGTTTGGATGTTTCTTACGTCAACAAGTGTCAGAACTGAGTTTAATTATAGGACATCCAGCTAGTATTGAAGAATTCCTTGGATGTGTGGGGGGGAAACCCCATACACTGGAATTAGGAGAATTATTAATTACTGTCAGTCCTAATTCTGTCTGGATGCCCACCTCCCCACACACACACCTCTGAAATGTGACTAGAAAAGAGCCCTAGCTTGAGTCAGTGGTGCCGTACCTGTTCCCTCGGCCTATGACTGGCTTAGCCATGGGCACATGGTGCAATTTAGGTTAATGTGATTTAACAGCACTTCTGTTGGAGGCTTCTGGGAACGTTCTCCTTGCTGACAGAACAAACACAGCCTCTCTTCTTTTGCTGAGAGTTGTCCTGTCTGCACAAGACCGGGACAGCGGTATCAACCACCGTTTAACTGTGGGGACAAATGGTCTGAGATGCACTGGCATGCTGAGGATGGCGGAGTGGAAGAAGAGCTGGGGTCCATGAAGACACCAATGGGCTGCTGAATTAGTCAAGCCTAGGGCACTTCTAGAGTTCTCATGCTGTGAAATACAGCCTGCGTCACATTCATGATCTGGCATGGCGCACTACCCCTGCAATTGCTTATTACCTCCTTTCATCCCTTGGGCGGCACTGAGTGCAAACATCCTAATCCTGGATCAAAGCTCATGGATGCTGGAGGACATGTCCACACCAGCAACTAGGGAGCTAGGATTTACACCAGCTTGCCTAACTCTACAAATGATGCTCTCCATCTCATTTACTGCATGGCCCCAAGCCCCAGTCCTCTCTCTTCACACCTTCCTGGCACACATACCACAGCAGCACCTACAACTGTCAGGTTTCAGAGCAGGACCAGGCCTTCAAATGATCCAGCCCTCATGGGATAGACCTGAGGTCCCCCGTGACTGAAAACACAGGCCAGAACACAGCGAAGCATATCAGTGCCAGATCCAGGGCTAGAAGAACCCAAGTTCCTGCTCCTTAGGAAGATACCCTTTCCACAGAGGTGATCTGGAGGACATCGGATGGGCAGGCTGACCCCTGGGCTTCAGTAAGATCAGGTGCTAGGCCTGACCTCTGTTTCCCTGTGCTGTGAGAGCACAAAAAGCCAGCTCAGGAAGATCTGTACTCACCAGCAGGACTGACTTCCGCTTCTCCTGGTCAACGCTGCCCTCCTCCGAATGCAGGGATGCACTCAGATGCTTCATAGCTGCCTCTCTTTCCCTCGCTGCCTGGAACAGCTCATCCTGGACGGTGGCCTGTTCCTGTTTATACCTGTGCCAGGAAAGAGATGGGAGAAGCAGGTACAGATGGAATGATTGGCAGAAGGTAGCCAAGAAGAAGTTTGTGCACTCACTTCAGCTGGCCAGGGAGCTGGGATCTGTGGGCCAATGGAACTCTGAGACTGGCCAGAGAGAATACTGCGAAATCCCATCCTCAATCCAACCCCTCGGTCAGGAATCAGTGACAATCCCCAAGGCAAAAGGATACAATGACACTTTCTCAGCCATGACAATACAGATTAGGAACAGAAAGAGAGCTGACCACCACGTGAGAAAGCAGGCAGCCATAGCA
Organism: Hipposideros armiger; assembly: GCF_001890085.2. Classification (NCBI taxonomy): domain Eukaryota; kingdom Metazoa; phylum Chordata; class Mammalia; order Chiroptera; family Hipposideridae; genus Hipposideros; species Hipposideros armiger. The sequence goes on along the minus strand of NW_017731636.1, from coordinate 11,760 downwards.
AAATGAGAGACTCTCAGAACAGGGGTTCAACCCTGCACTAGCCATTCCTTCAAAATGGGTAAGCAAATGGGAAGCCCACCTTACCTACCTATACTCAAGGGCCTGAAGGTTTTAGATAACATCAGCCCTTGTTTTTGAACATGTAACTCTTCATTCTGAGTGTGTTCCTAACCTTTGACCTATTTCTGGGCTTTCTGCCCAATAAAATAACCCTAAAGAAAAAAAAGTTATTAGTACTAAGATAGTCTTAGAAGTATTATTTATAATAGTGTAAAAAATGCAAATAGCTGAAATGTACAACAATCAAGGTCAAGTTAAAGAAAATCTAGTATAATCACACAATGGTATATTACATCATTAGAAAATATTCATTATTTGATTTGTCTATAGGTTGGATCTAAAATTGAGAATAAACAATATTTTTAGCAATAAAAATGTTTATAAAGCAGGTATAACAAATGAAAACTAATTATAATATTAAGTGAAAACAGCAAAATATAAAATTATATATGACTTTGAAAAAATAATCCTAAACTAAGGGAAAGAAGACATTTGAAAGAAACACTCCAAAACACTAACAGTGGTTGTCATGAAATGATGGGTGATTTTTTTCATTTTATATATTTTCTAAGTCTTTCATTAGTATGTATTACTTGAACATTTTTTAACAGTTTAAAAGTACAAAAAAAAAAGTTTCAAGTTAGTTGTTCTTGGAGAGGCCTGTTAGGATTAGGGAGGTTAGATTCTTAGAACGCGGGTCTCAATTCATGACTATGGAAACAGACCCACATGGCTGACCTACTGGAAGGAGCAAACCAACTGTGGCTAACACAGAGCCTGCTAAACAAACTTACTGGGTCCTTTGTCACAGAAGCCAATGTCCTCAAGGGTGTCAAAGAAGCTGATCAATAACAACTACTGTTAGCATTCACGGAGAACTCTGTGTGTCAGGCACTGTGCATGCTTTACATGCATTAACATATTCAAGCACGACAATATTCCAGTAAAAACGGTATTCAAGTTATGCCCTTCTCAGAGGCCTAGGCAGATACAGTGATTGTCCAGGGGCACATTCCCAGTAAGTGGCAGAACGAGGATGCAAGCCTGCACTCCAGGATGGCCTCTGTGCCTTAAGCACCGTTCTACAAGCCTCATGGCAAGTGAAGCAGGCCCCATTTTGGAGGTGTGGCCAGCTCTCTAGGGCTGTGGCCTGTGCTGATGGGAAGTCACCAACATCCTGGAGCCAGTCCACTTTGCCTACTACAGTTAGAATTGTGAGGGCTCCTTTCTCCTTCAGATCTCTAAAAGTACGCCTGCACGCACACACAGGCACAGAAGATCCAGACACTCAACTGTTTAGTACTGGCTTTTTCAAGTGAATTTTTAAGAACATGAGCGATCAACTCCCACACACCCCTTTTGATGTTTCTTCATCCTTAAACGGAGGCCAGTGTCACCTATACCCTAAGGCTGACATGCAATCCAAATACGAAAAAATGTGTGAGACAAACTCTTGGGCCTTTAGGCCAGGGAAAGGTACCCACTGAGGAAACAGCATTCAGCTGGAGTGCAGAGCCAGGGGTGAGTGGGTCCTCTTGCTCACCTCTTGAGATCCTCCTCCACCCCTGAGGGCTGCCGGCTACCACCATACTCTGACCTGGGCAGTTTAGAGTCTGCAAAGGCATGAGAAGAAAAGGCCTGTCAGCAGTATCCCAGGATGAGCGAAGGCATCTAGGAAAGGAGCTCAGACGTGCACCCCCAGGGATGGACTAAGAACACATCCTTAATCCAGCCAGTCTGGGGAGGGATGGCCTGAAGGCCTTCCCGCTCTCTTATTCTACACCCCCAGGACCACTTACTGCCTGGGGCTGGTAGCAGGCAGAGCCATTTGAGTGCAGTGTTCCAAATCCATCCCTACTCACCCTACAACTACTTGAAATCTAGGTCATCTCCTAAACACAGGCCCGGAAGAACTGAGGGACCACTGCTCTGCTTCATGCTGAAAGACAGCCTCCACGGTCTGGGTTTTGACACAGCGGAGGAGAGGGGAGAGGAGGCTCCTTAAATCTTGTTTGCCTCAGTACCACAGTCTACAGATTTATAATCCTGAAAGTGGCAAATACCCCATATTAATGATATTTTATATATCATTTAACCTGTATCACCTCTAGTATTATTGGATTCTTTAAGTTGTTACAGTAGGTCTACCTTTTGATGGTCATGAACTTTCTGAGCAAATCCAATTCACTGTACTCTCTCCACCACTTGGTGATACTGAAGGTTCTGTTCTCCTTCCCCCAGACTTTATCCTTCCCAAACCACCTCTCAGCCAAAGTTCAACACTTTTCTGTGGCCTTGGCTAAATGTCCGACACCTCCATCACAGCTTTCTAAAGAGGCAGCAACTAAGACTGCACAAAATATTATAGAAGAACCAGGCTTTGTGAAAGAATATGTGAGGATTTGCTATTTCACTCCCAAGGCGTTAAGCATGCTGAACTTTAGGGCCTCACACACTCAACCTTTCAGTGAGTCATTTCCAAAAGTAATTATCCTAAGATTCGCCCTCTCAGATGCCCTCTCACAGAAGGATGGGAATGGCAGTGCTCTGGCCTGCAAGGAGGGCACACCTAAATGCTCCACAGTAACATGCCAGGTTCTCCACTGGGAATAAAAATCATATACTGCTGCCCAGTTCGTATTTTGACATTAAGGCTCCCTGTTCCTATTTATGTACTTATGAGAGCTTTATTGAGGTATAATTTATCCTATTTATTTTTGCTTTTTATACAATTTTCTCTTATCACTACAGAAATAATATATCTACTCATTGTAGCGAATGTGGCACTAATCCACACTCTTACCTTCCATGTACAAACCTACCCATTTCCCTGCCCCCTTGGTAATGCTCATTATTTAATACATGTATCATTAGCAAAATTGAGAATCACATCACATATTTATGTTCATTTGTGTATATTTTCTATTAATGATCTTTAAGAACTCTTTATATATGAAGACTACTAATACTGTCGTGTCATATTTCCCTAGTTTATCATTCATCTTTCATTTATTTTTTCTAAATTGTCTCTAATTTCTTACAGTTACATTATCCACTTTTCTTCAGAATTTAGGGGTTCTCAACTTAATGGAGCACATAGAAAGTCTACTTATTATACTTTTATGTACCCTTATACTTTTATGGCTTCAATTCCTACATTCAAATCTTTTATTTCCTCTGACATTTATTTTGAGGTATGGTGTAACATAAGGATTTAATTTCAACTTCTTTTTCTAATTTGTTCCATCACTAAAATAAAAGCAAACACTGATTTTAAAAGTAAAAATATTTGGGCGGCTGGTTAGTTCAGGTGGTTAGAGCGCAGGCTCATAACACCAAGGTTGCTGGTTCGATTCCCACATGGGCCAAGAAGCTGCACCCTCCACAACTAGATTAAAGACAACTACTTGACTTGGAGTTGATGGGTCCTGGAACAAAGCCCTCCATAACTAGATAGAAACAACTACTTGACTTGGAGCTGATGGGTCCTGGAAAAATACACTGTTCCCCAATAAAATTTCTAAAAAAAATTAAATTTAATTAATTAAAACATTGACTTGTTAAGAAAAGTACAAATATTTAAAACTAGTCAACTTCATGACAGTTGATTTATGCTGACTATTCTTCAGCATTCAGAAACTCAAAACTTACTCATCATTTAAACAGCAAAATACTTGTTTAAAACTAAAACCAAATGACAAATGAGCCACTATTCATGCGTCTTAAACTGCTAAAACTTACCAAAATTGAAACAAGTGCTTCTTTTATCTTCCAAAGCTGAAACTGATGTGTGTGTGATATAATTTGGCAATTTTTGTTTTGACCACTTCTCCCTTTCAACAGTTAATGCAGTTTATTAAAGTGCATTAGGTTAAGTTACATTCACTTCGACTGATCAGTCAGCTAGAGAGCATGGGAGCTAGCTCTTCTGATAATGAACAGGGGCATCTTATGTGGGTTTTGAGAACCTCACTTAGCCCCTTCACTGACAGTTATTCAAAAAGATCTCAGGGTGGGTCCAAATCCAGGTACTGATTTGCTCCAACACTCAGGAAGCCCTGAGGCAGACAATACAGGGGGAGAGGAGTCGAAGGCTTGGCTGGCACCCTGGCCATGAGGATGAAGCCAGAGTTCTCCAGCCACTGTACAGCGGTCTCCAGGACCTGGCCCCTGAGCATGGCCCTGACACCTACCCCTTCCTTCTACTTTGTACTCCAGAGACAACAAACCATTTCTAGTTCCCCAAACAAGACAGGCTGCACCACCTCTAGACCTCTGCTAATGCTGTTCACCATGCCTGAACTGTCCATCTACCACTGCTCTTTCAAAATCCAGTTCAGAGGTCATCTCCCCTTGGACTCCTACCCTAAAATAATGAGTCACTCTTTCCTGTGTGCTACCTTGGATCTTGGGCATGCTTCTACTGTTGCAACATCACATGATACATGTAATCTACAGGGTTATACATCTGGCTCCTTAACTAGAGCTGTGCGTACCATAAGAGAGGGGTCCCTGTCTACCTGTTGCTGTGTCCCAGCATGAAGCACTCATCCTGATGGCAAGCTTTCAGTAAATCCCGAGTGGACAGGATATAGCTCCTGCCTTCTATAATCTTATCACCTAATAGGAAAGATTAGCAGAGAAGACAACTCTAATGCAAGGCCACTCACAATACAATGAACGGTTATCCACTATGAGACAGGGTTTGTACTCCACAGTGCCGTGGCTCCAACAGTCAATCAGTGAAAAAATACACATCAAGTTACAGGTGATAGCTATGACCCAGATTCTCATAAACAAGTACTCATTGAGTAGAACAGCAGTTGCCCCAAGACCTGTCTAGTTTGTAATATCTTAATATTTTTGTACCTTACTCCTTTCTTAAACTTTTTTGTTCCTTTGTGTTTGCTGATAGTAGTTATTGGAGAAAAAGACCAATTTCTTTATTTGCGATGGGCACAAGAGTAAGGAACAAATCAGCTTTGAGCCCCGCGTGGGTGCCAGAGGAGGAGCTCCTAGGAGGTGCCGCGTAGCAGGTGCTCATGAAGCCCAGAGTGGACTGCCCAGTAGCCAGACCAGGATCTGAGGGTAGAGGTGCTGAGGTTGAAGCCAAAGTCACTGACTCAATTCCCCTCAACTGGCCCATTTCACGTAAACCCCTATCGTTCTTTGGGCCATACCAACAGTAATGGTTATGCTTCACTTACGGATCCTTAAAAGCAACTTCTTCCTGGGGTTGTCAAACCAAACCCTTTTGCCTCATTTTTTACATACAGAGAAGCTGAAAGAGTAAGAGGAAATGGTCCAGCCCCAATCACAGAGGCTCGGACTGACTTGTGCTGCTCCCTTTATACTAGACAGTGTCTGTCATGCACAGAAGCCACACTCTCCTGGAAAGCAGCAATCAGAAAAGAGTTGCTTACATCACCCAGAAACAAACGGGAGCCACATTGGCATGTTTTGACAGGAACATGATTTGTCATTCCTTGCACACTCGACTCCCGCTCTCCACAGCATTACTGCAGCCTGCGTACCTTTCTCCAGGCCTTTAGAGATGCCAAATGCGGAAGGTGCAGGAGCAGGAGGAAAAGTCAGCTGGCCGACTTTGGAAGGCTGGCTGGAATTCTTCATGCGGTTAACCACATTTTCAGACAGCTAAGGGAAGAATTGAGGGATGGGAAAAGAGACAGGCAAAAAGTTATATCACAGAAACCTCTGGAAAAAAAGACTCTCCTTTATCCATGCCCCAGGTTGACCACTGACACCGCTTCCTCAAGCCGAACTCCAATAATATAATTCCACTCAAAAGCCTCCCAAGACGGTCCAGTGCCTACCAGGTTAGTACCAAACCCCTGTCTGGATTCTGGGCCAACTACAGCAGGTCCCCTGCTGGCTCTCCAACTTCGTCTCCGGCTGCTCCCTGCACTCACCCTGCACCCAGTGGAACCTGAGTTCTCATTTTTCTCACCCTCTCTGAATTCATTATGCTGCTCCTCTGCCGAGAACCACCAGCAGCCCCTTACCCTTGGCACACCTCCACTTGTCCAAATCTTACCTTTCCTTTAAGGGCATCTCACTGTCCACTCTTCTGTGGGGTCTTCCCTGATAGCACCCAAGTTAGGTAGCATTTCTCCCCTTCCTTAACGCTCCTATTAGAACACATGTGTGCCTCTTAGGGATGTACCACACATCCTACCTGCATCATCCTGATGGTTTGTAAATACCTTGACGGCAGAGGCTCCCTCTTACTCACCTCTGTACACCCCCCAGTATCACACATATAGCAGACAATAACAACACTGCTTCATTCATTTCACCTTAGTTCCCTTTAACGAAGACTAGATAACTGAAACTTTCATTCATTTTAGAGGAAGTGAAATAGGCATGAGGGTGTCATAAAACAGTTTACTGAAATGAAATAGCAAGCTAGGGATAAATCCAGAATGAAAACCCTTAAGTGTTCACTTCAGTAAATATTTATTAAGTGCCTAATAGGTGCAAGGCATCATGAAGCACAGTTGAGGGGGAAAATGTTAAAAATGACTTGAAGACAAAAGCCATGATTAAGAACTCCACTTCCAGGTATCCAGCTGAGAAAAGTGCCCCCACATGTACACAGCAGCATTGGAATAGCAAAAAAAGAAAAAGAACATAAATATGCAACAATAGAAAACTGGTTAAAAGAATGATGGCATATACCTCTTATGAAATATTATGGAACCATTAAGAAAGAATGAGGTAAGACATGTATGTAACTGTCAGGAAAGATGGATGAGATACGAGGTCCGACAATTAAGTTAACGAACTCGTCCTAGAAAAAGTGCTACATACCTCATGGCTGAATATCACTATGGTCACCTTTGTAGTACTCCCTTTGGGAACCTATACACCGACACCAGAACCTAGTCCACCCTTCTAAGCAATTTTGGAACTCTTTTTCTGGAATGGCCATCAGAGGTCTTGTCGTATTGCTCTTGATGTCCTGAATGTCATCAAAATGTCTCCCTTTCAATATTTCCTTTATCTTCGGGTAAAGAAAGAAGTCACTGGGGGCCAGATCAGGTGAGTAGGGAGGGTGTTCCAATACAGTTATTTGTTTACTGGCTAAAGACTCCCTCACAGACAGTGC
>NW_017731636.1:0-812 GCF_001890085.2 Hipposideros armiger | reverse complement strand
AACTAATTTTTAAAAATGTTTATTTCACAATAATAAATAAATAAATAAAAACAAAAAAAAACAAAAAACAAAGGCTATAACAAGAGACAGAGTAGGACCCAGTAATCCCACTTCAGGGTGTTTATCCAAAGAAACCCAAAACACTATTTCAAGGGGACTTGTACATCCACGTGTCAGCACTGTTTACAATGGCCAAGATATGGAGGAAGCCCACGTGTCCAACAATGGATGAGTGGATAAAGAGTAGGTGGTATGTATACGAGTACGTATACAATGGAATATTGCTTGGCCAGGGAAGAGATTGGGTTCTTGCTATCTGTGGTGGCACTGATGAACCTGAACAGTGTTGTGCTGCATGAGTATGTCAAAAACAGAAAGGCAGATGCAATGTAATTTCTCTTATACGTGGAATCTAAAGAACAAAATAAAATAAAATAAACAGAAACACACTCACAGATACAGAGAACATTTAGATGGTTGCCAGACAGAAGGGGGTTGGTGGTGGATAAAAAGAGGAAGGGATTAAGAAGTACGAATTGGTTATTACAAAGTAGTCATGAGGATATAGGGTATAGCATAAAGGATACAGTCAATAATGTTGTAATAACTATGTATGGTCTCAGACGGGTAATAGCTCTATCGGTGTAATAAATGGGAGGAGGTTAAGGGGGCAGGGTTAAAGAGGTGAAGGGATTAAGAAGTACCAATTAGTTCTCACAAAATACTCATGGGGATGTAAAGTAAAGCAAAAGGAATATAGTCAATAACATGGTAATAACTATATATAGTGCCAGGTGTGTGTTAAGGTAGTC
>NW_017734153.1:3331-4655 GCF_001890085.2 Hipposideros armiger | reverse complement strand
CAGGTGTCTCAAAAGCCCTTGGTGATTTTCTTAACTGTGCCCCCCTGTGTGTAAACCGGACTTCATTCAAATCTCTTGAATGTTTTAAGTGGGATTTTGTTTCCTACAGAGACTGTGACTGATATAACTAGAGAAAAAAGATAGGACCTTTGTCTCAAAGGACCTAAGATCATAATAATAGACACTTCCTGAGCCACTATTGTGTATTGGTTTAAGCTTCACGGCAAACCTATGAGGTAGAAACTATTTCTAGCTCCATTAAACAAATGAGGAAACTGGGGCACAGAAATCTAGCAGTTGGGGAACCAGGGACTTAGACACAAAGAGTTGGACCCTAAAGCCCTCACCTTTCTCACTACACACTACATGTCTCCAAGATCAGACACTACTGTATGCTCCTCTGTGGGGCCAAGGCTTAGTCATTGTATTCAGAGGAGGAGGCTGAAGGCCTCTCAGGAGGAATACGGCCAGAGGAAAAGGGTAACAACTGGTATTCAGGATGAGTGTGGGATCAGCTGTCTTGCAGCTGAATCATTGATATTTTCATTTAGGACTGGTTCTACATCATAGGCCTCGATTGAATCCAGTTTCTAAGGTTAAGACTCCCTAGCTATGGGAATTAAGGGCCAAGGAGGCAAGAACTTGGTGGTGGTGGTGGGGAGAGGTGCGAGTCATTGTTACGTGTAGGTTTCAAGCTCTAAGATCGCATGTCCTTTATAAATAAATGTATCCATCTAAGAATGGTAAAATACACCATTGAATGCAGAGAGTAGTTAATGTTATTTAAAACCAATTAGTGTGTCAACATATTTCAAAAGAGAGCTGTATATTAGTAAAATGAACTGAATTGAGTCAAACAGAATGAGCAAAATAAAAATAGAACGTACAATTGGGTGTTTACCTTTCAGATGCCTGGCACTATTAACTTTCCAAAATAATAATGCATATGAAAATAAGCAAAAAAGACTAATAATACAAAACAATAAAAAATAGCCCATACTATATTTGAGATCATTTAATGGCTAAAAGGAAAAGCATTATTTCTTTGGCTAATAATTACAATCAAACTCAATTCTCCTTGGCACCTAGGCCATAAGCCCTGCAGAAATAGCAGGGTAAACAGTGAAAAGATTGATGAAAGGGTATTTTGAAACATCCACATGCTAGCTTCTCTCAGGAAGACAACTTGCTAGTCTCACTGCAAATGTAATGTGGCCAGAAGAGAGAAGCAAACAATGAATAGTCTTGAGAGACTGTGATGAGAAGTGACAGCCAGTAACAGAAATCCTCTCTAGGGAGGAGGCAGAAGAAATACCAATTAGCT
>NW_017734153.1:0-987 GCF_001890085.2 Hipposideros armiger | reverse complement strand
GAACCACCCAGGTTTTAGAGAAAAATAAACATTTGGTTGAAGCACTGACCTTGAAGATGCAGGTTTTTAGAATCTGGGAAAACACTAAAGATAATTTATTAATTTACTTAGCCATGCAAAGTTATTAAGCTTCCATTATGTTCCAGGTAGACCAGAGATTATGAAAAGGTATTACCAAAGAATGACCATGAATCTGTTACATAGAAGCTACATTTCAGGACCTATTCTGCTGCTAGATTCTTTGTAGGTGAGGCCCTTTAGAAAAGAGAGAGAACACACTGTTTATTCCAGAAGTTCTAGAATAGGTGAAAGTAATCTACAGTAAAAGGTCATGAGGGAACCTTCTGGGGTGATTAAAATGTTCCCAATTTAGACGGAGGTGTGGGTTACACACAGGATTTGTTACATCATTTTCAGGGCCCAGTGCAAAATGAAAACATGGGTCTCCTTTTCCAAACTTTATTAATATGCTTTTGACAACAGCAGAGCATTAAACCAAAGCACAGGCCCTTCTAAGCACGAGTCCCTGTGTGACAGCACAGGTCGAACAATCGGGAAGCTGATTTTGGATATATAGGCATATGCATTTGTGAAGTCATTAAATTGAACCCTTCAGATCCATTATATAAATTATATCTCAGTTTAAAAATGTATAATAAAAATAAAGTAAAGATGAAATCTGGTAGAAGAAGACTGGAGGTTGCGGTCTGCGTTCTCAAGTAAACCACCAGTGCAAATCAGCCATCCCTTGCCAAACATTAATTGAATGACCACTCTGATGTGGGCTAATGATTACATTTTTAGGCATAGCCTTTACACTCAAGAAGCTTACATTACAATTGGAGGAGCTTCCTTTTTATCTTAAACTCTGATAATAACAAGGCTTTTATTTCTGCTTACATAACCAGTCTGTACTTTGATCCATTCCTCATTCTATCATTCTACTCCTTATTCTGACCTCAGCCACCCTGATACTAGTTGGCTCTT
>NW_017734152.1:3043-4758 GCF_001890085.2 Hipposideros armiger | reverse complement strand
TATTAACCTCCAGAGGGAACCCGAGAGAAGAGAAGAGGGGGCCAGGGTGCACATTCGAATAGGATGTTTGTACTTCTTTTAGGAGATGTGAAAGAGGCTGCCTGAGAGTCACATTCATCAGTTCCATCCCAGCTTCTAATATGAGCTGAAAATCTGTGCACTCACATATGTCAGTAAAACCCAGTGAGTTATCACAAAGCCAGCATCTAAGGGTGTCTGTTCCTTCTGTATAGACACTCAAATTCTTGAAAGTGTCTGGATGATGAGGTGCCACCCAAGAAATAGCACCTCATCCTTTTGGATTACCCTGCAAAACGGAAAGAATTGGGAATTATCTTTCCTTGCTTTATAGATGAAAGAAAAAGAAACCGAGAATCATGGGACCATAGAATGTGTGTCAGAGCCTGAAAGGCTTAAAATTAGCCAAACTTATTTTTCTAATTTATAGATAAAGCAATCAAAGTCCAGAGATGTCAAATGACTTACCCAAGGTCACACAGTCAGTGGGTGGCAGGGTCGGGATGAAGGTTTAGGTCTCCTTGCTTCCAAAGCAGTGCCCTTTTTGATCATATCCTCTGGGGCTTTATAATAAGCAACAGAATTGCTTCAAGGTCGTACATGAACATCTAACTTTTCAGGTCATATTACTTTCAGGAAAATTTCAGATTTAGCCCTTCATGTAAGAAAGTATATCTGTTAGCTATTTTAAGGTAACAAACCACCTCAAACTTAGTGACTTCCATAAAACCCATTTATTATTTCTTACAAGTTTATTGGTTGGCTAGACAATTCTTCTGGTCTTGGCCGGGCCATTTGTAGCAGCGCTCACTCACGCGTCTACCATCTGATGGGACTGAGTTGTCTAGAAGAGGCTCATGTGGTCTTCATTCTACAGCAGGAAAACCTGGGCTTGTTCACATGGCAGCTGGGCAAGTTTCCAAAAAAGAGAATGGGAGTGTTCAGGACCTCTTGAGAGGTAGGCTTGGAACTGATGCTATTTCACTCCCATTACTTTCTGTTGGCTAAAGCAATTCATGAAGCCAGCCCAAGTTCAAGGGGTGAGGAACTATTAGATTCTACTTCTAGATGGGGAAAATGTGCAAAGCCACATTTTAAGAGGCATGGATGCAGGGAGAGAAATAATTGTGGGTTTGTGAACAACTTACCTCAGGAGACATGATGGCTTCTTGTTTCAAAAAAGGGCCTACACCATCGTAGTTCTTGGCACAAATAGAGCAAGAGTTAATGCATATATGTCAAACAAGTTTTGCCATCTCACTGTTTATGACACTATATGTGGATGAGTTTATAGTGTGTATGTGTGTGTGTGTGTGTGTGTGTGTGTGTACGTGTGTGTGTGTGTACGTGTGCATGTATTGTGTTGTTCTTTTAGGTCATTTAAGAATCAGGCTTCTGCGAGGACACATTATAAAGACAGGACACTTCAGGATGAAAGAGAGAAGCCTACCCTGAGTTTACAGGTGATGTTAGGCCCTCAGCAAAGCCCATCTCAAAGTGGCAAACTATAAATTAGGCTCTGTTCCTGGTAACAACAGCACATTGGGTGATAGCTTTCATTTTCTGAGATCAGAAAACACTCAAACTCACCAGCACAGAAAAAGTGTTTCCTGAAAAACCACCTCGAAAGGAACATACTGGGGGAAGGAGATCAGCTTTGTATGCAGGGGTCTTTACTCTCAGCCCCTGATCCCCCA
>NW_017734152.1:0-958 GCF_001890085.2 Hipposideros armiger | reverse complement strand
TGGAGCCCCTCTAATAGCACTTAATTCACCTGGTTGTCCTCACAAGAGCAGTGATTACAGGTAGACTCCTACCTTCCGAGGTTAATAAGAAAACGCACCCAGAGGGAGAGGAGGCTGTCCTAATACAGGATCTGATCTCATTTCTCCACGTGAAGGCAGGATTGTCACAGCAGAAGGATGAAGAAACTGAACACCTAACTTTGCTGGCTCTCCGTGTCCCCATATCAAACTGGGAATGATATTGGTTACTTCATGGTGGATGTGAGCAGTCCAGGAGATTATGAATGTCAGAGCTTAGAGAAGAATAACAGTTCTTCCCTCTCTCTCCGCTCCTCTCTGGCTCACTCTCTAAAGGGTGGCTAAGTACTCCATCTCTCCCTCCCTCCGCTCCCTGTGGCCAGAGATCTTCAGGCTCATAGCAAAGGCTGCAAGGGGTTGCCTTCCTTCTATGGAAACTCAGGCGAAGCTGGCAGCACCCCCTGCCCTACCCTCTCTGTGGTACTCAGGAGTCTCCTTTCTATCCCTGGGAGACAGGAAGATCAGATTGGAGCGTCAGCAGGCCTCTGCGCTGTCACACGGACCAAAGGATGGTGGCAACTTGAAGTCATGGGAAGAATACTGGATTTGAGACTCAGAAGACCTGCGTACCAGCCTCATGGATCTTTTCTTTTTTCATCCATCTCTCCCCCGTAAGGCACTGTGTGTCAGTTTGTTCCTCTGTAGAATGGGACCATAGTATACCTGTCTTACTTACGACCTCATTGTGAGGTTTGAAGAAGACAAGCAGGTGTGACATTATTGCTGCTCATCTCGAGCAGGAATCCTGTCCACTCACACAAAACTAAGACAGCATTAGCAGGCGTCCTCAGACAGACATGGAGGGCAGAAGCTTAGTTCTGTGCACGGCTACCACTGCCATTCTCCTGGAGAGGAGTAAACTTTTTGCAGTATTCTCATA
>NW_017734151.1:2496-4694 GCF_001890085.2 Hipposideros armiger | reverse complement strand
TGGAGACCACACCATCAGCTAGTTAAACTGGAGCCCTTGGAAAAGGAGCTTTTATAAAAGTGACAGTTAAAACTAAATAATAATAATAATAATAATAATAATAATAATAATAATAAAACCTACCTATTTTATTAATTAAATTATATGATATATATTTTTTATCAACTACTTTTTAAGAACAGTTTGAGGTTCACAGCAGAACTGAGAGGAAGGTACAGAGATTTTTCCCATATACCTCCTGCCCCCACACATGCACAGCCTCCCCCATTATCAATGTTCGCCATCAGAGTGGTACAACTGAGGAACCTACACTGACACGTCATTATCACCTAGAGTCCATAGTTCACATTAGGGTTTGCTCTTGGTGTTGTGCACTCTGTGGGTTTGGACAAATGTTTAGTGACATGTATCCACCATTATGGTATCATATGGAGTACTTTCACTTTCTTAAACTCTGATATTTCTAAAGTGTCATGTCTTATTTCTTCAGATCCAATGTACAGTAGCAAAATGATAAAAAGGGTGTCATTGACCCACACTGAGGCACACATAGTAACAGGACTAGACTGATACAAAGGGAATAGCAAAGAAGTAGAGTTTGATGTACAATTGGGCCTGGTCTCACTGGCTTTAACAAGAGGCCTTTAGGAATCCAGACCTGAAAGGGGGCAAATGGTAACCATCACATAGTGTCCCAAAGAACTGCTCATGTACCAGGAAAGACACTGTCTAGGGACTTCTGGAGAAATTTGAGGACTGGAGTCACAGAAATGCTGTCTGGGTTGCACTCAACACAACCAGATTTTTACCCTAAACTGCTGTGGTTGCATAAGTGATGAACAGATAACCTTTATGCAAGTGCGTGAACTGTTTTCTCCGTGATGCCATAATCCTGTTGCTTTTTTCAGCATAGTAATAAAACAGTTTTAATAAAAACCAATAAAAATGACTCCCCCTGCAAAGGGCTGTTAATCCTCGGCTTGCAACCTAAAGCCCTGCAGTTCTGGGTTCGTGAGGAAGGGGATTAACTAGTGTTATGTCAGATGCAAAGGGGATTCCCCAGTGTTCTGTGACGGTGACAGAAGCATATTAAGAGGTACAAATAAAAATAGCAGCACAATTATAATATAATGTGAAAGCTAAGAAGTTTAGACCTCAGCCTGTTTTGTTGTTTAACCTGAGGCCTCTGGACAAGAAGAGTGTCAAAAATGTTGCTTTTTAAAGAAATCTCATTTTAATGTTTTAAATTAAATGCAGACAATTATTGTGGAATTAGCCCAACTTTGAAGTAATAAGAAGTATGCTACTTTGATTTGCTTCTTCCCTCAAGGTTTAAAAAATAATCTGGCAGATGTACATATGTTACTGGCACCAGGTCATTCACCTGGCACCTGGCCAGGGGCTTCTAGGGATCCTGGGGCCAGTGGCTTGTAGGGATCCTGGGGCAATTGAAAGGGTTACAGGGACGCTTTTATGAGCAACATGGTATCTACCATTCTGTGGGATCTAGTCAGGACCCTGGTTCAAGATCAACTTGCTAATTTCACTAGCCCCAGTATTAGAATATAGTCTTTCATGGCTTCTCAGTTTTACCTACTTCCTATCATCAGTGCCACACACATAACAGAGCAAGGGGAGGAGATCCTGGTGCTTACCTGCTTTAGGAGTCTTGTCTCATTTGATATACATATCATCATTTACACCACTACCAATAAGTTCTGCATTCGCCCTCTATTTTTTAACCGAAGTATAAAATCCACAAAGTGATGTATATAAATTGAAATATACATCTTAATGAATTTTTTGCTATTGTATACACTTGTATAACCCCTACAAAGATTAACATACAGAACATTTTCAGGAGGTTTCCTCATGCCCCATGCTGGTTAATACCATCATCCCAGAAGTAACCATTATTCTGACTTTTCTACATACAGAATGTATTCCTTTGTATCTGGCTTCCTTCTCTCAATACCATGTCTGTGAGATTTATTCAAATTGTTACATATATTACAAGTCTGATTTTATTTTACTATTATACCATATTTTACTGTATGAATTCACCTCATTTTATTTATTCTCCAGTTGATGGACTGTCTCTAGTTTATCACTTACATGAGTAAACCTACTCTGAACATTATTATTATTTTTTAAGATTTTTATTAGGGAATTGGTGGAGGGGAGCAGCGCTGGGGAAT
>NW_017734151.1:0-1079 GCF_001890085.2 Hipposideros armiger | reverse complement strand
AAGTATAAGTCTAATTGCCATGCAAGCCTCTTTAATAAATGTGTTAACGTTTTCTAGAAATAAAGTTAAAGAATGAGCAGTGCAGAGAGATTCCCAAGTGAAATATCAGGTATGAGAGTGATCCTTAGCTTACATTAGATTGATGGAAAGAGTCATTAAGTAAGAACAACGTGGAAATGGCAAATTTACTTATCAGTCTGATGAAAACTACCATTACATTGGTGCATTCCATCTTTTTATTTCCTTTTAACAACAACAAACCAATAAGACAGGTATTATTATTGTTGCATTTAAAAATGAGAAAGTTAATGGGCTGGCCGAGTGGCAGGTTGGTTAAGAGTTGGTTTGGGACACCAGCTCTGAGCAGCAGGGCCCTGGTTTGGATCCCACATGAGAACCAGTGACGCTGCGCCCTCTACAGCTAAGATGGTGAACAACAGCTTGACCTGGAGCTGGGCTGCCATTGAGTCACCGGTGGCAGCATAGACTGCAGTGGGGCTGGCCTGCAGCGGGTGTGAGCTTTTGTGAGCTGCCGTGAGCCACTGTGAGCAGCTGACCAATGGCCAGTGAGCAACTACCTCACCCAGGAAAAGCGCAATGATAATACCAACATGGGTCAGTGAAGCGACGTCCTCCACAACTAGACTGAAGAACAAAAGGACAGCAACTTGTCTGTTCCCCTTTCCCAATTCCCCAATAAAATCTTTTAAAAAAAATGAGAAAATTGAAACACAGAGGATTAAATAAGTGGCCCTAAAAACATGGCTAAAGTAGTAGAGTTGTACTACTAAGTGGTGACAGCTGGGGCTGAGGCATCTGGAGGCTTCCTGGCTGGAACATCCAAGTGGGCTCACTCACAGGACTGCTAGTTTGACTGTGAGGAGCTCAGCTGGGACTATTAATTAGAATATCTTGGTTTTTCTCTCTATGGCTGCTTCATGGGTTTAGGGTCTAACAGTATGGTGGCAAAGGAATTGTCTCAAGCATGAAGGCAGAAGCTGTAAGTATTTTAAGGCTCAAAAACTATACAGTATTACTTTTGCTGCATTCTATTGGTGAAAGCTGTCAAGGGCCAGCTG
>NW_017734150.1:5852-6692 GCF_001890085.2 Hipposideros armiger | reverse complement strand
TGGCTGTGGCTGGAGCAGCAGCTCCCACGTCCGCGAGCATTCCCACGGGCCCCTCCGAGATCCCAGCAGCTCCCTGAGGAGATAATGGTCCTTGTGGAGAAGCACAGGAACGGAAGAGCAAGCAAAGCATGAGGGCAAGGAGGGAAAACAGGGTGCACCGGGGAGAGAAGCAGCGTGGGAGCAGAGTGGGGCGCAGGCAGTATGCGGAGGAAGTCGGAAGGCACCCCAAGCAGGCGGTCGGAGTGAAAAGCATGCAGCCAGGGGCGGGGAGGAAGCCTTGGGCTGACACTGCACTGAATAGAGCCCATAAAACACCAGAGGGCAGCCTTTGAAAGACCCCCAAGGACCCTACACATAAGTAGCCAGGGGTGCCCCGGTCTGGGGGTCAGTGCCAGACACACATCAGGACTCAGAGGCACGCCCGAGCCGGCCCACTTCCCAGCGCCACCGCCCACACAGCCAGGGCCGCCGGCCAGCGGCTCCACCTGGTGCGTGCCCAGGAGGAAAGGGGCCTGTCATTAGAGCTAGGCTTCAGTCCTCTCGGATTTGCAAGCAACGGAGAGGCTGCTGGCCTCAGTTAAACGCCGGGAGCAGCTTTTGCACAAAGAAATAAAGGTTTTATTTTCCTGAACCTCCGTTCCTATGCAGAATCCCAAAGGGAAAAATTCACACCAATCAGAAAAGGGATTTATCAACCAGAAGTTCAATCTTGTTTCCTGTCAAGCCAGGTCATTTATAACAATGGCTGGTTATTAGGTTTTGCCAAGACAGACTTTCTTCAGTTACCTGATTCTTTCAGATCCCAAAGCAAAAAGGAGCCACTGGGACGCAGGGAGTAAG
>NW_017734150.1:2576-3637 GCF_001890085.2 Hipposideros armiger | reverse complement strand
CCCGAACTGCACTGCCCGCTGCTGGGTGGTCATAGGGGTCTGGGGGCCTGGGTGCTGTTGCCCTGGGCATGACAGGGCTGCTGCTCAGGTCGGGGCTGCTGTGGGCTCTGACACCCAGCACCTGCATGGGAGGGTCCCTGTGGATCACAGGTGGGGGCACAGTGCTGAGGCCCCTGGGAACAGCCCCTCCAGGGGGAGCCGGTGACTGTCCTTCCTCCCTCGTCACTTGCACACGTGGCCTGTGGCACTGCCAGCTCAGGGCTGCTGTGTGTGGGGACACGATTCGGGGGGGGGGGCAAGGGAGAGAGCCCCCAACATTCAGGGGACACAGGCAGGAAGCAGGGGTTTCTTCCCCGTCCTCTGATAAGAGAAGCAACTGGCCTGCTGCCACCCTCGGGGCCGCAGGGCCTCTGGGAGGAGTTGCAGCTTCTGCCCTCAGCTGCCCAACGCGCACGTGTCCCAGGGGCCCCTCCACGAGGTCACTGGGCCCCAGCCTCCAAATCCCACCACCACGGTCAGGCCAGGGCCTCCTCACCTTCCGCACAAGCCTGCATGTCCACAAAGGTCCCTGGATGCTTCTCGAATGCCACAAAGAAAAACACACCCAAATGACCCAAACGTCTGCTGTCAGAACACCCTGGCGGGGTTGTTTTCTCCTGAGTTAAAACGCACGGCCCCATGGTGGGCAGCCGTCTGTTCCTGTTCAGCTGTCTGTCCCATTCCTGTCAGAGAACGTACAACAGGGATGCACACATTCTAACAGCTTAATTAATTGCGTGTGTGGACACTTAGGCAGCAAGCTACCATGTGAGCCAGTGTTGCCGCGAGTGTGCTCACAGCTGACGCCCTTCGGAAGACAGTGGGCAAGCTCGAAGCCTGTCGCTGCTGACCTCTCCACTGCTGTGGAAACAGCATTTGTCAGTGTGACATGCAAATGAGACCCAAATGTAATTTCTTATGTAAATAAGGCCCAATTCCAAAATGTGAGCTGTGGTAACGAACGCCTCTGTTAATGCAAATTCCATCTGGCCACTGATGTCACCGACGAAGATCTAAGTCAC
>NW_017734150.1:0-689 GCF_001890085.2 Hipposideros armiger | reverse complement strand
CCCTGGAGGCTGGGGGAGACCTGAGAGGGGAATTGTCACAAGAGTTGAGTGTTTATTTCTAGTGACACTGAGTCCTCAGGTGGGGAAGAGACTGGCATGAAGTGTCACCTGGGCTGGGGTCTTTCCAGGTGAGGATGATGGGGGCCCGGAGCATGGAAGCTTAGTTCCCACAGGAGAAACGGAGTCTGGTAGTTACTGTGGACACTGAGGGACAGCAGACGTGAAGAGGGCAACGGCCGGCGAGACAGTGATGCAGTGGGCTTCTGGGGACGAAGGTGGGGAGACGGGAGGTGGCGGCGAGAGGGTGGGTTCGGAGAGTTAAGGTCTAGGGTGTGCGTCAGGGCGGGGAGCTGTCAGGTCGACCTGACGGGGCCGAAGGTGCCCGGACATTGGGTCAGACATGGTTCAGGTTGTCTGTGAGGGCGTTTCCGGGTGACAGTCACGTCTGCGGCAGTGGACTGAGTAAGGCAGGCGGCCCTCCCCATCGTGGTGGGCCTCGCCCGATCAGTGGAGGGCTGACTGGAGGAGAAGGCTGACCGCCCCCGGTGAGAGCATTTCCCAGCCTCCCTGCCTGGAGCTGCGACACTGGTGCGCGCTTTCTCGGGACTCACCCTGACATCAGCTCTCCTGGGTCTCAAGCCGCCTGACGTTTGGACGGAAACTACGTCATTGGCTGTCCTGGTTCTCAG
>NW_017734149.1:4262-5311 GCF_001890085.2 Hipposideros armiger | reverse complement strand
AGAGGAGAAGCCAGCAGTCATGCTGCCACCAGCTGCTTCTCCAGGCTTTTACTCAAGGAATAAAGGCTTTTTTCTTATAAATCAAAACGGTAATGGTAGGTGTTTGTGTTTGCCAGCCAAGGTGACAGCACCACATGGGAACACATAAGGTACAGTTCATTTACCCCACCTGGATGAAATAATAAGAATATCATATGTGTTTTTTCATTTGGGTAGGTTAGCATTGTCTCAAGTTGTGCACTTCAAGTAAGAATGAATACTTTCATATCACAGGTTTTCAAGGTCCCATAAACCAAATTTTCATTAAGTGCTACCACATTTCTTATTCTTGGCTTCTAATCCAGCCAAAGCAAGGCTTAGTTAGCTACTTGTTTAAGCCCCACGAGCCCCACCAGCAATTTACTAGAGCCTAATTTACTCTATCCTATACTTGTGCCTTTGCCATATGATGCTCTGTACAACTTGGAGAAAGCCACCATCAGTCACATATTTGCTACACAGCGTTATTTTACACCTGACATTAAATCTCCCTATACAACTGCCACCAAGAGTTCTTCCTCCAGAAAATTCTCATATACTCTTTTGATCTGGGACATTCCAGCAATTCATCAAAATCTGTCTTGTGTTTTGCCCATGCTGCTGATACATTCTTTGTCCTGTTTCTCATATTGTTTGTTTCTCATGGGGAGGTTTTGCTTCACTAACTAAAAGGTGGTCTCCTTAAGAGCAGGAAAGTTGTCATATCCTAGTCACCTAATTTGCTCTGAGTGTTGCAGAGGAATATAACATTGTCCTTTACACATGAGGAATAAATTGCTTTACCAGCTTTCATGCTACATCGTAAATATTCAATAATTAAAACTGTGGTGTAGGAGTGAGACTTCAGATACAGACAAGTAGTGTGAGAATGAAATACACGTTCAGGAGGGAGGCACCTCAATTAATGTGAAGAATAACTGACTTTCCATTTTAGGGGTGGGGGAACCCCTCAGTTTCTACCTCCTACAACACACAAAGAAAGAACTATAGATGGACCGAAAAGTTAAATA
>NW_017734149.1:0-1007 GCF_001890085.2 Hipposideros armiger | reverse complement strand
CTGTAAGTGTAAAATACATACTGGAGTTTGAAGACTTAGTAGGAAATAAAGAATCAAAAATGCTTCATTTACAATTTTTATATTAATACCGTGTTGAAATAACATTACGTATATATAGGTTTAAATATAACATCTCGTTAAAATTCATTTAAACTTTTTATGCCTTTTTAAGTGTTGCTGTTAGAAAATTTGAAATTACATATGTGACATTTGATGTCTATAAAATAGAGGTAGTCTAAATGGCTCTCTAATGTCTGTGTGTGTGTAGAGGTGTGTGCCTTCAACTATTAATAAATTGTAAGCTCTTTGAGGATAAGAACTATGTCATATACATTTTATATGCCCTGCTGCACTCAGTAGAATTCACAGCAGTCAGTAAATTGATATTTACTGAATTTTTAAAGACCTTCTTCCTCATTCTGGAATATCAAGCCAGACAAGTGGCAGTGGATGTGCCTGGGGCCCCTCAATAATGTGGTGGTGGAGGCAGGGAGGTAGGTCCGAGGGGAGTCTCACCGTGGAGCACCAGGCCGTGAAGGCCCTCTGTGGGCTCCCAAGGTCAAGCTGAGTTTTCATGAAACAGCTTTCCAGACACTCGGTGTCACCGACTCGGAAGCTGTCTGACAGTTCCGCTAATCATTCACCCGCTTTGGCTTCCTTCTCGGCAACTTGTGGGCAGTGTCTGGTTTGGGATGGGTGATTCCTATCTTCAAAGTCAAGGTCAGGATGTTCATGTTTCAATGAACAACGTGTAGCGTTGGTGCCAAGGTGGGGGCCTGAGCATCCCAGATGGGACCGCACGTGGGACCACTTGTCCTCATCCATGGCCCTTCCAACCTGGCATTGCAGTTGGGTCAGTGCTGCTGATCTCTCTGCTCTGCTGGCCACTGGCAACAGCTCATGGCTTCCAGGAACAACTGGGAGATGAGTGCAGGAGCTGGAGGAAGCTCTGCTGCCCCCACCTCACTGGGACCACAGCCTGGAAGTACCAGAGGCAACATTAAGAG
>NW_017734148.1:1168-3610 GCF_001890085.2 Hipposideros armiger | reverse complement strand
GTGGTCTTTGACAAAGAAGTAAAGACAATAAATACTGTGGAGAAGAAAAGCCCTTTCAAGAAATGGTGCTGGAACAACTGAACATTCACATGTAAAATACAAATAATCTAGACACAAATCTTATACCCTTCACTAAAAAACAGGTCAACAAGGTTCATAGACCTAAATGTAGTATCCAAAATTATAAAACTTTTAGAAGATAACACAGGAGAAAATCTAGGTAATCTTGGGCATGGTGATGACTTATTAGATACAATGCCAAAGGCATGTTCCATGAAAGAAGTAACTGATATGCTAGACTTCATTAAAATTTAAAACTTCTGTTTTGCAAAAGACACCATCAAAAGATTGAGAAGACAAGCCACTGGCTGGGAGACAATATTTACAAACAACACATCTGATAACAAAATGTTATCCAAAATATACAAAAACTATTAAAACTCAACAATAAGAAAATGAACAACCAAATTAAAAAATGGTCAAGATAACTGAACAGACACCTCACCAAAACAAAAACAAAAACAAAAACAAAAAACAAAAAAAACCCCTCACACATCACAAATAAGCATATGAAAAGATGCTCAACATCATATGTCATTAGGAAATTGCAAATTAAAACAATAAGACACCACTACACATCTATTAGATGTCTCAACCTAAAACCGTGCCAACACCTTAAAGCTGACAAGGACATGGCACCACAGGGACTCACTCATTCATTACTGGTACAAATGCAAATTCTACAGGCAGTTTCTCATAAAACCAAACATACTCTTACCATACGATCCAGCAATCTCACTCCTAGGTATTTAGCTAAGTGAGTTGAAAACATATATCTATACAAAAATCTGCACAAGAATGTTTATGGAAGTTTTATTCACAATTGCTAAAACTTGGAAGCAACCAAATGTCCTTTGGTAGGGAAATGGATAAATAAACTTTGATACATCTAGGCAATGCAATGTTATTCAGTGCTAAAAAGAAATGAGTTATCAAGCCATGAAAAGACATGGAAGAACATTAAATGCGTAGTACTAAGTGAAAGACACTAATCTGAAAAGTCTACATACTATATGAGTCCAGCTACATGCCATTCTTGAAAAGGCAAAAACCACAAAGATCATAAAAAGATCAGTGGTTGCCAGGGGTTAGGAGGGAGGGAGGGATAAATAAGAGACGCACAGAGGATATTTGAGGGCAATGACACTGTTCTGTGTGATACTATAATGGTGGATACATGTTAGGGCAGTATAGATAGTAATGTGTTCTTGCTAGAATTTTTACCCTATTTTGTGTGCAAGGGAAGTTGTGGTACCCAAATGAATGGGTACCACCATCATATCCTGGGAATTAAATTGAAGACATCTAACCTCAGACTTTAATGGCATTCCAGTATATTAAGCCTAGTGTCTAAAGCTATGGATCTTTCTATAGTTATTTCTGATTCAGAGTTGGAGGAGGGGCTGATAAATGTTTCTACAGCTTTATTTTCCAAGTCACAATTTCCAAGCATGCCAGAGAGGCCTCACTCATTGGGTGCTTCCTATGTCAATGTTGGCTTGGTAGATGACACAGGACCAGGTGCTGCCGTCATTTGAAAGGAGTTCTGCCGTAAAATGGAAAACACAAAACACTTTCACAGTCATATTATGTTCCTTCTTGAAACCACAGAGGGCATGTGTAATTTAATCAATAAATAAAGTGTAGCTTAATACTGGGCATTTGAAACTCAATTTTCCATTGATAAAATGTCTTCTGTAGGTAGGTGGGAACTTACAGGAAGAAAGGCCTTTGAAAGGAAGAGAACATCACTAGCAATTCCTACAAACAGCATTCTTATAAAGTGTATGCAACATATAAAAAATAGCTTTAGAATAATGTGTTCATTGTCACTGATGACTTTGAAAATATTTTAGAGCAAAGACGTTTTGTATGCAGATATTATATTTTAAATATTTCTATAAAAATCCAATGCCACACATAAGTAACTCATAAGAAATGTATAAGAGCAGACAGCATCCCCAATTTGATTGATACTAAAAGAGAATCCTGATGTGGAATTTGGCTCAGTGAGCCACGCATTATTCTCATTTTAACTGGTACATTTAATAGCCCTTATTGTCACTGGAAAATTGCTTCCTTTTTGAATGACTAGAGAATGAGCTTGAGTCTTTTCACTCTGGATTCAGGAAAATGCTAATGTATTCTCTTAAACTCTGAAAGAATATGTTTTCCTGGGGTCTAAAGAGTCAGGCTACCCTTTTGCCCGTTGTGATTTTGTGAAGGTATTTTCCTCAGGCTAACTTTTCTTGACTGTGACCACACTCTTTGAGGTAAATCAAGTTGTCTCTCACCCTCACTCTCCCACAAAGAGAGAGGTCATCTAGTGTGGGCTGAAGGTAAACAATTAAATGCAAGAGAGGAAGGATCACCACTGTTCTC
>NW_017734148.1:0-928 GCF_001890085.2 Hipposideros armiger | reverse complement strand
CATAAAATTAAAACAAATATGTAAAAAAAAAAAATGAGAGAGGAAGATAACCAAATTCTCTTTAGGCCTGCTATCTCCCTTCCTCTGACCCCACACGACAGTCCAGAGTTTACCATCCTGCTGTCATACCATAATGTTCTGAGATTTAAGTGGTCACAGCCAGAGGCTATGGGGACAGGAGAGTGGATGGCTTTGTGTTGACAAAATGCATTTCCAGGATATGATCATTTTGGTCTTTTCTGTTGATTTCATCACATGCTGTTCTCTCAGCAGGCTTTCAGCATCTGGCCTCCACAGGAAACTCCAGCTTGACTCTAAGAGTGAGGTAAGTCTTTATTTTTAGTAAGAAAACATCCACCATCACTAAATGTATTTGGTTTTGCTTTAGATTTGAACATGGATTCATCTAGAAAAGGCACTGAGGCCAAAGGAAAAATAAATAGTCCTGTTCGTTGTGGGGAAGCTCTGTCTTAGTATAAATCAGGGAAATTGGACAGCTGAAATGTCAAACATTTTGCAAAGCAAAAATACTATGAGTTTTGGGAGTCCCTTGAATTCAAATTATAAAGCAGCCTACTACGAGCACTTGCTATGTGCCAGGCACAGTTTTAATAGTCTCTATATAAATTAATTTCAATAACATTCTCAGCAATTTTAAGAAGGAAGTCCTATCAATATCTCTGTTTTGGAGGTGAGCGAATGGAGACGAAGAGATTAAGTGACCCACTTAAGATCAGAGAGGTGATTAGAAGGTGGGGTTTGAAACCACACAGTCTGGATTCTGTGCTTGGTGTCTGAACCACTATCTCCTCCCTCTAGAGCCCCAGCTTTCTGGGATGAATTCATAGGAAAAGAGGAAATAGCAATAAAAGGACTGAAGGCAGGTTTGACGCCGTGCCAGTACTGTGCTGGCAAAACGCAGTAACTT
>NW_017734147.1:0-4705 GCF_001890085.2 Hipposideros armiger | reverse complement strand
AGGAGAAACACTGTCCAATCTCAAGTTTCTCTAAAAACAAGCAAACAAAGAAAAACCCGTCACCCATTTAGAGGAGGTAAGAGTGAAGCCCGCTCCTGAAATGCAGCACAGCTTTCACATGGCTTCATTGCAGGAGCTGCTCATCGGCATCTCCTTCTTATTGGTAGAATTCACATATCAAAGCCTACAAAATAAACTCCCACCTCTCGTCAAGACTTCTGGAGTGGGCAATCTCTAAGAGTTAAAAATTTATAAGGGGGGGCTGGCCGAGTGGCGCGTTGGTTAAAAGCTGGCTTGGGACGCCAGAGGACCCCGGTTCGGATCCCACATATGAGGGCCAGTGACACTGCCCTCTACAGGCTAAGATGCTGAACAACAGCTCAACCTGGAGCTGGGCTGCCATGAGTCGCCTGCGACGGCTAGGCTGCAGCCCCTGCTGCAGTGGGTTGCCATGGGCTACCCTGTGTAGCCAGCAGCCAGCGTGAGCGGCCAACAGCTGCCGAGAGCTGCCGTCCAGAAGCCGGAGACTGATCTGCCTCACCCGGGAACAGCGCAATGATGGTGCCAACTTGAGCCAGTGAACAACGTCCTCCACAACTAGACTGAAGAACAAAACAACAGCAACTTTTCTGTTCCCCTTCCCCAAATTCCCCAGCACTGTTCCCATCCCCCAATTCCCAATAAAAATCTTTAAAAAATAAAAAATAAAAATGTATAAGGGGTTATGGTCTTTCAAAGAAAGAGAAATCCAGCTGAGACAGAAGTCTGGGCAGAGAGAAAATGAACTTTGCAGGAAAAGACATGGGAATGAAAGGGTGTGGGAATTTTTCTTGAACACCTGCTTTTGCTAGAAACTTTTTTGCCTGCTACTTCATAAGAAAGAAAAGAAAAAAAATACCAGCTGAAAAGGAGCAAATCTATTTCTTGTTGGCCAGGAAATAGGCTGAGTTATGTTCTCAGGTCAATGAGAAACACTAAGGACACAGGTGAGGATGACAATGTCAGCTGTACCCATTCACCAAGAGCACCATAACCAACTTCTACAAACCAAGTGGCTTAAACAACAGAAATGTATTATCTCACAGTTCTGGAGGCTACAAGTCTGAGATCAAGGCAGAGCTGGTTCCTTCTGAGAGCTCTGAGGGCAGGACCTTTTCCAGGCCCCTCTCTCCTTGGCTTGTAGCTGGCCATCTTCTCCCCATGTCTTTTCATATAGTCTTCCCTTTATGCACGCCTGTCTCTGTGGGAGATTGGTCCTTTATTTTATTAAGG
This sequence comes from Hipposideros armiger, assembly GCF_001890085.2. NCBI lineage: Eukaryota > Metazoa > Chordata > Mammalia > Chiroptera > Hipposideridae > Hipposideros > Hipposideros armiger. The sequence continues at coordinate 3,433 of NW_017734147.1, read as the reverse complement.
ACGCCAGTCATCTTGGATGAGGGAACACCCTGATGATATCATCTTAACTAATTACATCAGCAACAATCCTATTTCCAAATAAGGGCCATTCTGAGTACTGAGTTAGGACTTCAACATACAAATTTTGGAGAGGGACACAATTCAACCTGTACCAGCTAGTATTTATTGGGCTCTTACTGGGTGCCAGATACTGTGCAATGCACGTTTCGTGTAACACTCTTAACCTATAATCAGCATTGTATAAATGAGGAAGATGAGGCACAGAGAAGTTAAGTCATTTGTCCAAGATCAAACAGCGGTAATTAAAGGAGCTAGGATTTCAGAATCTAGTTCCTGTGGGTCCAAGGTGCTAACCACTATCCTTTACTCTGTATATAATAAGACAGGTCCCATCCATTCAGATACCTTGGTAATAGAATCAATAAATAAATGCTCAAGTGAACGAATGAAGTACATGAATGGGGAATGAACAAACTTGGTGGGTGGTTGAAGATGTCCATACAGTGAGGTAGGGCCATTGCCCAAAGCGCCCAGCAGGTTTCCAGTAGCATCTTTAAATCCAGGGTGAATGCTCAGTGGCATCTACCAGAGGGCACGCAGACTTTGGGGTCCAGGAGAATGTGTTTAGTGGCAGGAGATATATGCATTAATGATTCGTGTGTGCCCAACTATAATGAAACAATTCTGAAATGATTTTTGAAGGTGAGGGACATGATGAGATTTGAGAAGATAGCCTGAGAAAAACATGATTTCGGCCATTATACAAATCACCAGGCTTTATCAACTCCCTTGATAATACAAGGTCAACTGTCATCTCAGCAGCAACACGATTAACTGCCATTACAGAACTTTTTTTAGTAACTAGTGTTTCAAACTTTTAAATGTGTTTTATTATAAAATATATCATTGTAAATGATCATTCAAAATCATTCATCCAAAAATCAAGGCCAAACCTCTCCCGAAAAAAAAATGCATTTCACATTCGCACTTAAAGTACTCAATTCAACTAAATGCACTTGGAAAACAAAAAAAGGCAAAAGAAAAAGATACACGTAAATACTTTAAACAGTTTGCCTGGCTCTGCCTGCCACTTAACTCACCAAGAAGAAAGAAAAGACATAAATCCGTCTGTGAAAGTCGCCCACATGCTCCAAGCCTCTCATCCCGTCTTGGGGGCTAACTGTGATTTGATGCCTGTGTTTAAAACCAAATTTCAAAGTATGCCTTTTTCCAGGAGTCTCTGACTCTGAACCAGCCACTTTCTCCTTGTGGCACATGGCTGAAGGAATGGAGATCTGCTTCAGTGTGGAGAGAAAATAAACCTGTGATCAACTTGGTAACATGTTGGTCTAACAGAACATTGTTAAAAGATTTGAACTTGAGTATATGTGGCTTTCCCTTTATCAACTGTCCTTATGCTGAATGCCCAAGAAAGATGCAATTACTCCATATCACCGTCCACACAATACTCTATTGATAAGTTTTTGTCTCAGAAATACATGGCACAGATGATCCAATATTACTAAGAATCTAAAAGCCATCTCTGCCATAGCACAGCCCTGGTGCCTCACTGACAATGAGCTCATCATAACTGGGCATATTCAGCAAGGGGCTTCCCAGGATGCAGAGCAGGCAAGGACCTAGAAGATGGTAGACTAAATTTATAGAAAGTTTTGAAAGAGGTTTTATATTTTTGCTCTTCTGGGTATATTTGGCTCAGGGGCACATTATACCTTTTCCAGTGGCTTTGCCTTCATTGCATTTTTGTTCTTTTAATTGTGGTAAAATATATACAACATACAATTTACCCTTTTAACCATTGTTAAGTGTACGGTTCTGTGGCAGTAAGTACTTTCACATTGTTGTGGAGCCATCATCACCATCCATCTCCAGAATTTTCTCATCCTCCCAAACTGAAACTTTGTACCTGTTAAACACTAACTTTCCATTCTCCACTCCCTCCAGCCCCTGGTAACCATTATTATTGTTCTGTTTCTATGAGTTTGATGACTCTTGCTACCTCATGTAATAAAATCACATAATATTTGTCCTTTTCCACCTGCTTTATTTCATTTACCATAACATTTTCAAGGCTCATCCATGTTGTAGTGTGTGTCAGAATTTCCTTCCTTTTTAAGGCTGAATAATATTCCGTGTATAGATTTACCACATTTTGTTTATCCATTCATCGATGGACACATGGGTTGCTTCTACCTCTTAGCTATTGTGATTAATGCTGTTATGAACATGGGTGTGCAAATATCTGCTTGAGTCCCTGCTTTCAATTCCTTTGGGCATATACCCAGAAGTGGAATTGCTGGTCATATGGTAAATCTATGTTTAATGTCTTCATTGTATTTTGCTTACATGTAATATTGTAAACATTATAAATGTAAACATAATGTTGCAAACAGATGCATCCTTGCAGTGTGCTGAGTATTGTGAAGGCAGCTGTGCCTCAGATAACTGAGAGTCACCTCGGTGTTTTCTGAGTTTGGCTGTGTGGACAACGCAAGGGACTAAGCTTAGGATGACCTGTGCAGATGAATGAAGTAGGTCTGTTGACAACAAAGCATTTAATAATCTAGAACAATGAAATGTTCTAGTGTGCTACTTTCTTTTACATTAATTCCATCAATTTAAACAACAGATATTTGAGTGCTGACTGTCAAACAGCCCCCAGTCCTGGGCTGTGGACTTGTCCCTTCTGGGATTATCTGTACATTGCTGAGCACCTGGTGCATAGAAAGTACTCAGCACATTGGTTGGTTTCCCTGTTCACAGGTCAATATGAATACATAATCCAGCAAAGAGGGAATGCATTGCATTAGACAAACAAGTTAATAAGTGGATTGTTATTTTGTTTAATTTTTCAATTACAGTTGACATTCAATTTTATTTTATATTAGTTTCAGATGTATAGCATAGTGGTTAGACATTTATATAATTTACAGAGTGATCCCCCTGATAAGTCTAGTATGTACCTGACACGACACATAGTTGTTGCAACATTATGGACTATATGCTCTATGCTGTACTTTACATCCCATGACTATTTTGTAACTACCACTTTGTATTGCTTAATCCTTTTCACCCAGTCCCTAACCCCCTTCCCATCTGGCAACCATCAGTTTGTTCTCTGTATCTATGAATGTTTCTGTTGTGTTTTTTCATTTATTTTGTTCTCTAGATTCCACATATAAGTGAGATCATATGGTATTTGTCTTTCTCAGTCTGACTTATTTCACTTAGCATAATGCTCTCTAGGTCCATCCATGTTGTCACAAGTGGTAAGATTTCACTTTTATGGCCAAGTCATATTCCATTGTATATATGTACCTTTTTTTTTTTTTTTTAGCTGAGCCATCCCACCACCTGTTGGCAGCTCACGGCTGCTCAGCTCGGGCTGACTCGAACCGCTGTTGCTCAGAGC
>NW_017734146.1:3735-5085 GCF_001890085.2 Hipposideros armiger | reverse complement strand
CCCCTGTATAAGCTGAGACATAAACAAAGTGAAGCTATTGGGTTATCGGAAAAGTCATGATGCATTTTTGCAATGAAAAACAGAAAAAATACGTCATGACTTTTCCGGCAATCCAATATGTGATAATCTTGGAGGGAAGAAGATAGTGAAGCACAGGGAACACCAAGCAGAAAAACTCAGTGGCAGGAATAAATCTGGAGCAAGATGATAGTATTGCTGGAGCAAAGGGAACAAAAATGAGAGGCAAGGACCTATACAGGACAGAGCCTTAAAGCCATAGTAAGGATTTGGAGTTTATTGTCAGTGAAGAGAGAAACCACTGACAACCCCTTAACCACTTAAATAAGAGTAGTAATTAATCTTATCGCCCTCAGACATTTCTTCATTTTGACTAGTTTGCAAGGATGAGGAAAAAGTGTGTGAACTGGGTATGGTGGAGGCAATTTACTTTATTACTCTTGGACTGTTTGGAAGAACAGCAGGAAAAACTTGGAATAAGCAAGACACTCCCAAAGGAACCCATTCCATACCTAGACCCTTCCCCCAATTCCCATAATCACAGCTCAATTATTTGTTAACCACTATACTCTTGATAAACAAATACCCATGGTATATAGTAAATTCTACTACTTAGGCAAACTTTAATATAAATATGCTTTAATTAAATTAGTACCTAACTTGATGCCCTTAAGTAATTTTTGTACTGAATTAGATAATAAGCTACCATCTATCTACATGTCCGACACTGTACTAAGCGCTGAGTTTAGTATAGAATTACAGACTATGAAAGGCAGTCTTAAGTCTGTGTTTGCTGAGTTCAATCAAGAAGACTCAGATATCTCTGTGTCAATCTTGTGGTTACCAATTTGTGCTGTCTAATCCCCTCACCTTCTCCCTCATCTCCACCCCCTCCCAACTAGTAACCCTCAGTTTTTTCTCTAGATCTCTGAGACTATTTCCGATTGGTTTGTTCATTTATTCAGTCCTTTAGATTCCAAATATAAGTGAGAGCATAAGGTATTTGTCTTTCTCCGTCTGACTTATTTCACTTAGCATAATGTTCTCTGGGTCCATCCATGTTGTTGCAAATGGTAAGCTTTCATTCTTCTTATGGCTGAGCAATCCTCTATTGTATAAATGTACCAAAATTGTAAAGATTTTGTAGAGTACTCGATGGACACTTGTCTTATTAGGGAGACCATTTCATGGACGGTATAGATGCCTGACCACTGCACTGTACATCTGAAGCTGAATAATACTGAATGCCAACTATAATTTAACATATACATAGTCACGGGATGTGGAGTACAGCATAGGGAATAGAGTTAATGGAATTGTAACAGCTATATA
>NW_017734146.1:0-911 GCF_001890085.2 Hipposideros armiger | reverse complement strand
CTGTTAATATTCAAAACATATCCTATAAGATTTCATTTTAGCATATATGTGTATGTGTGCACTTCCAATAAATTTTACAAATGTGGTATCAGTGTGCATACTGTCTTGTATTCTTTTTTTTTTTGCCAACCATTTAATTTAACCTAAATTTATCTTGCTTCACTATACAACCAGCAAATAAGTATATGCTAAAAAAATTGCAAAAAAAAAATAGAATTTAAAAAAATAAGTGAATTAATTGAGCTGTACCAACTAGTTTCAATGACATCCTAGAACTTGCAGATGACAATATACAGACAGTAGATATAAGTAACTAAGGTTTGATTACTCGGGTCTAATTTAGATACAAGAGACACTATGAAGATGGAGCTATGCCAGATGACTGGAGATAAACACATCTTATCCCATTTTTCAAAGCCTGGCAAAAAGATTGTGGAAACTAAAGAACAGCAATTTTTTTTTTTTATTTTTTTATTTTTTTTTAGCTGAGACATCCTGTCACCTGTTGGTGGCTCAGCAGCAACTCAACTCGGGCAGGGAATCAAAGCGCTGTTGCTCAGAGCTTGCACTTTTGAGCGAGCTCTTAACCAACTGAGCCACTCGGCCGGCCCAAGAACAGCAATTTTGATGTCAATCTCTAGGATATTCAGAGAATAGACATTAATATGGGGGATTTGGGACTATTTAAGAGACACTAAATATTCTAGAATATATATAAACTAGAAGCCAGCATGAGTTGACTAAGTCTTCTAATTTTCTTCTTTGTTAAAAATATTATACTAATATATTAGCTGACATGCACAAGTAAGCTCCATGAGGGTAAGGACTTATTTTTATAGCTGCTATATACCCAGAGCCAAGAACAATGCCTGGCATATATGAGGGGCTCAATTAATATCTGTTGAAAGACT
>NW_017734145.1:3306-4642 GCF_001890085.2 Hipposideros armiger | reverse complement strand
GTGTGATGAGATGTGACTTTACAGTGAAGCTTTGCCCATAGTCCTGCAAACATAAGACTTCTCCCCTGAGTGTGTCCTCTGGTGTATGATGAGACCTGACTTTATACTGAAGCTTCGCCCACACTCTCTGCACACATAGGGTTTCTCCCCTGAATATGTCTTACCCTGTCTGATGAGATTTTTCCTTTCACTGAAGCCTCACCCACTCTGTATGCAAATATAGGACTTTTCTCCTTAGTGTCCCCTCTGGTGTATGATGAGACCTGACTCTACTGTGAATACTCGCCCCACTCTCTGCAAACATAGGGCTTCTCCCCTTAGTGTGTCCTCTGGTGTGTGATGAGACTTGATTTTTCACAGAAGCCTTACCCACAGTCCCCACAAATGTAAGGCTTCTACCCTGAGTGTATTTTCTGGTGTCTGATTTGATTTGATTTTCATGTAAAGTTTTGCCCACACTGCGTAAAATCATAGGGTTTCTCCCATGCATGTATCTTCTGGTGTCTGATGAGATTTGTCCTTTCACTGAAGCCTGGCCCACACTGCGTGAGAAACATAGGGATTTTCTCCTCAGTGTTTCCTCTGGTTTGTGATGAGACCTGACATTTCACTGAAGCCACACCCACCATCCAAGCAAACATAGGGCTTGTCACCTGATTGTGTCCCCTAGTGTGTAATGAGACTTAAGTTTACACAGAAGCGTTGCCCACACTCCCTTCAAACATAGGGCTTCTCCCCTTAGTGTGCCCTCTAGTGTGTGATGAGACCTGACTTTACACTGAAGTCTTGCCCTCACTCCCTGAAATCAAAGGGTATCTCTCATGAGTGTTTCTTCCTGTGTCTGATGAGATTAGTCCTTTCACTGAAGCCTCGCCCACACTGTGAGCAAACATAGGGCTTTTCTCCTGTGTGTATATTCTGGTGTGTGAAGAGATGTGACTTTTCACTGAAGATTTTTTTATTAAACTATATTTTATTATGAAATACACATTTTTTAAATTAGTTTCAGCTGTACAACACAGTGCAATAGTTATACTTTTTACCCCTCGAATTGACAACCCCTCCCCCAATCCGCCGTCCGAATTCCCCCCATATAATACATGTCTATTACAAATCCCTTGTCTCCACTCCCACACTATACTCCACGTCCCATGACTATATACATATATATATATATATATATTCAATTATAGTTGACATACAACATTATAATACATCAGCTTAAGGTGTACAGTACAGTGATCAAGCCTCTTACCCATCCATGATGCAAGACATGTGACCACCTGACACCCTACAAAATATTCACAACATTATCAATTACATTCCTCGAACTGTC
>NW_017734145.1:0-1472 GCF_001890085.2 Hipposideros armiger | reverse complement strand
CTGGACCCTTGCGGCACTTCTGCCAACATAGGCCTTTTCCCCTGAGTGTGTCCTCTGGTGTGTGATGAGATGTGACTTTACACTGAAGTCTCCCCCACACTCCCTGCAAACATAGGGCTTCTCCCCTGAGTATGTACTCTGGTGTATGATGAGAATAGACTTTTCACTGAAGCCTTCCCACACTCCCTGGAAACATAGGGTTTCTAGCCCGTGTGTGTCTTCCTGTGTCTGATGAGATTTGTCGTTTCACTGAACCCTTGCCCACACCACCTGCAACCATAGTGGTTTTCTCCTCAGTGTGTCCTTTGCTGTTTAATGAGACCTGCCTTTTCAATGAAACCTCGACACACTGCAAGCAACCATAGGGTTTCCTCACAGAATGTGTGCCCTGGTGTATGATGAGACCTGACTTAACTCTGAAGCCTCGCCACACTCTATGCAAACATAGGGCTTTTCTCCTGAGTGTGTCCTCTCGTGTGTGATGAGACCTGACTTTTCACTGAAGCTTTGCCCACACTCCATGCATACAGAGGGCTTTTCTCCTTATTGTGTCCTCTGGTGTAAGATGAGAACTGACTTTATAATGAAGCCTCGCCCACCCTCGATGCACCCATAGGGTTTCTCCCCAGAGTATGTGTTCTGGTATGTGAAGAGATTTGACATATCACTGAAGCCATGTCACATTCCCTGGAATCGTAGGGTTTCTCCCATGAGTATGTGCTCTGGTGTGTGATGAGACTTTACTTATCACGGAAGCCTCGCCCACAGTCCCTACAAACATAGGGCTTCTCCCCTGAGTCTGTCCTCTGGTGTATGATCAGACCAGACTTTACACTGAAGCCTCTCCTGGTCTCCCTGCAAACATAGGGTTTCTCCATTGTGTGTGTTTTCCTGAGTCTGATGAGATTTGATATTTCACTGAAGCCTCACCCACACTCCCTGGAAACATAGGGTTTCACCCCTGTTTTTTGTCTTCCTGTGTCTCATGAGATTTGTTCTTTCACGGAAGCTTCACCCTCACTGTGTGCAAACATTCAGCTTTTCTCCTGAGTGTGTGCTCTAGAATGTGATGAGATGTGACTTTACACTGAACCTTCGCCCACAGTCCCTACAAACATAAGGCTTCTCCCCTGAGTGTGTCCTCTGTTGTATGATGAGACCTGACTTTACACTGAAGTCTCACCCACACTCCCTGCAAACGTAGAGTCTCTCCCCAGAGTGTGTCTTCTGGTGTGTGATGAGGCCAGACTTTTCACTGAAGCCTAACCCATACTCCCTGCATACAGAGGGCTTTTCTCCTTACTGTGTCCTCTGGTGTATGATGGACCTGACTACACTGAAGCCTCTCCCACACTCCCTGGAAACATAGGGTTTCTCCCCTGTGTGTGTCTTCCTGTGTCTCATGAGATTTGTTCTTTCACTGAAGCTTCGCCCACACTGTGTGCAAACATAGGGCATTTCTCCTGAGTGTG
>NW_017734144.1:2312-4231 GCF_001890085.2 Hipposideros armiger | reverse complement strand
AGAGAGTATTAATTTGAAAAGCACCAAGTCTATTCAACTGAGAAAGGAAATTTTTTTTTAACAAATGGTGGTGAACAAGTGGATCAAGTTTTGGGAAAAATGAATCTTATCAATTATATAATTGGTTTATATAACTGAAATCATACAGTATGTACTGTTGTGTCTGGTTTTGTTTTCACTCAGTATTACGTTTTTGGAAATTCATCCATGATGTTGTGCATATCAGCATTTTGTTTCTTTTTATTGCTGAGTGGGATTCCACAGCATGAGTGTATCACAGATTGTTTACCGATTTTTCTACTGATGAACATTTGGTTTGTTTCCAGCTCTTGGCGATTATGAATAAAGCTGCTTGCGAGCATATTTGTACATGATTGTGTCAACGTATGTTTTCATTTCTCTCAAGTGTTGGGGTCAGGGCCAAGAGGAAACAATGAGGTCAGAGTCACATGTTGGGAGCTTGAGGGTCCCTGGGACCTCCCTGTGGGGACCAGAATCCATCAGGAAGCTACATGGATGGATGGTCTGGCGTGCAGGAGGAAGGTAAGGACTGGAGATGGACAATGGGAAACACCAAGGGTCCCGATAGTCTGAAAATGAGTATCTGTTGCTGTGGGTTGAACTGTGTCCCCCAGGGAGCTATATTCAAGTCTTCTCCCATTGAGGTACCTGTGACTATGATTTTATTTGGAAAGATGGTCTTTGCATATTTAATCAAGCTATTATGAGGACAGAATGCATTGGGGCTCTAAATCCAGTGACTGGTGCTTCCCCCCAGAAAAAGGGAAATGTGGACACAGAGGCACAGGCAGGGAAGAAGGCCAGGGGACAATGGAGGCAGAGATTGGAGTTATGACACCATAAGGCAAGGACTGCTGAGGATTTCTGGTAACCACAAGAAGCTGTAAAAGGCAACAAGGATTCTTCCTTACAGCCTTCTGAGGAAGCACGGCCTTGCCAAAACCTTCATTTAGGTCTTTTAGCCTCCAGAATGGTGAGAAAATCAATGTCTGCTGTTTTAAGGCACCCAGTTGGTGGTAATGTGTCACAGCAACCTTAGGATGCTAATACATTTGCTCAGCACCTTCATATATCCTATCTCATTCAATCCTCACAGGAGATTGGGAGGGTTGGCACTATCCCTACATTACAGAGGAGCTTTGGGTGAGCTGGTCAAAGCCACACAGGTCGGCAAGTGGAGGGACTGTTGCCACGCAGCTGTCCAGCCGTCTGTCCCCCCTCACTTAACCCTAAACTGAACCCTTTGAGGACACTGTTCATACACCTTGCATCTCCCTGTTTGGCCCCAAAAGATGGCTGGTAAGTCAGTGACTGGTAAGATTCCTCAAGGGAAGAACAACCTAAGACAGGCACGGTCGCATGGGGGCCATTAGGAGAAATTTCAGGGCTGATCAAGGTGGGCATGGGCCCTCACCTTCCCCCAAAAAGACTGAAGATCTTCTGCCCTAGTAGCTACATTCCTTCCTTCAACCTGCTTGGGAAGTGACCTGATGATCTGTCCTCAGCATAATAATGTTATCTTCCTCGGGTCATACGCGTATAGGGTGTGTGAAGACAGAGCATCTGTCTTATTGCCACAGGCGGACTCTCGGTAACAGCAGCTTGCAGGCATGGGTAATCTGGCTTCTGCAAGTTCTCAGGAATGAGACTCACAGACTGTGGAGAGAACAATGCTACTTCCGGGTATGTGGAGAAATAAAAGCAGCGTGTTGGCTCAATTCAGACCTCTTAGTCCACGAGGCTGGAGACCCTTGACCCCTCACTCATTTAACTATTGGCTGCTGTCTCTTTTATTTCTTAACCCTTCACCACCCCCTCTTGTTCTCCCACTGCCCATGTTGTGCAGGACGTGACAAGGAACCAGGCTGAATCCAGTTATATGTCCCCAGTGCTACAAG
>NW_017734144.1:0-1037 GCF_001890085.2 Hipposideros armiger | reverse complement strand
CAAGATTTTATTGTGGAATTGGGGAAAAGGAACAGCCAAGTTGCTGTCCTTTAATCTTAGTTGTGGAGGGCTCAGCTAGCTCAACTCCAAGTCCAACTGCCATCTGGCCACTCGTCGGCAGCTCACGGCTGCTCAGCTCAAGGTGCCGTGTTCAATCTTAGTTGTAGGTGAGCGTAGCCCACCACCCCATGTGAGAGTCAAATCGGTAACCTTGTTGTTAGGAGCATGTGCTCTCACCAGCTGAGTCATCTTGCCACCTGTTGGCAGCTCAGCGGCAGCTCAGCTTGGGCGCCGCTCACTGGCCTTTTGGAAATCGAACTTACGACCCTGTTGTTCAGAGCTCGCACTCTTAACTAACTAAGCCACTTGGCCAGGGTCCTCATTTTAAATTGTGTGGACCATGATTCTGAGTAATTAGGGTGGGATGTGACGTTCGAAAGCCATTTATATATTAAATAGTCAACAGAGCTGGGATTCAAATCCAGATCAAGCTGGCTCAGGATATCACCTCTCTCTGATTCTACCTGTATTATCTTTGCATCCCTGGAGGACCCTAAGCCCACCCCTGGCTTCACACCCATGACCCCAGACCACTCACAGGCCACAGTCAGAGAGATCTGTTCACTTCTTTGAGGAAACCCTAGGATGTTTTCCAGCGCACACTGAAGTATCGTGTTGTAGCGGCTGACCTTGTGAATGATGAGGGTCTTGCCGTCTGGGGAAATTGTCATCAGGTCATTGCTGAACACCGGTATGCCTTTCACATACCACGTGATATTAGTGGCATTGGTGTCGCAGAAGGTGGCCACAGGATCCATGTACTCAACCACAGAGGTGGTTTGGTCAAGAATCCTGGGTTGCTTTCCTTTTCTGGGTGAAGCAGAAGATCAGAGGTGGGGTCTGCCTCTTAAAGCTTTGCTTGTCTCTGAGGGGGTGGTTTTGGGGTATTTTGGGGAGAAACCAAGAGTTGTAAAATGGGTTCTGGGGTCTTGGCAGAGGTATGTGGCCTAATGGTTATTTCTGAACTCCCAGGTCAG
>NW_017731635.1:2178169-2179103 GCF_001890085.2 Hipposideros armiger | reverse complement strand
GAGGTATGAGTAGCCTTGAGAAAGGGAACAGAGTTCTTAGGTCAATCAGTGAGGGGAGAAACAAAGAGGAAACAGCTGAATATCGGGGTGGATCAAACTGCAAACTAGTGTAGCTAAGATTATTTACAGGTGGCTAGATAGCCAGCTGTGTGGTGAGTCACACTGCAAACTAGCTAAGTCTAATTACGTTATTGATCCCCGAATTTCATCATTACAGCCTGCAACGTCTTGCTCCTTAAATCAGCCTGAGTGGCTGACTTGATAGTGCCATGTGCTTCCTGGACAACTTACCCCAAGTATTCGGAAAACACTGCAAACTCAAAAACGTGTTCAGAACTGGTTGTTTATATTTCTCTGCTTGAACAACAGAAAATTTCAGATGAACACCCCAAATCTCAAAATCTCTCACCTCCTGCCGTTACATTTAAGTTCTACCAACACCACGCCCCAGGTGTCTCAGTTTTACTCTTCCATTTCCATTCCTCCTCCTTTCATTCCCATCTTCGTTATCTGTTTTGTGTAAAGTGTGAAAGTGTGTTTTATCCTGTGTCCCTTTCCAGGGTTTTCTTCTTGATGGCCAGAGTTATCTTTCTAGGAGCAAATCCAGCTGCACTCACTCTTGCTTAAGCTGCCCATGAATGCCTTCCTACCCAGCCATGCCCTTAGGCTCATGGGAGTCTGGCCCTAGCCCGCCCTGTAGGCCTCTGCCCTCACCCACCTGGTGCTGTGTTTCCTGGCAGTCAAGTAGATAATTCAGCAGGGATTTGGCCATGGGAGCCATATTCACTGGATTTCCATTTCACAAACATTGTCTTTAAAGCATTGTATTGGGATGGGAGAAAAGGAAGAGAGGAATAAGACTGGAAATAATTGACTAGACTTCAAAGTAGACTGAATTAAGAGCTATGAGATAGCAAAGATATTTATTTTTATT
>NW_017731635.1:2171916-2176714 GCF_001890085.2 Hipposideros armiger | reverse complement strand
GAGATGTAGGCACTGAGGTTCCATGGCCATAATAGTAAAGCTTATATTCATGCGAGTCAAGCAGTGTTTGCAGTTGCTCTCCTGTGTTTGACAGAAGAAAACCCAACCTGTTGACATGAAGGTTTTTGGTAAACTCAAGGGTAATTGTTGTATGCAGAAAAGACTGTTCAGAAACTTTTTGTTTTAAAGATGATTTTTCAGTTTATTAAAATGACAAGTTAAATAATCAATTACGTTGAATCATGAAATTGCTGATATTTGGAATTTTTTTCTTAACCTATGAAGAGTCCATTTCATATAGTAACCTAATAGTTCTTCTTTGGGCTTTTAAATCTAGCTTATCATTCCTGTAAGCTAGCAAAAATTTATGGTCACTTTTCAGGGGATTTTTGAATAATAGTTATCCCGTTCACAAACTCAGATATCTTAAAATATTTTTTTTGGACTTTAGGTACACAGACTTGGATTAATTATAATCCTGATCAAAACGCACTTTCATCATTGGTTCATGTGTGGCCCTCATTCACTCATGAATTTGAAATTATGTGAGAAATACCCATGAACTCAGCACTCAGCGTGGAAACCAGAATGTGTACCTGTGTGGGTCCCCCACAGCGTCCAGGGTCCATCACCTGTTATGTGGCGTCTGCCTTCACCTTCTTGTTCCCCTCTTCCTCCTTCCCCCTGTTCTTACTTCTTTTCAGATATTTAAGTTGTCTGGATGAACACCACCAGCTTTCAGAACACTTACATAATTCCTTTTTTTTTATAAAGATTTTTTTTGGGAATTGGGGGAGGGGAACAGACAAGTTGCTGTCCTTTTGTTCTTCAGTCTAGTTGTGGAGGACGCCCCTTCACTGGCCCACGTTGGTATTATGATCATTGCACTCTTCCCAGCTGAGGCAGTCGGTCGCTGGCCACTGGACGGCTGCTCACGGTTACTCACGGCAGCCCACTGCAGCCTACACCGTCGCTGCCCACTCACAGTAGCCCCGCTCCTGGTTGAGCTGTTGTTCACCATCTTAGCTGTAGAGGGTGCAGCGTCACTGGCTCATGTGGGAACCGAACCGGCGGCCCTGCTGCTTAGAGCTCGCGCTCCCAAGCCAACTCTTAACCAACTGAGCCACTCGGCCGGCCCCACTTACATGATTCTTATTAGTTATTAAGCTTATGAAGATAGTAAGCTTGAAGTTTTCTTAGATAGTCTAATATTGTATATATTTAACAAGATTTTAACTTAAAACCAAGGCCAAAATTTCTAGACTTTATTGCAGTTACATAAAATATCAAATATGCACAGATTCCTCTTTAACACAAAAATATGACAGTTGTGCTTGTAATTTCCTGAATTGTTGTGAATTAATAGCACATCTTTATGGGGTTAAAAGACATATAGTCTTAAGGAACATAGCTACTGTATTATATAGGCCAAGCTGCTGTAACAGAGAGACCTGTCTCAGGGAGGTGGTTCTGCTCGGTAAGGCCGTTCAGGACCCAGTTCCTTCTGTCTTGTAGCTGTACCACCTCTCCTCTGCTTTCATAGGTGGTGGTTCTCTCTCTTGGTAGAAGCTGGCTCCCACTGCCCAAGCTGCTGCCACCACCATCGACCTCATCCACATTCCAGCCCTCAGAACGGGGGAACAGCGAAGGAGGGTGACGGCCAGCTTTCTCTTCAGAATCGAGATCCAGAAGTTTCAAATGTCACTTCTGCTCCCATCACTTCAGCTGCAGGGGAGGCTGACACATGCATTCCATAGCTGGACAGCCATGGGTTCAGAGAAAACCTGGGATTCTGTTACTACCAGAGAGAGAGAAGGCTAGATATTGGGTGATAATTAGCATCTCTGCCACAGTTATCCCATTTCATTTACCTTCTAAGAGAGATTTAATTAAGATCTCAATTAATGGCAGTTACTTAATTCTTAATTTTCTGCGGGCTGAAAGATGCCTATCCACCAAGGGTACGATCCAGTTAACTCATTTTAGTTTTGATCACTTTGGTGGGTCTTGCCGCCAGGAGCTGAGATGTCTAGAGCTATTTTTCTGACCATTTTGGCTATTACACTGAGCTCTGTTTTACAAAGTTTTTTATTTTTTATTTTTTTTTAGTTGAGCCATCCTGCCACCTGTTGGCAGCTCAGCTCGGGCTGGGAATTGAACTGCTGTTGCTCAGAGCTCAAACTCTTGAGCGAGCTCTTAACCAACTGAGCCACTCAGCTGGCCCTGAGCTCTGTTTTATAAGTTGGGCTTCAGAACCTAAAAGGGAATTGATCTCATAGTTCACTGTCTTCTCATGAAGTCATATTCATGCAGTTCCATTTAGGTTGACTACTGGATGGATTTTGCATTTTGGGGGGCTGTTATGAATCTGTGTATGTATTTTTCACCTAACTCTAGAGTTATTTGAATTTGACAGGATCCTAAGATAGTCCATATAAAATACCTTATGTGAGAGAGACTTGTGAGCTTGATGAGATCTTCTTACATTCTTTCACATTTTTAGGACTATCCAGTTCTTCCAGATATTGAAAATGATATCTTTTCCAACTGCAGATATCTCTAATAGCTTTCATTTGTCATCATTCTATGGACTCCCAACAACAAATAAATGATTCTCAGGAATTCAATTTAAAAAAATGTAGCGTTCACACATTCATATTTTCACTTAGTCATACACTCATTGGCAGATATTTATTGAACATCTGCTGTATTCCAGTTATTCTGTGAGGTGCCATAATACATACCAGTGGGTCATGGCAGATTCAGCTCCATTTCCAATGTCTTCTGTAGTTATTTTAGCAGTCCTGTTTAGAAAAAAATGATGACCTGAAGAACTTACACAATTCTTTGGTTGCAGAAAATTCACTTATGATCCTTATACCCTATCAAGGCATTCATTCATTCTTCCCAGGTGGACTGAGTGCCTATCATATGCCCGGTTGTGTGCTAGGGCTGGAGGTACATCTCATATGGAGATGAAAGTTGCATTCAGAAGTGACATCCCTGTCATCTTAAGGAGCTCACAGTGTGGGAGAGAAGACAGATGAACAATGAAAGTTTACCATGATAAGAGCTATGGGAAGGCATGGATAGGGAGTAGTGGCAAATCTATCTGGATGGGGTGAGGTCGGGAAGGATGTTTCAGGGGAAATAATATTTAGAGTTTTAAAGGAAAACGGGAATTAGGAGAAGAAGGCAGAAAGGGCTTTCCAGGCATAGCAGCAGGTACAGAAGCACACAGAACATTTGCACCTGGGAGTCACACAGGGTTCCGTACAACTGGAGTCCGCAGTGTGAGTTGGGGGAGTGGCCTAGGATATGGCCAGAGGGGACAGACGGCCTGGAGTGGTGTGTGGGACCTTACCTTGATGCAGGGGTAACTTCCAAGAACATTACCAGGCAGCCTCTCCCAGCGGTCGCAGGATGGAGAGAAAACTTACAGCCCAAGTTAAGATGCTCAAATCGTACAGTTTATTAAATCAATTCAGAACACACAGCAAGAAACAAGTGGAGAGCTCTGTGGTCGGTTATCACTTAGGATGGCAAGCTGGAGGGATGGAAGGACAACACGCCTGAAGCCTGAGCTATGCGGTGTCCACACAGCCTGCCTCTCTCTGCTGCGTCAGCCTTCCCCACAAGGACCAGAGCTGAGGTTCCGCACAGGGCTCAGCAGATGGAGGGGGCCTGCGGCCAGCATACGCTGGCTCTGTCGGGGAGATTCGGGACGTGCATGCCTAGAATTGCTGCAGCTTACCAGTGGTCTGCTCAGAAGCGATACTTTCATCTGTGTTTCTAGGCAGAATAGATATGAGGCCTTGATGGGTGGCCTATTTAGGGATGATCTGTCAGTCTGGAGGTGGCATGATTGGTGTCTTAATAATATTTCAGGTTTGCTTGACTTTCTGCCAAGGGGCAATACTTTTTTTTTGTTCTGTCTTTTTAATCTGTGTTTAACACACATATGTTCCGTTTATTTCACCTAGCTTTTGCATGTCTTACAAGTTACTGACTTAATTTCATCTTTCTAGTTTCATCCATGTGGTTTTTCTTGTTCCCGTGTAGCAGAATTGAATATTCTTTATTGTACACAAATTCACCTAATACACAGATCGAGAAAGGTTCATATACATGAAGAGGAATTTGGGCTTTATCCTAGGGGACAGGTGAAAACGTTTCAGAAAGATTGCAGTGCAGGCAGGGTGGAGAGTGGATTGGAGGGAAGCAATCGTGGGAAAAGAGAATGGCCTTGCAGAGTGTCGGTAGCAGGGAGGGTGACATGGAGACGGATGTGCAAGCTTTTTAGGAGATGATGAGGGTTTTGGGTGGATGGGGGATCATTCGTGGAGATTGGTACAGGGGCCGCTGTAAGGAGTACATCTCGGCTGAAGTAACATAACTTTCGAACCTCGGTGGCTTCTAACAGCAAACCTGTGCTTTTTGTTCATGTTGCACGTGGGCTCAGCAGGGTTACTGCTGCTGTTTTGAGTCGGGACTGTGCTCTGGGCTCTGCTCCATGCATCTTCCTCGTGTGGGGACCCAGGCTGAAGGAGCATGTCCATCTTGGGACATGCCATTCTCGTGCGGAAGGGAGGAGTGAGAGAGCTGGCATAAACTCAGTGGGGTGGACTGAAGATGGCTGCCAATTCCTTCCTCCTATGGGGGTGTGGGTGTGTTGCCTGACAGCCGAATTCTATGAACACGTCCCCCCCCCCCGCATTTAGCCTCTAATCCCATTAGCTATGAGAGAAAAGCCTCGATATGACCAGAGGCCGATAAGACTCCCTCTGAGGAGTGTCTC
>NW_017731635.1:2146879-2171776 GCF_001890085.2 Hipposideros armiger | reverse complement strand
CAACAGCAGTTTTACTTCTCAATAAAAACCAAGTGTCGACCAGATTTGGTGGCTCAGTCTGACTCTCTGAAGGCTGAGTCCCTTGGTCTCGCACTTAAATCTTACTTCTGTCTCTGTCTACTTATTCAATCTGCGTCGCCCCTCTCGTGTCCCATTTGCCCTTGCCACGCTGGACGTGACAGGGGTGGGGTCTCCTATTCCTCCCCTGAATTGAGGCCGACCTTAGTGATTTGTTAGTTCAATAGGACTTGGTGGGAGTGACATTTTGGGACTCCCGAGGCTAGGTCAAGGGGAACCTTGCAGCTTCTGCCTGGGCTCTTGAAACCCAGCTGCCACGCTGTGCGGAAGCTCCAGCTGCCCTGAGGCGAGGTTCATAGGAAGAAGAACCTAAGAGGAACCTAGGCTGTGAGTGAGCAGTCCTGGTGTGTGAGGGGTCACCTTGGAAGTGGATCATCTGGCTCAGTGGAGCTGCTCTAGCTGATGCCGTGTGCCGCAGAGCAGAGCTGTCCTTGTCCAGTCCTGCCCAAACTGTGAGCAAAATAAATACTTAGCATGTAAGCCCTACATTTTGGGGTGGTTTGTTACACAGCGATGGATAACCAGGACCCTTGGGGTGTCAGTTGAAACCTCTGCTCTTCTTCAGCTTACCGGCGTCAGTGGGTGGGGATACAAAGTGTGCAGTGAACAACTGTGGATGCTAGTAAGTCCACTTAGTGGGCTTCAGGTGTTTATGCACATCTAAAGAACACAAATAACGTGAAAAGGTTTGTGACAACAGGGGTATTTCCATTCAGAGTAACTCTCAGTCGTTCAGAAAATTCAAGCACCCAGACGATGGCTTGTCCTTGCCTGTCAGTCACAGCTTTGCAGTAAGCTCACCTGCGTCGCTCTATTGTTTCAGCTCTTGCTTGCTGTGGAGCCGGGATAGGCCTTACACTGCCACTTGATTTTTCCAATATCCTTCTCTTAAAAGTGCCAGAGGGCATAGGATCTTCAATAACAGAGAGTGAAAATGAATTTCGCAGTCTCCTGTATCCTCTCTGCTTCCAAACCCAAAAGGCAGTGAGGATGACTGAACATCAGAAAGCACCACCTCCTTTTACTCTCGTTGTTTCACATTCTTCACATCCCCGTGTCGAGCCCTCCTTCACCCAATTCATTACCAGAAATTTAGCAAAACCTAACATATAATTACATTGATTTGGAAGAGGAGAAACAAGAGCCAGAAAAAATTCGCAACATCAATGAGCTGACTCTGGGTAACTGATTGTAACTTGTATTAGGCTGGGCTCTCCAGAGGAACAGAGCCATGGATGTGTGTGGATAGACAGACAGATAGATAATAGATAGATAGATGATAGATACTAGATAGATAGCTATAGATAGATGGATAGATAGGGAGAGAGAGAGAGAGAGAGAGAGAGAGAGAGAGCGCGTGCCCGAGAGAGCAAGAGGGAGAGGCTGGGATTTAAAGGAATGGGCTCACATGATTGTGGAGCCGGGCAAGCGTAGTCTGCAGAACAGGCTGGAGACCCAG
This sequence comes from Hipposideros armiger, assembly GCF_001890085.2. Taxonomy (NCBI): domain Eukaryota; kingdom Metazoa; phylum Chordata; class Mammalia; order Chiroptera; family Hipposideridae; genus Hipposideros; species Hipposideros armiger. The sequence goes on along the minus strand of NW_017731635.1, from coordinate 2,170,239 downwards.
GGAAGAGTAGATGTTGCAGCTTGAGTCCCGAGGCAGTCTGGAGGCAGAATTCCCTCTTCCGTGGGGAACCTCAGTCTTTTCTCTTGAGGCCTTCAACTGATTAGATGAGGCCCACCCACATTATGGAGAATGTTTTATTCAAAATCTACTGATTTAAATGTTAATCTTATCTAAAAAATAAAAAAGAACTTCATGGTCACACCTAGTTTGATGTTCGGCCAAGTACTGGCTACCGTGGCCTAGCTGAGTTGATACATAGAATTAACCATCACCCAATTGGTCCTTGAGATTTTTGGCCCCCTATTTCCTGCAGAACTGGAGCTCACCTCATGCTTCAGGCAGCCTCAGGAAGGGCAGTTCACTCAGGAGACACCCCCTCAAATTTCACCGGGTGCCTTTTGGTCCTGCGCCTTCCTCGTGGACATGCGTGTTCAGTTCACGGAGCAGACACATCACGGCCTGCTGTCATCAGTGCAGCCTCACGTCAAGGGCTCTGGTTATGAGGGGTTTCTGTGCCCTACTTCTAAGAGGAAATCCTTTTGTTTAGGGACAAACAGAACTTCCTGAGCTTTGATCTTTGGGAGTAAGCCTTTTGCTTGACTTCCCCTTTCTTTCTCTACCCCTTTGTTTCCATCTCGAAGTGCAAATTGGAAGTGCCCTGTTTGCTTTTAGCCCCGGATGGACGAATACAGGTGACCGTGTGGCTTAGCTTTGATCGGAGCGCTCAGCGCAGTTCTCAGGAGTTTGCATGGTCTGTGGCTCCTGGACAGGGTTCCTAGAAAAAGGAAATGCACTTCGGGAGGAAACGGCTGGGCGAGTTGAGAAACTTGATCAGGGACGGGCGTGTATTGTCCTCTGCCTGCTTCCTGTCCTTCCCCCGGCTTTGTTTATCTGCTGCTCCTCTGCTCCTCAGGGGTGTGTGCGTGAAGTTAATGATTGTCTCCCTTGACACTAAGTGCTTACTTTGAGGCATAGCTCCACCAGCACCTGCTCCAGCCCCGTGCTAAAACCGCGTTTGAACGCCTACACGCTGGGCTGGCTCTCCATCGGTGGGCATTTCTCCTCATTCTTTGATTGCCAGCGATAGCGCTGAGAACAAAGATGCTTTTAGCTTCACGGAGGAGGTTGTGCTGTTCCTTTTCATGGTTCCCATTCACCCTCGTCGGAAAGTCAGCTCTTGCCAACGTGAAAGTTTATCTTCTTATCCTCCTGAGCTGACATCCTCCCTCGGTTCTCAAAGCCATTTCCCTCTCATCTGATCACAGATGCCGTGCTGGAAATGCAGAATCCTGCAGAGACAGTGGTCAGGGCCAACCCTGCAGATGAATTCTACTCACTCTGGCCGTAGGTCTGGGAAGAGGTGGGAGAAGTGGGTGATGACATAAAGGGAAAGCTACTAATGGAGCTAAAGAAAGTTCTGAAGTTTCCCTTTCTCCCAATATTCTAGACCGTTAAGACTTGCATTTATATTTTTCCTTCTAAGACAGTGTTTATCAACTTTTAAAATTGTTTCCCTAAGGGGGAAAAGTTCAATTCAATTTGAATTCTCCCTAAGGAGAGAAATGAAATACTAAGGATTAAGATTTTGTGGGGTAGGTTTGAGCCTTGGAGGGACAAAATCATGGTGATAGTTAGGATTTTTTTTTTTCACACACCCTCCCCCCAACCAATTCTCTGCTGAGGACACTTGCTGTAAAGACTCTATGTTTTGGAATAAGGGCGCCCCCTCATGGATCAGGCGCTTTATGCATTGCCCCTTTTAGCTCTCCTAATATCCTTCCCTGGTAGGTGCTCTTACCATCAACTTACAGACAGAAAACCCAGGCACAGAGAAGTTGAGTGACTTGCTTGGGTCACACAGCTTTTGGCCAAAGGAGCCAGGATTCAAGATTGGAAGTTGGACTCTGGAGTCCTCTTACTATCTAGGCTATCTGGGAACTGTGTGGGAGCAAGTAAGTGCCTGGACTCTTTTTTTCATTTTAAAATTGAGATGTAATTCACATACCATAAACATAATCCTTTTAAAGTATACAATTACAAATTCAGTAGTTGTGCAGTCATCACCACTATCTAATTCCAGAACATTTTCCTCTACTACCTTTCAGCAGCCACGGTCCACTCCCTCTGTCCCCGCCCCCTGGTGACCACTAATCTACTTTCTAACTTTATAGGTTTGTCTATTTTGGATAGTTCATCAAAATAGAATCATATAATGTGTGACCTTTAGTTATTGGCTTCCTTCATTGAGCATAATGTATTTAAGATTCAACTACGTTGTAACATATTATCAGTACTTCATTCCTTTTCATGGCTGAATCCCTAGGAGTGGAATTGCTGGGTCATTTGGTAACTCTGTTTAACTTTTTGAGGAACTGTGCAACTCTTTTCCAAAGGGGCCGTACCATACCATTTTCCATTCCTACCAGCAATGTATTAGGGTTTGGATTTCTCAGCATCCTCGGCAGCACTTGTCATTGTCCCTCTCCTAGTAGAGATGAAGTATCTCATCTCATTGTGGCTTTCATTTGTTTCCCTGATGGCAAATGATGTTGAGCATCTTTTCAAGTGCTTGTTGTCACCTGTGTATATATTTTTTTTTTTGGAGAAATGTCTGTTTGGATTTTTTTTTTTGGAAAAATGTTTGCCCATTTCTAAATTGGGTATTTGTCTTTTTACTGTTGAGGTGTAGGAGTTCTTTATTGTGGATACAATTCTCTTTCAGATACATGATTTGTAAAATATTTTCTTCTACTCTGTGGATTCCTCTTCACTTTCTTGAAAGTGGTTTTTGAAGCACAAAAAATTTTGATGAAGTCCAATTTATCTATTTTTTTCTTTTGTTGCTTGTACTTTTGGAGTCCTACCTGAGAAATGGAATTCAAAATTATATATCTCTAATTATGAAATTTGGGGCAGTATATCCCTGAGAAGATTAATCATGGGAAGTAGGGAAATTATTCATGGTATTTTAAAGAGGGACCACTATATTAGTTCGCTATTGCCAGATTTGTACTAGCTAATATCATTGTTCTTATGTTACCACTGAGGAAGCTGAGACGTGAGAGGTTCTGAGACTTGCCTGAGGACACCCAGCAGTGATTGGCTGAGTTTGACCCAGACACAGGTCCTTGGACTCCAGACCTAGGCTCTGAACCCCAGGGGACTCCCCTTCTCCTTGTCCCAGTTTCAAATTCTTCTTGTAGAAAAACTGTCAGGCTTAAAGGGCTGAGTTTTGTGTGCTCCTGGTTTCCTTGTCCCCCTTGTGGTGGAAATGTGAACCGGGATAGTTAGGAGCTCTCTGGAGTGCCCTTGACAGTTTTTGTCCTGTTTCAGCAACCCATGGGAAAGCGTATTTACAACTTCTGATTCCTGGGCTGCAAGTCCAGAGAGACTGAAGCACAGAGTCGTGCTCAGGGACTGAAGCTTTCACGTGCTCCCGGGGAGCTGTGTGGCAGTTAGTTGGTCTTGGGCTCCACTTAGAGAAAAGCTGGTCTTCATTAGGAATCATTGGATATTGTGGACTTGTTGACTCCTATTTATGTTACTAAACGGCAAGGTGTATTTTCCAGGGTCTGAAGAATGGCCCTTTCCTCTACTGAGTTCCTTGAAAAATCAGTTGAGACTTCAGTTACTTGTAAATGAGAGGGTTATATTGAGTGCTTTGTAAGCCCTGTTGTCAGGTAGAAATGAGACTGGTCAAGCCTTAACATGTTAATCAAACGTTAATAAAAGCAGGGCCCAGTAATTCATTAGGTTTGACTGTAATGCAGGGGTGGGAGCCAAAGGGAAAAATAAAGTATCTGGCTATTTTAGAGACGAGAAACCTCAACCTCTTTTTTTCTTCCCCGTCCCTCACACTTTTTCTCAGATTGTGAAGTGGTCAGACTGTTGTTTGCCGTTGGCTTGCAGACCTGGGGAGCCGTATCAATTAATCGCCAAAGCAAGTGTAGACAACTTCAGCAAGTTGGGGGTGGCGTTCATGGAAAACCGACTCGAGATGGCTAATGGACTCGTACCCCAAAAGATTGTTTGTAAGTAACTTCAGAAAATGTTTCCATCACAGCAGTACGTCATAGGTTATTAGCTTAAGGACTGTTGACTACACTGTTGACAATTTGGTATGACTTAAGGGCAATGCTTATTTTCAGTTTAATTCAGTCAGCAGGTTGGATTTAACCATAATATTGGGTTGTCGGAAAAGTCATGACGTATTTTTTTTTCTCTGTTTTTCGTTGCGAAAATGTGTCATGACTTTTCCGACAAACCCAATAGTATAAAATTCATACTTGTGAATTTTTTTGAGATGCTTATCCCTGAGTATATCATTAGTGCTTTTAAAATTCTTAAACAAGGATTTCAATATTGCATTGTCCATGAGATAGCATGCAAATTCAGAAGCCATATAATATTTATTTCTCCCAATCTAATATAGTATAACTAGTTTCTAGACTATGGTTTGATAGAATGGAAGGCATAGCCAGTGTTACTATGAAGTTCTAAATCTAATAGTTTTTTTATTTGAAATGTACATACTGCAGTATTTTGGGACACATTGTTTTTTTAGGAAGACATGCAAAATGTTCTTCCTTAATTAGGCTTAAAAGCAGGCTTTCTTTCGGCCATGGAAGGGAATGGGTTCTTGCCACCTGCGACGGCATGGAAGGACCTGGAGGGTGTTGTGCTGAGTGGAGTATGTCAGAGAAAGACAGATACAATGTGATTTTGCTTATATGTGGAATCTAAAAAAACAAAATTAATGGGCTGCCTGAGTGGCTCAGTTGGTTAAGAGCTCGCTCAAGAGTGCGAGCTCTGAGCAACAGCGGTTTGATGCCCGGCCTGAGCTGAGCTGCCGCTGAGCTGCCCAACAGGTGGCAGGATGGCTCAGCTAAAAAAAAACCAAAAAACAAAATTAACAAACAAAACAGAAACTCATAGATAGAGGACATTTTGATGGTTGCCAGATGCCAGGGGGGTTGGGGGTGTGGGTGAAAAAAGGGGAAGGGATTAAGAAGTACAAATTGGTTGTTACAGAGTAGTCATGAGGATATAAAGTAAAGCGTAGGAAATATAATCAATAATATTGTGATAACTATGTATGGTGTCAGATGGGTACTAGATTTATAAGGGTGATAGATGGGAGAGGGTCGGGGGGAAGGGTGAAAAAGGTGAAGGGCTTAAGAAGTACAGATTGGCAGTTACAAAATAGTCAGGGGGATGTAAAGTACAGCATAGGGAATATAATCAATAATATGGTAATAACTATGTATAGTGCCACATGGGTATTAGTCGGGGAGGGGGGATCACTTCTTAAATTATATAAATGTCTGATAATCACTATGCTGTACACCTGAAATTAATATAAAATAATATTGAATGTCAACTGTAATTAAAAATTTTAAAAAGGGGAGAAAAGGTGAAGGGGAATAAGAGGTCCCAATTTCCAGGTTTAAGACAAATAACTCATGGGGATGTAAGGTACAGCATGGGGCATATAGTCAATAATATTGTGAGAGCATGGGACAATGTCAGATGGTTGCTGGACTTATGGTGATCACTTCTTTAGGTATATAAATATTGAACAACCATGGTGTACACCTGAAGCTAATATAATATTGTATGTTAGCTATGTTTTTAATACAAATCTTAAAAAAATAAAAAAGCAGGTTTTCTGTGTCCATGAAAGCCTTCGTTTGCATCTCTAGCAAAGGAGTGTCAGCTCTGGAAATTTGTGCAAATCACTTAATTTCCCCATTTGCCGTGTGCATGGACCTAATACCATATAAGCTGTGTTACAGGTGCTCAATAAATGTGTTTTGAATCAATGACTGTAAACTTCTATTCCGGTCCTGAGATAAGATCCCAGACAGACCCTTCTCCTGGGTTGATCCTGTGAAATGTCCCCGTAGTGACTTTTTCTTGGTGTGTACTTGGATAGGCTTTAGATGCGTGCCTTTTTTGTTTCTTAGTTTCATTATCCTATAGGAGAGTGACACGTAGGAAATTGAATGTATAAGTAAGTAGGCGAAATGACGTCACGTCCCTGAATCTCACTCTCCTCACCAGTCCATAAGAGGATCTGAGGTTTTTCTGTGTCATAAGGGAACAACGTTGTGGAGACTGGGGATTTCCCTCGGGATCGTCTGGGGCCCCCTCCTAGTAGGAGGGAGCGGTAATGTGGTCCCGAAGAATGCTGCAGAGCTGAGGTGGGGTGTGCGGGGGAGCCATGCTGGGAACGGGAGTCTGGGAGGTGAGCGCGGGCCGTGGGGTTTGACCTGAGCCATGTGACAAACTGGAAGAGCTGACTGTCTTTCCTGCCCACGCTTTAGCTGTGCACCTGCAGGACTCCGCTCTGAAGGAGCTTAAGGACCAGGCGGCAAACGAGCCAGCCCGCACCCAGCCGCCCAGCCCCGAAGCTTCTGTCGAGGGCAAGCCTGAGCCAGACATTATGGAGTATGTGGGCAAAGATGACCCGAAGGTCCCTGGTGCAGAACCGATGCAGGGAAAAAGCGGGGCCTCTGGGAGTGAGCCTGCCGGCGAGTGTGGCGACCTCTGCCACCTCCATCTGTCCAGTTGCCATGAGTGCTTGGAGCTTGAGAAGATCACCATTGAATCTGTCAAGTTTGCATCTGAAGAGAACATTCCAGATCTTCCCTACGATCCCAGCGGCAGTTCGGAGGGTGTTGCCGACGCCACCTGCCCGGAGAGAGAAGGGAGGAGAATCAACATCATGGGAAAGGCACCCAACATCCTCGTCTATGTGGGCTGTGACTCCCAGGAAACCCAGGACAGGTTCCAGCAGGTCCAGTCTGTCCTGGCTGACTGTGTGGACACCGACAGCTACACGCTCTACCCGCTGCTGGAGGATAGTGCTCTCAGAGACCCGTGGTCCGACAACTGTGTGTTGTTGGTCGTTGCCACCAGGGAGTCCGTTCCCGAAGACCTGCATCAAAAGTTCATGGCCTATCTTTCTCAGGGAGGGAAGGTGCTGGCCCTGTGTTCACCCTTCACGTTGGCTGGCTTCCAGGTGACAAGCAAGGATCCCCTGCAGGAGACAGTCCAGAACTTGGTGTTCTCCAAGGCTGACCAGAGCCAGGTGCAGCTCAGTGTCCTGAGCAGTGGCTGCGTTTATGAGGGCCCCAGTGAGCGGCTCAGCCTGGGCAAGCTCTGGGGCCACCTGGAGAATGAGGACAAGGACAAGTTGATTGTGCAAGTGCCTTTTGGAATATGTGGAGGAGAAGCTGTCCTTTGTCAGGTATGTAGGCGGGTGCTCAGGTAATGGTCTTTGGGTGTCTCTGATGGGGAACACGCCCTTTACGACGGCACATAGAAAGGTTCGAGGGTCTGCACTGCGGGGCACTTTTCACCTTTGGCTGGGAGTTATTTCTGATGGTCAACGGATGGTTTAGATTGGGGCTTTCCTGTCGCATGAATACCCCATCTAACCAAAATACTCGTGAAGGAGGAACGTGGCAGAGGTGTTTTGACTAATGTAGGATTGCTGGTTAACCAAGGATTAGTCAGAAAATTCTTCCTTGTTTTGATCTGTACTGGTAATAATCTTCCTAAAATACATTAGTCCACTCTCTTGCTTCAAAGCCCACTCTGGTTAATATGATTGAACCTTTATTGAATGCCTTGGTGTGGTGATTCCAAAGATTAGTAACCATCACATTAAAAGTGTTTTCACTGATGTCCAGGATTTCCACGAATGCTCCCCAAGCGGGGGGCAGTGAATGTTGAAAACATCTTCACAGTCTCTTTCCCTTTCTTATGATTTGTCACTCTTAAAATCTAAGTGCTGAGAAAAATTTCAAATAAGAGAATATTGAAGTGATTTAGATTCTGGGCGTATTAATATGTAGGTAAGAAAAAAAATGGAAAGAGAGACGAAAGGAGAAGCCTACTTCTTTCCCATTCTTGGGTGGACCTTTCGCCCCACTCTTGGAATTTTTTTCCTCCCCTTTCCTTTTAGCTTTTGTTTGTTTAAGCAAATGGCAGCAGGAGACACTAGTTTGGAACTCCTGATCATTTACTGCAAATCCTTTAATGGCTAGGGCAAAAGTTGTTGTTAGAGGGAGATAGGCGCTCATCCCTAAGGATTTGATGATCTAATGAGACACCTAAGGACGTGTAGATATTTTGTCTACAATAGGTCACAGGATGAGTAGAACAGATTTTGTTTTACTTTAGGAATCTTTTCATTCAGTTAGAGAACTGTTGCTTTGTTGTTGTTGTTTGTTTTCATATCGTGTGCTGTGTTTCTCTCTAGCCATCCCCAAGCCTCTTAGGTTTTCCCAGCAAACATTCTTTAAGGGTTTAGGTTTGTTTCTTTACCATTTTCCCACTCGTTTGTTCTTAAGATACTACTCAGCTAAAGAATGCATATAATTAATAAATCTGGACATTAGGACAGATGGACATGGACAAACTAGTCAGGTTTTCTCTATAGAAACCTGCAAACCACATGAATTCTTCTTTGGAGGCCCAATAAATGTTCCTCTTATCTTTTTCTCTGCAAATACAGTCACTATAGTAACTGCATTCTCAGAAAAGCCACTTAAAAACCCGACTTCCTAGGGCCGTATTTCAGTTTTGAATAGCAGATTTCAGCCCCCTGGTGCACAGACTTGTGTGAGAAAATTGATTTGGCGCTGCTGCGACCCGTTTCTCTGAGTTCCGCAGCAAATCTGCTTGCTGCTCCATTGAAGTTGACCCCATCACTGTCATAAAATTTGATACTGCGCGCTTTGCTCTAGAAAGAAAAGGGAATATGATGCAGTTCCAGAAATCAGATTCAGAGGATTAGAAAGTAATTTCTGATTCTAAATGGCTTCCAGTCTCTGTGACAGGGTTGCTGTTTTCTCCTCAGGCCTGTGTCACCACGATACCTCGCCGCCGAGATCAACCAATAAATACTGTCACAGGCTGGTTAGTTTCCTCTTGCCCTGTTCAATTTCATAGCCTTCATCTCTGAAATAAATCGAGTCATGATGTAACCCAGTAAGAGGTGGTGCAGTAGTTCAAGGGCAAACCACAGCTGCGCAGTAGGTGGTGGTCTGCCTGCCGGCCAAGGAGCCGTGCAGCGATCTCTTGCCATCCGTCATCATGAAGAAAAAGGAAATGTTATAATACTCGCTGTGCTGATCATGTTTGCAGGGAAAATTTAAGGCTGTGGATTAATGCTGACACTGAATGATCAAATGGGCCAGGAGTTCGACATGAAGTTGTCCAAATAAAATCTCTTAACTGGATTAAATTTTTTTTTCTTGTTTTCAAACATCAGATATTAATTTTATTTATTTAATTAAAAAATTGGTTTTTCAACTACAGTTGACACCCAGTGTTAACATTAGTTTCAGGCATACACCATAGTGATTAGACGTTTATATCACTTATGAAGTGATTACCCCGGTAGGTCTAGTACGCTTCTGGCACCATGCAAAAATATATGTTTTCTTATTTAACTTAGCACATGGAGGAAGTGGTTCTGCTTTTCTAGCTGAACTGCTGTTCTCTCTACCACTGCACTTGCCGCCATTTTGGGTCGGATCCTTCTCTGCCATGGGGTCGTCCTGTGCATTGTATGGTATTAGCAGCACTACCTACTAGATGCCAGTAGCACCCCCCCCACACACACTGCCCTTTTTGTGACTGGGGACATGTTGAGTTCTGGCTTTTGGTTTGGTCAGAAAACCTTCATTTTAGAAGAAGCCACGTTGTAGAAATGGGCCCATCACTAAGGTAACAGGATTACAGCCAGAGGATGAGACATTGGTCAGATCCCACAGAGGACCAGGAGTGCGCATCCCACGCGAGCGCTTTGCCATTTGGTCCTGTGAGTGCAGGCGCTGAGCCCGAGGTGGCCTCTCTTCTCGCTTCTCTTGTGCTGACAAGTGTGTTCCTTACACAGTGTCAGTGGCTGTCTTTTCCCTTCCCTCCTGGAACACTGGAACCTGCTAGTAGGGCAGTCCTCTTTTCCTCCTCGGAATGTCTCACACGTGACAGCGAGTTCAGTACCCCCCACTGTGTGTGCTGCTTGGCTCTGTTCACTCAGCCCAGGAGGACGTGTGCCATTGATCACGCTCGCCCCCTCTCCCGGGGGCCCAGGTGGGGACAGAGCCTCGCTCATTTTACTTCTGCCACCTGTAAGGGGCAATCTCCAGGATAGTTACACGTGACCCGCTGCTGTGCTGACCGCCCACACCAGCCCTCGCTGTGTCCACTCGGGAGGAGACGGCACGTTTAGGGTAAGATCGTGCGGTAGGAGAGAGACTCAGTAGGATTCACATCCCTTTAAAGATTCTGTTCTTCTGCCTGCTCTTCTCTCCAGGGCTGTTTAGAGGAGACCCACCTGCTGCCGGGGGCCGAGCGGCTCAGTGGTGGGTGAGGCAGGGACCCGTGGTAGTGTGTGGCGTGTGGGACACTGCTCTACCCACCTTGTCAGGGTGGCCTCCGCTTTCAGCAGTTGGACCAGTTGAACAGTACATGTGGACAGTATTTTTGGCTTGGTTAAGGCTTGGATGGGAATTGGGAGATTTTAAGTTGCCTGAAGGCTCGCACCATGCTTTTTATTTTCACAACGCTCCTGCAGCATCAGGTCGGGAGCTCTGCGTACCCCAGAACCCCTTAGCTGACCCCTGGCCAGAGCAAAACAATTCAGCAAACGTGCTCAGGTTGCTCTCCTGGGTGCTACCGAGCTGGCATCCTCCAGGCTCCAATGCCCAGTTAAAATCTCATCTCAAGAGAGCTGCACCTTCTGGAACGTTCCTCCGTACCAAAACACAGACCTTTCTTGGGTAGGTGGGGCTCTTTTAATTTTCACTGGACAGTAAAGCCTGAACTAAATGCATGAAGTTCCTAATCTTAAAATCGAGTCAGGTGAAGGAGGGAGGTGGGGCAGCCTTTCTGGGGTCCCTCCAAACCTACTCATCTATTTGAGTTCCTGCAAACCCGTAAAACAGGGCATAAGGCTGCTCTGCTCCCTGGTGATGCTTTGCAGTAGTTACTACTGATTGGCCGAGTGCAGTTTCAGGCCTGACCCATGTGCCTTCCTGAGTTTAGTAGAGACTTTAGTTGGGATCTCAGCACAACCGTATTTCTAAGTGTTTTGGTTGCATCCCTAAGTTAAGGGACTTGCCCGAGGTCCCAAGACTGATTGGTGATACATTTGGGACCTGGAAAGAGTTTGATTCCTATCCGGGGTCGTTTCCACAGCGGCCTTCCAGCCTGACAGCCACTTGAAGAGGCCCTTTTGAATCTTTTTATTGCTTGTCATTACTTTCCAAATATTCAGGCTCAGAGTTTATATCCTGTTGATAAGGAGGAGGATTCATGTCCAAGTTTTCAGAAGCCCCGGTAAAGACAGTGTCTCTCTGCGCCCGGCTTACTAAGTGGTGTCTCTCCCTCAGGCGTACTTGGATCTACCTCCCAGCTCTTCGATAGTGCAAACGCAAGAGGATTTTAATCTGCTGAAGTCCAGCAATATTACAAGATATGAAGTCCTTAAGGAGCTCCTGACCGCCCTCGGCCTAAGCTGTGACACTAAACAAGCTCCTGCCTTAACGCCTCTTCACTTGCTGTGGGCCACGGAGGTGAGTGTGCGCTCAGCCGGGAGGGAGCCTCGGGTGCCCGTCAGGTGCCCTTCCTCAGAGCGGTCCCCCTTTTCCTCAGTCGGCCTTTGCCGTGGGTTTCGACTTTGATTTCTGTTTTGATTTTCTATTTCTCGTTTGATTTCAGGACAATCTTAAAGATGTCCAAGTATAACTAATATTTTTGGTGTTTATATGGAAGGGAGGGGAGTGAAGGCTACTGATGTTTAGAAGGTGTCGAATCCTAAGGTTCTGGCCCTTCCCACTTTTGGGGGAATAGGGTCACAGTGTTATGTGTTAGGAGTGTATTTGCGTTTGGGCCTTTCTCTGCAAATCTTTGGAAGGGAAAATCACGTTTCGTTTCATTTGTACTCACGTCTGCCATCTTGTGGCCAAGGGGGCTCTGGATTTCAGTTTATACTTCGTAGTTGTAATGGGAAAATGCCCATGGAGGTGGGGTGTATGCAGGAATTTTCCTGGCCTTGTGTCTGCATTTGATGCCTGGGGTTGGTATCTGGTTTGGGCAGGTTGCCAGAGTCTCCAGGTATGTCTTCTTGCTAATCCCTTTGCTTTGCCAAGCCATCAATGTCTTATTAATTGTGGCAAATTATTTTGTGGGTCTATTTCTGTTGTCTCCTCTAAATAGGGAAATTGGCGAGTTGAGTGACATAATTGTGCAGATTCAGCAAGTGCCTAATAGTCCAGGTGACTCTAAACACCAAACTTACCTGCTTTCCCTTGAAAAGAACACAGTATACCTCCTACCCCATTTTAAAAGATGAGGAACTGTCCTTTGGGTTATATTTCATCTCTTGGCAAACAGTGTGTAGAGCAGAGCTGCATGGACTCTGCTCCCGTGGAGGAGACAGATACAAAATCTGGAGTATTTAGGGTTAGGATACTTTATAGGATTATGGGAGGACTAGATGAACTATGTGAAACTTCTGTGTAAATTGTATTATTTAAAAGATAGTACAACTGTTAATATTAACATTAGATTGTTGGGAGGTTGAGTAAGTTATAAGTGGCTACAATTCCAACAAGTGCCTGGTGCTATGAGTGATGTTTTTAATTTTAAAAATTAATAATAAAGCAATGGATGCTTTTTTGTTGTTGTTGTTCATTTAAGAAACATTCTTTTATTGCATTGTCATTACACAGTGTTTAGCCAGCCAGCACTCTCTTTAATGCATATGGTTTGACTTTTGTTTGCACCTTCATCTCAGGAAATCAAAGCTTCACGTCATTTATCTGTTTATGTGTTCAGTTAATACAAAGAAAAGCATCACCTCTATCTGGTGACTTACAAAAAAGTATCCAAATAAAGCTGGTCCTCAGAGCTTCAACCCTTATTGGTAAGCCACCAACAGACCTCCCATGAGGAGGGATGGAGCCGAGCCATGTGCATAGGCGTTGCTGGACCCCAGGGGAGATGGGTGTGACTATCACTCTCACAGATTTCCTGTCTCCCTCTGTCCCCAAGCCGGGAGGCCGAGGCTGGACAGGTGCGGAGGTGCCTGTCTGCTCCAAGGTCAGAGAACGATGGACCCAGGCTTGCCCTTGACCGAACGATCTGACCTTTCCTGAGTTCTTCTGACCACGCTGGTCTTGGGACCTGCACCTTCTGACTCTTGGACATAACAGTGGAGGAGAAAGGGTGACCCCAGGTTCTCCTGTGAGCAGAGGTTTGGAACTCTAGGCTTTTCCTGTCTTCTTTAGGATGGGTGGCCCGAAATACCTAAAACTTTGTATCTTGTGTCTGCTTATATTAAAATACACAGTAGAAGCTTCATAGTTTTGTTCTTTGTTTTTTTAAAACTTCCTGGGGGGATGTGGGGGATTCATTTCCCCCTATTGATTGGTAACCCCTATTCACAAACCATGAGAATGAAAGCTGGAACAAGAATAAAGCAGTTATTGGGTCGTCGGGAAAGTCAGGACGTGTTTTTGCATTGAAAAACATAGAAAAATATGTCATGACTTTCCCGACGACCCAATATTTGTTCTGTATACACATATACAAATATTCTATACAGACGCCAAGCCTACCAAAGCCCTCATTCCATAGTAACTTTGGAAAAGAGTAATTTTCAGCAGTGTGCATTTCGCTTTCCGGGTCCTCTGTGTGGTCTGGCTGGCCCTGGATAGCTCTATTGTGGGCTGCTTTTTCCTCCAAGTGCTTCTGTCTGAATTCTGTTTCACTTTGGGAGCCCACGGAGCTTAGAGAGTGTATGATTATTGTGCATATCCTCATTTCTGAGTGTTAGTGACTCCTCTTAGAACACCTTGTCTCTGCTGTAGAAGGACAGGTAAGAATTTAGAGTTTTAGAGTGTGTTGTCCTGAAATAAAGTTCTCTAAAGGAGCATCATGCGAATGAGTGTGAAGGCAGCTACCTACTGACTGTGGCAGTCTTTCTGGGGGCAGCGGGGTGACTCTTCCTGCTCTTCTCTTGATGCCAAAGAAGAGACATGTTGGCACATCTTCTAGTCATTAATGCTGGTGGCTCAATAATTAGAGATGATGGATTGGGACTGGAAAGCTTTCTATTTGCTTCTTTTTTTCCTGCTGCCTTCTCACTGGTCCCCATGGAATTAAGTTACGCGGAGAGGCCCTGGGCATCCTGGCATCCTGTTATGTGATACATGGCCCATCCTTACTCATCACCTGCCTAACAGATGCTGGTATTGACTCCCTTTTTCCGGTAAAGACTCTGTGCTGTTGGGGATCACCAATCTCTCACCACAGGGTGTCGCTGCTGAGCTAGGCTGCCTGGTGAACAGACACCCTGGAACTGTAAAGTAGATCTGAGATTTAATTTTTTTCTCTAGACATCAATTTCACATAGTATAATTTAGTAGTTTTCCATGATACTGGTGGCACTTTGTTTTGGTTCTGTAGAGATTATTTCAGTGTCACAGTTAATAATATTCATCTTTCATTAAACATTTACTTGTACTAGGTACTATTACAGGATGGAATATGAAAGAACAAAATATACACACTGGTTATCTAAATAGTTTTACGGCTTACCAGCTGTGTTTATACAGTTTGGTGCCTACACACTCGCTCTTTATAGCCTGTAGCACAGAAGATTTACGAGGTACCTATGTAGTTCCATATTACTGCGATATGAATGAAAAAGAATAGCACGGCGATCGAAGGAGAGAAAACACCCAAAGTACAGCCGACCCTTGGCGTTTGCTAGGGGTGTGTTCTGAGACCTTCATTGACACCCAGACACCACAGTAGCATGTGGTTTCCCCTGTAAAATCCAGTCACGTATGACGTCATGGCATTTCCACACGTGACATGCCGAGAAAGCAGGGTTCTGTCTGGGTGCAGGCTCTGGGGAGGCGGGCAGGACTTCCTCTCTGACCGGGGTCTTCCCGTTTCATAGGGAATCCCAGGGGCAGGATTGAAATTCGGGCCTCAGCACATTTTGTATATGTCAAACTAAACCAATAAAACACATGAGCACCTGTATACCACCCTCATACATCCCTAGAAAAAAGACTGGAAGGAAATACAGTATGTATAGGGCTTATTTTTGGGTGGTGGGCTAAAGGGTGATTTTAATAAGCTTTCAAAACTTTCTTGGTATTTTCCAAATTTTCTATAGTGTACATGTATCATTGTTAAAACAAGCAAAACCAGTTTTTAAAAATTAAAAAGCAAATTGCTCTGTGTCAGTAGACTTGGAACACATTCTATAAACGGTCAAAGCTTGAATAAGAGGCGTGGAGTCTCATACAGATATTGATGTCTTATTTAATGTTTGACATCTATATGAATTATTTAAAAAGCATTGGCTTTGTTAGTGAGTGACTTGACGCTGCTGAATGGCTGGTGACAGCCCCGACTGTTAGGCCGAGTTGAGGCTCTCCTGTTAGTTAACATGCGTGTGTTTCGGGGCCACAGCTGCCCTTTGGCTCCCGTGGGTGGAAGGTTCTACTGGTTCGTAATCCGAGTGCCTCGCCGCTGCGTGGATGTAGCAGTTTCTTGACAGAACCCGTTGAACTGTTGTTTCTCACAGAGGACCACATGCGTGCTGACGTCAAATGGTGAGTCCTTTCAAGCAGGGACGTTCCTTCTATGAGCTACATGCTGGACCATAGAGTTTTGTGGAGCGAGATTACGGGGTGGCCACCACCCTGACTTCCTGCCACGGTGGTGATGGGAAGTTAGCAGGAGGGCAGCTCTACTGTGGGGACGTGAGTGTGTTTGTGAGTGACACCAACTTTATAGAAGAAATGGTACTTTCCCTTGCAGAACCTAAAAGTCCAGTTGAAAAACTCAGCCTCTTCTGCCCTTTTCTGGGCTCCGTTTCTATTTGTATCTCTGCCAGGGAAGTGGCAGTGAGGGGGATGGCAGCTGGGTTGGTGGACTTGCTGGGATGGGAACCGGAACACAGGACGCCTCAGCCTCCCTCCATTGCCCCAGAGCTGGCTGCCGGCAGGGCCCTGTCGACCCCTCAGTGCAGCTGCAGGAGGAGGATGGGATGGCACAACCCATCCAGAGAGCTTGGCGTGCCCCCTTAACCTGGGTTGTCCCCGCTTCGGTCTGCGGAGCTCGGGGTTCTTTCAGAAACTGCAAAGTGGGGGTTCTCTGGGGCATTCCTTGCGGCTGGCAGCGAATGACGTGGAGGCGACCCGAGACAGAAGCAGGCAGGATGTTGGCAGCTGTCCTGCCAGAGGGTATGTGGTTCCTTTGCCTGGGGGTGGGGTGGGGGCGGGGTCAAGGTGTAACTGTAATAAGAAGTGACAACTGGGTTTGTTATGAAAGCAACTGGCCCAAAGTCACCCTGCTGTGTGTGCGTAACTGTGGTAGTGGGGGCGTTATGGGATGGATCATAGCCGTTTAAAAACAAAAATCAGTATTACGTTTCATTTTGATTCAACCCCAAGTTATTTGCCATGAAACTTTTTGCTGTACCTCCTCCCATCCCCCCCCAAAAAACTCCCCAAACCCCCACCAGGTATTGCTGATAACGATGGCTCTGACACTTGTAAAGGTGTCAGCAAATTCCTGTACAGTCCCATCCACCCAGGGAATTACTTATCTGATGTTGGTTGCTTTATGAAGAAACCTAGCCTAAATCATACCATATGGCTTTTATTCTCCCTTCTCTTACTGACCACTTCATTTAGCAAACATCGCACGCCTACTAAGTGTGAGACCTTGCTGTGGACGTGTCT
The DNA here is from genome assembly GCF_001890085.2 of Hipposideros armiger. Taxonomy (NCBI): domain Eukaryota; kingdom Metazoa; phylum Chordata; class Mammalia; order Chiroptera; family Hipposideridae; genus Hipposideros; species Hipposideros armiger. The sequence goes on along the minus strand of NW_017731635.1, from coordinate 2,153,455 downwards.
GCAAAACGAGATAATGTCTTATTTTATGGCATGCTTTACAGTTAACCAAGTGCCTTCACGTGTGTCACGATCTCATCTTCCCACAGTGGCCCTGAGCCGGGGGGAGGCAGGCGAGGGGTCCAACCTGGGTTGTGGAGCAGTGAAGAGTCTCATGTATGTTTCTGAGTTAATTGGAATTCTCCAATTAAAAAAATTATGTGCTTTCCATTTTTCTAGCCTAGCATTTGTATGGAATGCTCCTCCCCCGCTCCTCCTCATTCTTTAATCCTGGTTCCGAATCTTGAATATACAGTGAGGGAAACTTCTAGTGTTACTCTGAAATACAGCTTAAAAAACAACTTTTAGAGATCCAAATTAGAGAGAAAGTTAGAATTCCAGGTGCGCCCTGAATAGCTCTTGACATGTGGCTGACGTGGTGTCGTGGCGGCTGTGTTACAACACGGCACCAGCCAACAAGCAGCTGGCAGATGAAAGCAAACATTTAAAAGCTTTTATAGCTATGAATGTTTTTAAGGGTCTTTCATATACCTCTTTCTCTCCTTTCTTTCTTCCTTCGCCCTCCACCTAAACTGGACATTTTTTGTTCATTTTAACTGACTTCCTGTTATCAACCTTAATACCTATGGCACAGGTGACATGATGGGTTTTGACGATGAAATGCGAAACAATTGACACTCAGAATTGACACTCGGGGTGTTTTCCTTAGCTGCCTTTATTTTGTATTTTGGGGGAGAGGCTTTTCAGCTACTGTATATACTGTACTCTTCTTTGAATCTTGTTTCCTCAAGGTTGTTTCAAAGCAGCTCCTTTGCAGTAAATACCTCTGGGCTAAAATCAAGGCAGAGGCTAGTAAGATGCGGCGGGAAACACCAGCACATCTTCGGTCGTTTTCTGCTTTTGACTGGAGGTGTTATAGTTTGGGTTTTCTCTGCCTTTGACTGGAAATGTTATAGTTTGGGTTTTCTCTGCCTTTGACTGGAAATGTTATAGTTTGGGTTTTCTGTGCATTGCCGCTCTCGCCAGCTGGCCTGGGGAAGGGTAAGCGGGTCTCTGGGTGACAGGGACACCGTTTCCAGTGGTTCCTTTCTGGGGGTAGCAGCCTATCTAGGAAGGGCGGTTTTATTTCCTCGGACTATTTATATCCACCGCTTTGCAGTCACAGATTTGTGCATGGGAAACAGGCTCTTTTGGAATGAAAAATCCTCCAAGACCAAATGTTTTTTGTCTTCTACACCAGCTCCCTAATAACTGCCATGTGTGAGCGGGTATGGATTATGGCGTTAGCTCCTGGGGAAGTCGATTGAAGCTGCCTGGGAAGTCTTGCAGCGTTCTGAAGAGCAGATTTTTGTCTCCCAAGTGGAAAAAAGACATCCCAGGCAGTAAGCCCACACTGGTACCAGGTTAGAGGGTATGATCAAAGGGCCCGCACCTTGTGATCAGGTGCACAGCTGAGGACTGGGAGTGAGATGGGCACGGTGTCCAGGTGCCTGAGATAACAGCCAAATCGCTGGACCGTGATTCTCCCGATGGTGCAGCTGCCGTGTCAGTTCAGGAATGCCGGGGTCTGAGACCTGAACACTGTTTAATCAATGTCACCCTGCAGTTTTTCGGCAATGTGAATTATCGTTGGGGGAGGGGCCACATTGTCTTTCCATTCATGCTAATAATTTGAGAATGCTGCTCCGAGAATGGTGCTGTGTTGAAAAAAATGTTTACTGTGTTTCGGGGTTTCATGACTGACAGGCAATTTGTGGCTCCAAATGGTGTGTAATTCTGTTTCCCCTGCCTGGGCGCGTAGCAGGGTGATGGTGTGCCTGCCCGATCTCAGCAGTGGACCGGGTCAGTCCAGGTGGAGGTTTCTGTGGCTTCCTCATGAAAGCAGGCCAGCATAGCAGCAGCAAAACTCAGCCCAGGTCAGTCCCTCTGTCTGTCCATCAGTCTCTTTCTCTTGGAGACAGGAAGAGAATGCGAATGACTTTCTGAGTTTTGTTCTTGTGTCGGGCCCCCCGATAGCTGCCTCTCAGTAGACACGTTTTTCCAGGAACTGCTGTGCCGAGGGTGGCCACCCACAGCCTTCCAGGTACCGTACATTTCTAGTTCGCCTCTAACGAACCCTCTGCTTGTGGTGTGTTTTCCTTTCTGAAATTTTTCTCAGGCTTCAGTTTAATAGCGTAATCAGTGGAAGAGACATTGGAGTTACAGGCTATAATTTTGGTTCTTGGAAATACTCTTCCTCATGAAAAATTCTAGAGCTCAAGCCCCATTTGATCAATTGAGGAACATGGATTTAAATGAAAACAGCTTAGTCTTTAGAACATTTGTTTTAGTGGATATTGTTTAGTGGTATTTGAGTCTTTATGATTTTAACATGTGAATTAAAAATATAAACATTGACATGTTTGTTTTAACTAAAACTTTTAAGAAAATGCTGTAAGATTGCTGAACTAGAACCATCCTCTGGGGAGAGGTCTTTTCTCCACTTGCCCCTGAGGATGAGGAAGACTTAGGTTATTAATATCTAGAGATTTCTGTTAAAAAAAGGAAATGTCCTCTTCCACTGACACATGGAAATGGACAACATAATTTTGTTGTGTGGGTGTCAGTTCTGTGTGTCTCCTGTGTGTCTGTCGGTCCAAGTGTGGGGAGATAGGGGTTATGGGTGAAGAGATGAATTATATTAGCACCCACACTCCAAGATGTAAATTCAAATTCTAAATAGAATCTTGTGAGGATGAACCAGCATTGACCATCACCCGTCAGCGGGATTGTCAACTCTGAACAGACGCATCACTGAGCCGTTTGTTGGTCCCACAAACTACAAGTCTTTCCTGAGCTCTGAACTGTAAAAACATTTAGTTTACACCTCCTTGCCTCCTGTAGGCAAACTAAAAGTTAGAAAAATTAAAATGAAAAGTGAATATTCTTCTTAGAAAACTGGTACAGCTTTGATTTTCTGGTCCATAGGAAAGTATTGGACAAATGGTTTTCTTGTCTTTGAGCAAAAATGGACCCTCCATACAGCAGTTATTACAGTGATTGAATGATGGCACCACGAATCCCCTTTATTCTTCGTAATCTCAGTAAATAAGGAAATGTGTCTTTTAAAAGAAAACATTAAACTGGTTTCATGAATTAAAAAAATATGGTTCTTTTTTTGGGGGGGTGGGGAGTAGGGAACATCGAGAGTCTTTCAGCCTGGAATTGCCTGGACTGTTCCTCTAGATTGTTGCTTTCATAGTCAGCCTCGATATACACGACGATTTACATTTTTCTTTGACTGTTTAGTCCATAAAATGCTTTAAAGGTCTAAGGTCTGTGATTTTGAAGATTCTCCTCTATGCGTGTATTTTCCTTTCGTGATGGTGGGATTAGGTGTAGTCTCAGGTTGGCCAAATGTGCTCATCACAGAAGAAGGCTTTTTAAAGGACAGCCCACTGCCACTGAATTCTCATTACTAAAACCAGCTCTGTTCCGTTGGGAGGAGGTAGATGAAGTTGACCTTTCGCATCTTTTCCAGCCTCTGCGGTATTTATGCTGGTCCCAGAAAAGCAATTAGATGCAAAAAAAAACAACAACAAAAAAACCCAAGTTTTTTTTCTTAAAAACTTTTTAAGTAGTTTCTTTGGATTCATTTTTTTTTGTAAGAATCTCTGATTATAACCATTTTCATCTTTATACTGGACCCATTTGAAATCATTGGTACCTTTTCACAGTTCGTTTAAGCACAATAAAGAAAGTTTTGCTTTCTGCTTTATTTTGTTTACTTCAGGCTCTTTCTCAAATTAATTTTCCTGTTAACTCAAGAATCATCAGTGTAAAACAGCACACTCAAAGTTACAAACAAGTTGCGTTTTCAGTTTGTGTGCTACATTGGCTGTTTGAAAAACACGGCACCCCTTATTTATGATCATAGGGTTTTTCCGCCAGCTCACGTATGTTTTCATGCTCCATAATGCAATTAAACCACGGCATACATGCACCTCGTGGTACAGCTTCTGACGGATTCTGGCTTGCAGATCACACACGCGGTGGGAACCCACGGACGGAACATCTCTTTCTGCTTCTCCGGTGTTGGACTCAGAATTTAACACCTATATTTCACGCATGGCTCGCCAACAGTCGTGTTGGACACATAGCAATACTGTGGCATATGTGTCCTTATGGAGAATTAATGAATTTGCATTGGTAGGTTATTACTCTTCTTCTATTTAAGAAAACATTTTTATTCTTTCGTAGTAACTGTTGAACTGCTCTCACAAGTAAAAAAATGTTTCGTAGGAAATTTCAAATATACAAAAGATAGAAACGATGATGTAACGAACCCCTGTGTGCTCATGGCTCTGCTTCACAGTTTCCCATTCTGGCCTTGTTTCGGCTATTCCTGCCCCTCCTCTTCCGGTATGATTTTGAAGCAAATCTCAGATCACATCTCTGATCTGTAAATATTTTAGTATGTGCCTCTAAAAGATAAGTGCGCTGTTTAGAAACATAACCCAAATACCACTGTCACACCTAAAATAAACCAATTCCCTCCTAGTTTCTCACCCAGCAGCGTTCCAGTTTCTAGTCAGGCATAGTTAAGGATCGGCAGTACCATCCGTGCGTTGTGTGTGGTGCGTCTCTCCCTTTATAAAACAAATGCAAGAAGGAAGCGCCTAGATGTGAACCCTTGTCACTTTTGGGGGAAGTGAATTGGAAAGTTGATTTTTGTGCCTCCTTTGAACTGCCATATTTTAGCCCCTGATATTAGGCCATTCTGGAAGTAGCAACAAATAACCGTTTGTAATAAGGTGCAAAACACACCCTGCAGGTCGAAATAGCGGGGTTTGTCCCGACTCTCACCCGTGTAGAGCCCAGCCTGCGCTCCCTGCCCGCCCTTTTCCACATGCGAAGTCCTGGCTCTCCAGCAGGGGCGAGATTGATTTTTGCTCCGCATGCTTTCGGATCGGGTTGATGTTTAGCCTTTGACCCAGCCACTTTCTTACAATAAACAGTTTGTTGATGAGAGCAGCTGCCCAGCAGATTGTTTCCAGATTGTTCTTGTGGCTGAGGATGGAGTGCACCTTAACGAAGATGTCGGCTTGAAGCCGCGGCTCCTCCTTGCAGTTGTCTGCCTTTGAGACCAACCGTCAGCCTCTGAACATTCTTCTATTTATATCCCGGGAAATGGCATGAACCTGTGGCGCTAGAAATCAGGCCTCACAGGCTTCCCTATTTTATTTTATTCTCTGAATGAATGGTAGCAGCGTATTCTAGGCATCCCTGCTATATGGTCCAATCTTGAATGTTTTATTTTGTTCTCTGAGTGAATGACAGCAGCATTTTCTAGAAGTTTCTGCTGTATTCCTTATGTCACAGTGGGCATTCCCAGCATTTGGTATGTGCCTGGTGGAGCTGTGTGGGGAAATGGACAAAACATGCTTTATTTTGTGTAGGAATCTGGGCTCCTTGAATATTGAAATGTTTTCTACACACTTAAGGAACAAGGCACTTTCAAACTAAGGTAAGTATTATCTGCTTTGGATTATAATCTTGCCCTTTTAAAATAAGTTTTATTTTTTTTGAAAGACAGTACTCTTTTTTTTTTTAATGCAAAAGACAGGTACCCCAATGACTTGGTATTTATGTGATTCAAAGGTGCACCGTCGTTTGGATTTTTGTGGCTTTCCTAGTCACCCCCCAGCTGTTACCTAGAATGGCCTGTCTGCTTGCAGCAACCTTCATTAAGTCAAGGTCAGAACTTTCAGCATCGGAGCCAACACTTTTTACTAAACTGGCCACCAGGGGCTGCTGTCAGAATGGTGAGGCTGAGCTCACCTCCCCAGAGGCAAGTTTCCTTTTTCTACAACCAGTAAATTTTGTTAAGCTACCAATCCTGGTTTCAAACCCCAGGTCTCAGTCCACAGCCTCCAGTCACCAAGCATGCTCATGGCTCTCTCCTTTGCAGCCAGGTATGACGTACAACCTGGACACAGTTCAAGACCTAAGATTAAGACTTGTGTGTTTTTCATTCAGTGCCAATAAGCTGTTATTAATACACTGATTCCACACATACTGAAAAGCTTCATGAAACGCACTGGGGCTTGTGCTTGGGGGAAGCACTTCCTGCGTTTGAACTGTTCAGGATCTGGGCCTCCACAGGAACGGCCCTTGGTCCTCACAATGTGGGTTTTCAGGGAGGCGTTCTTGCCTGAAGTGGCCTTAGCAGCCCTGTCCAAATGCAGACAGCACAAAGGGTCTTGCTGAATTTGGTGTTCTTGGTGGTGGTTTTGTTTTTGGAAATATATACAGAGGGTGTCAAAAAAAAAACAACTGTACATACTTTTTTTTTCTTTTTTAAAGATTTTATTGGGGAATTGAGTGAGGGGAACAGCGTTGGGGAATCAGGGAAGGGGAACAGACAAGTTGCTGTCCTTTTGTTCTTCAATCTAGTTGTGGAGGACGTCGCTTCACTGGCCTATGTTGGTACTATCATTGCGCTCTTCCTGGGTGAGGCAGTCACTTGCCGGCCATTGGACGGCCGCTCATGGCAGCTCACGCTGGCTGCCAGCCACTCATGGTAGCTTACATCAGTCC
>NW_017731635.1:2140157-2143509 GCF_001890085.2 Hipposideros armiger | reverse complement strand
ACAGCCATGGTCATTGGTTACACATTGCTTTCATGCTACAATGGCACAGTTGACTCTTTTAGGACGGGCGCAGCTCACAATGGCCCATGCAGGGATTGAACCGGCAACCTTGGTGTTATCAGCACCATGCTGTAACCAACTGAGCTAACTGGTCACGTCCCCCATCCCTGCTCTTTAACTCTCCTAACCCTACCGTACTTCCCTCAAGCAGCCCTTCAGTTGAATCTTGTTGAACGTGCCACCTCTTTCTGGCTGACACCAGAGAGTGGCGAGTGGAGACTCACTTAAATGATGCAACTTGGTTTCTCTGTGAATATGTCCCCTTGTAGACTTGCATAAGTAGATACAAATATTTGGTTAATGATAGACCCAAGCTTCAAACTTCAGTTTCTCTTACCAGATGCTCTACTCCCTCCCCTGCCTGCGCCCCTTCTCCCTTCCACCCCTCCCCAGCTCTAAGCCACACACACAATTATCACTATTTCATAGTTGCATAGTATATTGAGTTTATATTTTTCTTTGTGATGCCTCTGGCGTTTTGATTACAGTAAACAGACAGTTGCTACGTTGTTTCCTGTTGGGTTAGGTCTTGCTGAGGACTGTGGGATAGAAATTAGAGCAAGGATTTTGGAGCTGTGGATGGATTTGATTTCGTGGGTTCAGATCCCAGCTCTGACTCACTGCCTGTGTGGTGTGGGCGCCATCGTGCCGTCGGAGGCCCTTTTTCCTCTTTGTGAATGGTGCTCTAGGGCAGAGGAGTTGTTGAGTGAGGATTGGGCTCTGGGATCTAAAGCACCCAGCACAGTACCCCACGTGGAGTGGGTGTGCAGCAAATGGCCGCTTTCAGACCACAGGCCCGGTCTGCTGTCTGACGAAACTGAACTTAACATCACTTAGCAAGAGACATTGCCAATCACTTCTCCGTCTAGGTGGAAAGTCACTTGGGGAAAGACTTGTTCTGAGAAGTCACTTGAGTGGCCTCCCTTGGTGATTCGCAGGTTAGGCAAGGAGGAACCCTGAGGAAAGCACGGTAAGGCCTGTGGGGGTGCCCCAGGGGCTGCCCCTTCATTTCCTCTGTGTATGCCGGGCGATTCGATGAGGGTCAGTGGGCTGACTGCAAGAGAACAGGGAGCTTCTGAGGAGAAAAGGGGTTCAGACCTTGACCCCTCCTCTCTCTCTTTTTAAAAAAAATTGTGATAAAATACATGTAACATAAAGTTTGCTATTTTAACCATTTTTAAGTGTACAATTCAGTGGCATTAATTTCATTCACAATCATGTGTGATTATCCTCACTATCTATTTCCAAAATCTTCATCTCCCCTAATAGAGACTCTGTACCCATTAATCAGTAACTCCCCATTATTCCCTCGCTTCAGTCCCTCGTAACCTCTGTTCTACTTTCTGTTTCTATGAATGTGCCTATTCTAGAGACCTCATGTAAGTGGAATCATACAGTATGTGTCTTTTTGTGTCTGGCCTATTTCACTTAGCATGATGTTTTCGGGGTCCATTCATGTGGTAGCATCTATCAGAATTTTANATTAAAATTGTAATACTCAATATACCGATAACAAAAGATGAATACAAGTCACGTTTGACTTCTGCAATGACAAAAGGTACTCCAAGGGGTCACCATCAGCGTCCAGACACTGCTGATGACGGGGAACTACTGCTTGAGCAACGTTGACCAAAGTGTCCACTTGTATACATTTTTTTGGCACCCCTGTATATATTTTTTTATTACAAAATCTGTGTCTTTGATGATTCCAGGATTAACAGCAGAACAAAAACGTACAGTGAATGTCAGAGCTGGCAGGGGCCTTAGCGTTCCTGAAGTAAATCTCTTCATTTTCCCCCAACTTTTTATTCAAAAAAAATAAAATTAAAAACTAAGAAAGGGTAAAAGAATAATACACAAACCCCACATAGCCTTCACCTGGATTCACCCCTGGTTCACATTTTGCCACATTTTGATAAAGCGGGTTTGGTTGTTTTAAAAGATGTATATGTTACTGCCTTTATGTAAAACACAAAGCGTAGAACTTTCCCTAAGTTCTCTATGAGAGCGTGAGTCCTCGGCAGTTTTGCTCCTGGGAGGTGACAGGAGAGTGGCAGTGGTTTCCACGTGGCCCTGGACTTATTTTCTTTATTTGAAGTCAAACCAGCAGGCTACTGGTTTGTAATGGTTCTGGATGGCTGGTCATCACCCTCCTAGAGTGTGGGGGCACACCTCCTTCCCATGAGCCAGCATGTATAAAATTCTAACAATATGATATATTTTAAAAGCCCTTAAACTATAGAACATAAAAATCTCAGAACCATATGCTATGAGGACAACTAGTTGATCTTTTATCCCCAACAAAGGGATTCTGCCCCGATTGACGAAAATCCCACTGATGATCACGTCATGGGTTACAGGATTTACAATGTTTCTTTCAACTTCCTAACCCAAGTCTTGTGACTTGGAACCTTAGATCTGATTTCTCTCTTCCTTAAGAATGTTTTTTTTTTTTTTGGTAGACTGTAAGTAGTGTACGCATGCTGTTGTATTATTTATGTATCTGTCTGCCCCATTAAACTGTAATTCAAGATCACTGGAAGGCCAGGACCATATGTTGTTAATCTTTGTATCACTTTTCCAGTGTTTTGCCCATAGTAGGCGTTTAGTAAGGGCGTTTTTGTTTTGGACACTTAAAAAGCGCTTTGGCTTTTCCCACTAATGTATTGTGAAACGCTTTCTCTGCTCCTGTGCCTGAGAGACGCGAGGGGCCTCGGGGGACAGGCCAGCAGTAAGCATCCCACCCAGCTCGCACTGGCTGCCCGGTCCAGTCTCGCTCAGCCACCTTTTATTCAGGCACAGGGGGGATTTGGTCAACAATCATGTTACACTGTTAAAAAGAATCAGCTGTTGATGTGCCTGTGGACAACCGACAAGATGGGGTGTCAGGAGCAAGTGGGAAGAGTTTTATCTTTTATCAACATGCTTTCCAGTTTGGAAACTATACCCGCTGGTCAAGGAGGACTTTCTGAAACGCAGACTTCTCAGACCATCTCCGTTGAATGCGTGCATGTAGGTCTGCCATCTTTTCTGCACACTGATGATGGTGTGCTAAGCTCCTCCCCGCCCCGCCCCCAATGTGGTACTCCCTGGCATTCTCTGCATTTTCCAGAGTGTCATGGTGACAGTCCATTGAACAAATGAACCTTTGCTGAAATAATAGGCTACATAGAAAGCTCTTGGCTTTCTTCGAATCCTCTTCAAACTGGCCATGTCTTCCTTTTCAGGGAACATGTATAGTTTAGTATTGGAACCCTAGAGGTGGTGTTCTGGCTTTACCCGAGAAGTAAAC
>NW_017731635.1:2129100-2136556 GCF_001890085.2 Hipposideros armiger | reverse complement strand
CAAGCCCAGCCTCAGGCAACACTCATCTGCGTTCTCTCGTTTTATATTAGATTTGTCTTTTCTGGAGTTTCATCTAAATTGAATCATACAGTATATATTCTTCTGTGTCTTCTTTTTATTTTAATCAGCATTGTATTTTTGAGATTCATCCATGTTGCATATATGAGTCGTTTGTTCCTTTTTTTTCCTGAGTCCTATTCCATTGTATGGATATGCCATACTCATTTATCCAGTCATCTGTTAGTGGACATTTGGGCGGTCTGCTTCACATACAAGTCTTTGTGTGGACATGTGTTTTCATTTTGGTTGAGTAAGTACCTAGGAATAGAATTTCTGGATCATATGGCAAGTATATGTTTAATTTGATAAGAAACTGCCAAACTCTGTCCCAAAATCATCATACCATTTTGTATCCCTACCAAGAGTTCTAGTTGCTTCACATATTTGCCAACACTAGATATTGTCAGAAATAAAAATTTTAACCATTCTAGCGAGTGTGTAGTGGTATCTCATCGTGGTTTTAATTTGTATTTCCCCGGTGACAAATGATGCTGAGTATTTTCTCACGTGCTCATTGGCCAGCTGATGTTTTCGTTTGGATGGTGTTTGTTCAAACCTTTCTGCTGATGTCCTAAGATGAATTGTTTGTTTCTTATAATCCTGTTATAAGAGTTCTTTTTATATTCTGGATATAAGTCCTTTGTTAGATATACGAGTGTACCAAAAGTAGTTTCTTTCACTCTGTTGTCTTTTCATTTTTCTTAACATTATCTCTTGAAGAGTAGCAGTTCTTAATCTTTTTTTGAAGTTCAGGTTATCATTTTTTTTCTTTTAAATGGTTCCTGCTCCTTTTATTCTCACTGAGAAAAGCTTTCCCTATCCCAAGGTCAGAAAGTTTTTCTCCTACATTTTATTTTAGAAGTTTCATAGTTTCACATTTAGGTCTATGATTCATTTCAAGTTAATTTTTATATACATGCCAGGTAAGGGTGAAGGTTTATTTGTTTGTTTTTTTGCATATGAATGTATGATTGTCTCAGCACTATGTATTGAAAGATGATCCTTTTTGCAAGTTTTGTTGAAAATCAGTGGGACATACATGTGTGGCTCTATTTGTGGACATTGTTCTGTTTCAGTTATCTTATGTCTGTCTGTACGACAACACCATACTGTCTTGATTACTGCAGCTTTATAATAAGTCTTGAAATCAGGTAATGTAAGTCTTCCAACTTTTTACTTCCCAAAAATTGTTTTGGTCATGCTAGGTCTTTTCTATTACTGTATAAGTTTTAGAATCAGCTTATCAATTTCTACACACACACAAAAAAGACAAAAACAAAAAAAACCTGTTAGGATTTTGATTGGGATTGCATTGACTCCCAATTTGGAGAAGAATTGACATCTTAACAATATTTGGTCTTCTGATCCATGAACATGGTATATATCTCTTCAAGTATTTAGGGCTTCTTTAATTTTTAATTCAGTAGTGTTTTGTAGTTTTCAGTGTATGGGTCGGGTACATGTTTTGTTTAATTTATCCCTTAGTGTTTCAGATCTATTAAAATGATATTTTCAAACAATTCAGATTCCAAATATTCATGGGTGGTATATAGAAACAAACCCAATTTTTGTATATTGACCTTGTATTTTGTAACCTTGCTAAACTCACTTACTAGTCCTGGTACGTTTTTAGTAGGTTTCTTGGGCTTTTCATGTTGTGTGCAACATGTCTCAATAAGAAATAAAGAGATAGTCACTTTTCTTGAGAATGACTAGTATTTCTCTAGTGCTGTAGCTAACTCAAAAGGGCCAGCATTTATGGGACTATAAAACATTCAGTTTTTGGTTCCACCTAAATTGTATTTAATTAGCCTGAAATCTTAGAGAAAGATAAATACTAAATTCTTGAAGTTCAAATGTTAAAAAAACAACATTAATTAGAAGGTTTTTATGAATTTCATTGGGGTGGAATTTGATAGCAGTTGTTTTGCTTTCAAGAGGACTGATTTGGCTTCTAAGATTTCAGATTTCTTTTTGATGCTTATGTACGAGGTCTGACAATTAAGTTCATAAACTCATCCTAGAAAAAGTGCTACATAACCTCATTGCTGAATATCACTGCAGTCACTTTTGAAGCACTCCCCTTGGGAAGCTATGTCAGCACCTAATCCACCCTTCAAAAGCAATTTTGGAACTCTTTTTCTGGAATGGCCATCAAAGCTGTCGTCGTATTACCCTTGAGGTCCTGAATGTCATCGAAATGTCCTGCTTTCAATATTTCCTTTATGTTTGGGTAAAGAAAGAAGTCACTGGGAGCCACATCAGGTGAGTAGGGAGGGTGTTCCAATACACTTATTTGTTTACTGGCTAAGAACTCCCTCACGGATAGTGCTGTGTGAGCTGGTGCATTGTCGTCATGCAAGAGCCATGAGTTGTTGGTGAAAAGTTCAGGTCGTCTAACTTTTTCACACAGCCTTTTCAGCACTTCCAAATGGTAAACTTGGTTAACTGTTTGTCCAGTTGGTACAAATTCATAATGAATACTCCCTCTGATATCTAAAAAGGTTAGCAACGTCATTGCAACAAGTTTGCGAACTTAATTGTCAGGTCTCATATCCATATCAAGACCATCTTTTATTGTTGGCTATTTTGGGGCTTTACTTCTTGATATACATACATATATACACATATGCAACTTGCAGAGTTTTTCTTGGTAAAAAATTTAACATGCATTTATATGGTGAATGCTTATTAATCATGCACTATTTGCTAGACCTGGTACCCGGTGCCATGGATGGAGTTGGGAACAAGACAGGAACATGCATTTGCTGACTTCCTGGAGCTTACATTGTAGCAAGACAGTGAGCCATTGGAGAAATGGTGAAACAAATTACAGAATTACAATTTGATAAGTGCTATAAAGTCATTAAGAGTTTATGAAAGAGAGTCATAACCCAGACTGGGATAGGCTGTGGGTCAGAGAAGTCTGCCCTAAAGAAGTGACATTTTAGCTATGCTCTGGTAGTTGAGTTCAAAGACTTAGGTAGACTTGGGGAGTGGGGTTGGGTAAGACTACTTATGTCAGCCCGTTTGCCTTGCTACAGGTGATGCAAACTTTTTCTTCAATAGCATGTCTACACACTGCCTTAGTGGTCATTAGTAGCGTTAAGCCAAGAGTCATGAGTTGTTCCTTTTCCCTACATGTGACATCAGCTACTTGTGCGGCTCTTAAGTCATTGTTGTGCCTTGAGTGCATTTGAGAGGACATAGGCCGATTTGCATCAAACAGGTAGGAATTCTGATATTGCTTGCAACCATAATTTTATTCTCTTGTCCAGGTGTAATGAGGGTAAGAGGGCCTAAATATTTCCCCTTTGTACTTAGTTTTACTTGATGGCTTAAAGTTGCGTTTGACCAGAGTGAATATAAATATTTAGTGAAATTATGTGTGGTATACAGGTATATTTCTTAAGAAGCTCCAGGTCCTATCTTATATCTTTTAGTTCCTGTTTGTCCTGAGTAATTTTTTTGGCTTTGAGTAAGTCCTTTAAGATGTATAAGGAAAAAAAAAACCCATGTGGCTTGCTTTCCTCAATTTTAATTTATTTTGCATATTGCGCATCTCTAAGTATTGCTTTTAAAAACAAGTAATTGGGGGCCGGCCGAGTGGCGCGATGGTTAAGAACTCGCTTGGGATGCCAGAGGGCCCCGGTTCGGATCCCACATATGAGGGCCAGTGACACTGCCCTCTNGAATCATACAGTATGTGTCTTTTTGTGTCTGGCCTATTTCACTTAGCATGATGTTTTCGGGGTCCATTCATGTGGTAGCATCTATCAGAATTTTATTTCTTTTTATGGTTGAATAAGCCATCCTGTATATACACCACATGGTGTTTATCCACTCATCTGTCCACACCTGGGCCATTTCTACCTTGTGGCTGTTGTGAACGATGATGCTATGGACATGGGTGTTCATGGATCCGCTCAAGTCCCTGCTTTCAGTTCTTTTGGGTACATCCCTGGGAATTGCTGGGTCATATGTTCATTCTCTGTTTAACTTTTTGAGCAATTACCCAATTGGAACCCTGCTCTTTGGAGAGTTGGTGTCACTAGAGTCACCCTGATATGAATTAAGATAAACCTCATGGAAAGAAGTATCATCAGGGGCCCCACGGGAGATCTGGCTGGATTGGTGCCAGGCTTGATATCAGGGCCCAGAGGAGTGGCCTCAAACTCAGATGCCCAGGGGCAGAAGAGGTGGGTGGCACACAAGAGTCCAGCTGGAGAGTGTGTCCCCAAGTAATGAGGGCAGTGCTACTTGGCCCCAGCCAGTTATTGCCATGTGGGAAGGAGTTTTCATTCCTCTAAAAGTAGCAGGAGATTTGGTGTGAAATGTCCTAGTTTTTAAGTGTTAGCAACTAATTCCAAATGGGTATGCCAAATAAAGCATGCCCCCGGGTTCATTTTGGGACGGCTGATCTGTGATGATGGTCTGGTTTCAGCAGTGTGTCACTGAAGCGAGAAGCCCACCTGGGTCCATTCATTCTCGGGTGACAGTGCTCGGGATTGGTGGCTGAGCATATGAGGGGAGGCAGGAAGGCGGGCGCCGTGGGCGCCCAGGCTGAGATGCAGTGCCGTCCAAGGAGGAACCTGGACAAGTTAGGCAAGGGTTGGTCAGGCTGCAGTGGGCCCCATGGGGCTGGGACAGAAGCATTGGTCCTGTGCAGGGCACCCGTCAGGTGAGGAGGAGCACACGTCCCAGACCCTGCCTGGCGCTGTGCTCTGCTCCCTTCTGGTGCTGGGACCCTGAAGGCGGCCAGCTGAGCGATCCCCACCGTAAAGGCGCGTCATCTTTTGATTAGAAAGATCAGCGATGCTGTGTGTTCTTATCATGTGTGTGAAGACACTGAGTCAATGTGAAATTGGCTGTGAATATTGCGTGTGTAAAATGCCCATAGTGAGAAGGGGGTTGTTTCGTTCCGTGGGAGTAGAGGAGTGTCTACTCCTGTTTCCTTGAGACTGTTTAACTGAGAATGAGACACCCATTAAAACAGCTTGTATTCCACGTCTCTGTGGATTCATTTTCTGATGTATGCACTTGTGGTTGCCTAGCAACTTACAGTGTTATCACTGAAGCACAACTAATCTGATTATTTACAATGAGGCAAATGTGTCTCTGAGATAGAAAACCTTTATAGGACAAGATCAGTTATTTGGTGTGTCTTGGGAAGAGGAGGACCAAACACACATCAGAGATGGTAATAGATACTATTTTTGAATCCAACGGTGAGTCAGAGATATGGCTGTGTTGCCTATTGAATCTCATAGGATGGGTTAATCTAGCAGATGAGACAAGTGACGGGGTGGAATGGCCCTGAGGTGACGGGACAGAGCCTATGGTACGTCTCTGATATTATTTGTACTCCCTGTCACAGATGTTACAATATGTTAACTAACCCTAGAGCAGCCACATCTGTGTCTTTGCACTAAATGTAAATTTAAGCATTCGTTTCTGCAGGAGTTGGGATACTGATGTTCTTTTGGATATAAGTGAACATAGAGTCTCGTGGACTTCAGTTATTCAGTGTTGCATGAGCTTCTTGCTATTTGCATGTCTTTAAAAAATCAACATTAGGTATGATTTATATTCGGTGTAGTGTTTGATACACATATACGCCCCCAGGTAACCACCATTAAAATCAAGATAGAGAACATTTCTAGTATCTCACAAGATTGCCTTGTTCTCTTCCTCGTCCACTCTCCCAGCCCAAGCCCAGCCTCAGGCAACACTCATCTGCGTTCTCTCGTTTTATATTAGATTTGTCTTTTCTGGAGTTTCATCTAAATTGAATCATACAGTATNTTTTTTTAGCTGAGCCATCCTGCTACCTGTTGGCAGCTCAGCGGCTGCTCAGCTCGGGCTGGACCTGAACCGCTGTTGCTCAGAGCTCAAACTCCTGAGCGAGCTCTTAACCAACTGAGCCACTCGGCCGGCCCTCCCCAGTTTTCTCGTTTTAACCCTCCGTCGGGTGCAACTGATCTCACAGATTCATTGCACACAAATTTTCAAATATCTAACAATTAACTGAAGTATCGTGACTCATCGCTTCCGTATCATCCCCCTCTACCGTAACCTATCGCCAGTCGTGTTTGTGACTTAGTAAAGACGTATTTCATAGCGGCATCTTTGTGTGCAATGAATCTGTGAGATCAGTTGCACCCGACGGAGGGTTAAAACTGAAGAAACTGAGGCCCAGAACAGGCAGTGCCTACCAGCAGGTCGGTAGCAGAGCTGGGGACCTGATTCTGAGCTGGGGCCTACTGCCCCCCACACAGCTCTCCAGAGGACCAAGGGCAGGCCAGCAGATGATGGGCAAATAGTTTAGGATGGTGGGGCCTTGTGACGTCCTCAAAATCAGTCCTGGCCTGGTGCTCTGGACCTGCCGCCCGCTCAGCATCGCAGAGGTATGGACGTTTACATCTGTGTGCGTGCATGTGTGTGCACATGTACGTGTGTGTGCATGTGTCGGCCAGGACGCGCCACCTCCGGGCGAGCGGGGCCGGACTGCCCCACAGGTGTCCCATTCGCAGCCAGGGCTCACAGCGCAGAGCCTCCTTGGCTTCCCATGCCACGTCAGGAGCCTGTTTGTGTTGGCCTGGGACAAACGGCGGGCATTTTACGCAGGCAGGCTTAATGAAGGCCCTGGAGACGTCTACGGATGTGGAGCCCAAGCCCCCAAGCCCCATCGGTGGAAGTTAGCGCCTCCCCTGTAGAAGCCGTGGTTGAGCCCCAACCTGTAAAGCCTCCCTTTTCTTTTAGTGCCGTCCTTGGCTTTCTTTTGGTCCCCACACTTGCAGAATAGATTTCACCTCTAAAATGAGCCCATTTGGCCCAGCGGAGGTGTGATGCCTATAAAACCAGCCCTGTTAGAAATGACTTATTCATTACCTCTGTTTTATGGGTCCACCCAGCCTTTTGTGCTCTTTCGCTAGTTGGCAGGTAACAAAAAATGTAGTAAATCCGTGGCCTTTCAGAGTCTCAGCTTGAGCGATACCTTTACATAATAAAAGGAATCCAGTTTAACAGACGTTTATTGAGTGCCTACTCTGTCCTAGGCATGGGGACCTAGAAATGACTGTGATGAGTTCAGCTCGTGAGGACCCCCTGTTCCTCAGCATTACCTGGTACCATCTGCTGTAAACCCTTTGGAACAGCAAGGTCGGCATCCCAGGTCTGCCCTGGTCACTAGTGAAGGGCCAGGATGTGTAGAAATTTTTCACGTGGTGCCTCAGGGTTGGTCTGTGCGAGGTGGCCACCTCAGAGCGGAGCCCTCAGCCAGCTCCTGGCAGCTGTGGGCTCTCTCCCAGCAGGTGTGTGGCTGCTGTCCAGGTTACCCTGTCCCCTTGTTCTCTGCGTCTTTCTGGGCTCTGGTTGCCCTCGGCCACAAGGTTGC
>NW_017731635.1:2088231-2122318 GCF_001890085.2 Hipposideros armiger | reverse complement strand
TTGAGAATCTGGCTCCCAACTTGTATTCCAGTAAGGACAGGTGTTTAAATTTGGCAAGTTGGGTTGATCCACTTCGCCAAAGGGAAATGTACATGTGAATTGTTTGAGTGAATTTTCTTAGCACTTGTCATACTCTTGTAGTTGAGTGTATGCATGTTGGTCTCTCCTCCTCTCTTCCCCCTGTGGCGCCATTTTTGAGACACAGGAAGCACTCCATACGTATTTCTTTTCTTTTCTTTTTTTTTTTTTTTTACTTATTAGATCACCGGTTTATTTGTAAAAGGATGTAACTCAGGAACAGTCAGATGGAAGAGATGCTTAGGATAAGATATAGGGAAAGGGGACAGAGCTTCCAAGCCCTCTCCAGGCGACTTCTTCGTGTTCACCAGCCGGAAGCTCTCTCCATATGTATTTCTTAGATGAGTGATGTCTACATGGCCAGTTGGATAATTCACTCCAGAGGAGATTCCCTGCTTTATTCTGGTCTGGAATTTCCACCTGGTGCTAACTGTTTCTTTTTGGCTTCATCCTGGTTTTCATTGACTTTGAATGGGGGATTCATTTACGTTGCCTATACCTGCTGAATAACGGCTTAACTCTGCTTGAGTTAATGAAAACTGGAGTTAAGAAACTTCTGTTACCTAGATTATTTCACCTCCCTATTTTGTGACTTACCCTCTTCACCGATACATATCTTCTGCCTGTGTGGTACCCTTGTGACACCCAGCCGCCCTGGGGAAGGTGATGAAAGACATTCCGGCCTGTTCCCCCTTTGTCGGAAGGGCGTTGACCAAAGTTTAAGGAGCAGAGGCGGGTTATAACTAACGGACAGATTTGAGGTCTGGGGTGTCATTGTCAATTCAGGCTGCTCAAACAGACTAGCACGGACTGGGGCGGCTTGTAAAGAGCACACGTTTATTCCTCACGCTTCTGGAGCCTGGACGGCTGAGTGAGATCGGGAAGCCAGCCTGGCTGGTTGTGGTGAGGACCTTCTACTGGGTCATAGATCTTCTTGCTGTGTCCTCGCTTGGCAAGAGGGCAGGGGAGCTCTTGGCGGGGCCTTGTAAAGGCACCAGTCTCCTTCACGAGGGCCCCACCATCGTGATGTCAAAGGCCCCACCTCCAAATGCCATCACCTTGGGGATTAGGATTTCAATATATGAATTTTGTGTGTTGGGGGGAACCAACACTCAGCCCATTGCCTTTGTGTGTTACTTATTAATTCTGTGTTCTTCCTCAAGGAGAGTGCATATCAAAGAAATAACCATGAACAGGGACTATTCCATTGAAAATTCATCTTGGTTCTTTGTGCGAAGATAGAAAGTTAGCATGTGTACAGGATACAGCTGTAGCTCCCCATAGCTCACTTCAGCCTGACCTCTTCCGATGACTTTTCTGGTGCCCGTTCAGGCAGGATCACCTCCTGTTGTGCACTCCTCGAGGGGCACTTGGTTCCTCCCTCTGGCAGCATCCCACCCTGTTTTGTCCACTGGGCTGAGCTCTTAGGCCAGGACCGTCAGGGCCTCAGGTGGAGGGGGTCAGTCACATCGCTGCCTTGTTGACGCCATCTGCCTTCTCCATGCCTATCCTGCATGGCTGTGTCGCCGAGCGCAGCTGCACAAAAACACAAACTGTGCTGACTGCCTACTCTAACGTCAGAACCACTGAGCTTAGGTGGTTCCTGAATGCTTCCCGGTCCTCATACTCTTTCCCCTGCTTCTTTCATTTTCTCACTTGCCCTTCAAAAGCCTCCCAACACCTCCGTCCTCCTTTTCGCTCTTAGCTGATGATCTTGCTTCCTGTCTGTCGAGAAAATAGAAGGAATCAGAAGATGATGTCATCAGCCCCCAGCAGCAGGACTCCCATCTCCACGCGGCCTTTGAGCAGGTGGTGGCAGCATAGGTCAGTGCCCAGGGCTGTCCTGGAAGGCTGTGCGGCCAGCAAAGGGCAAGGGGCTGTGACCCAGTGGGGAAGCCGAGCTGGGTGTCCCCAGAGGGGATGTGAGCCCTGTCCATCCCGTGGAGGAGCAGCTGTGCTCCCTGGGCCGACCTCTCTGCTTGAGCATAGGTCCCACCCTCACCTGTTCACCTCTTGTTTTTTCTTGATAGGACCATTCATATTATAACAAAAAGACATGCTGTTATTCCACCAAACCAGACCAGACCAGACCTGTTTTGACTCCATTCCTCCCTCTAGCCACTGCCCCATTCTTTTTTTTTCTCTTTCGAGGAAACTCCTTGCCAGAGTTTTGTCCTGGGGTCTGCACTTTCTCTTCTTCCACCATTGCCGTCAAGCGGTTACCTCTCAGCCCCTTCTGACTGCCCCGTCATCATCTGCCTTCTCGTGCCTGCAGAGCTGCCCTCATGTGACTCCTGGACACACACACACACACGCACACACGATTTCCTTTTTGCATTCTCAGTCTCCTTTGCAGGCTCCTCCTCATCTGCTTGACACCTAAGTATTGATCCCTGTTGTGGGATGAATTGTGTCCCCCAGAAAGATACATTAAGTCCTCACCCCCGGAACCTGTGAATGTGACTTTTTGGAAATTGGGTTTTTGCAGATGTGATCAAGTTCAGATGAGGTCATTAGGGTGGGCCCTGATCCAGTATGACTGGTGTCCTTATAGGCAGGGGACGAGAGACAGACACGCAGAGGGAAGAAGGCCGTGTGATGATGGTGGCCAAAAGATGCTGGCAACACCAGAAGCGAGGAGAGAGGCTTAGAGCACAGCCCCCCTACGGCCTTCAGAGTGCGCGTGGCCCTGATGGCACCTTGACCTCAGACTTCCGGCCTCCAGAGCTGTGAGAACACATTTCTGTTGTTCTAAGCCACTCAGTTTGTAGCACTTGGCTGTGGCAGCCCCAGGAAACCAAGACAACCCCTGTCTTCATCCACAGCCACTCCCTCATCGCTCTCAGCCTGTCTCAGATTATCACCTGTCATCTGGCGATCCCCAAATTTATAGCCGTAGCCTGGACGTGTCCCCTGCACTCCCGATGTCCTGCTGCCCCTCCATTGCTCTTCCTCTCGGACCTGCGCCTGTCTCGGTACGTCCAGCAGCAGCCCCAGCCTTCCAAGGGCTCAGGCCAGAAATCTCGGCTTGTCTGTGGTTCCTCACTGCCTCTGGTACCCCCAGTGTGATCTACCAGCAAATCTTACGGCTGCTGCTTCCGGGCGTGTACACAGAGCCCCATCCTTTCTCACCGTGCCCACTGCCCCGCCCGGCCAGGCCCTATCGCCTGCCTCCTGGGGAATTTAAGAGTCTTTATAACTGGCCTCTGCTTCCACTTGTTTGCTCCCCCTCAATCTGCTCTCCACGCAGCCCTCAGAGTGGAGCAATTCTGCTGTCACGGACTCGGGTCACCTCACTCCCCTCCTGGAAACCCTCCAGGGCTCCCTCCTCTCCTGGAATGAAAGCTCCAGTTTTCACTGTGGCTCTGGGGCCCTGCCCGGTGTGGGCAGCGCTGCCCCCTCATCCCACCCAAGTTGCTCCTGGTCCTCCCCTGCTCACCCTGTGTCCCTGGCTCTATGTCAATGAACCTGTAAACCCCTCCGTATAAGTAAGTATAAATGATATGATTATAAAATTATATCCCAGCAACCTCCCTTCTATCCTCCAGCCCTCTCCTTAAACATCACCTCCTCAGTAGGTCCCCCTTTCACCCTACCAGCACTTCTTCCCTCTCTCCTTTGCCTCGTTGTTTTCTCCTGGGCACTTAGGACTGTCTGACATTCTGTGTCTTGTGCTTTTGAACGCCTTATCATCTGACCCCCACGCTGAACCATAAACCCTCTGAGGCCTGGGACCTCACCCTCTTTGTCTGTTGCTGCCCCCTCAGTGCCCGCGAGAACGCTTGCCGTACAGTAGGATCCCGTCTTGTTTGTGAATGAAGGGTCGCCAACGTGGTTTAGTTGACTCTGTTATTTCTATAGTAGCTAATGTTTATTTTACTGTTCTTGGTGTTTTTTTAACTTTTAATTATGACAGTTTTCAAGCATTTAGAAGACTAGAGAGAATAGTGTAACAAGTACCCAAATACCCATCACGTAAATTTAACGATTGCCAGCATTTTGACTTATTTACTTCTTCTATTGTGGGTGTAATGAGACATATGACATATACACATTTCTAACATGAAGAACATTTTTATATATCACCACAGTACCATTATCATACCTACTAAAACGGACAGTAATTCTTTTTTGTTATCTAATACATACTATCCATATTAAAATCTCCTAGTTGTCTCAAAATGTCTTTTCCAGCAAGTTTATTCAAACCAGAGTCCAATAAAGGACCACTCGTTGTATTTGATTATATCTTTAAAAGCCCCTTCTTATCTACTTTGAGTCACCCGCGCCCACCCCAATGCTTTCTGCCCCTCCCCCGACCCCCCATAGCATTGGCTTGTTGAAGATTCCTGTTCTGTAAAATGTTGTCACTTTCTGGATTTCTTCCAATTTCTTCCTTCTGAAGTCATTTAACTGGTTCCTCTGTCTTTTCTATTTCCCCCTACCTAGGGCAAAGAGAACGCAGCTTTTGGGCACCCCATTATTTTCCCTGAGTGAAAACCTGTTTCTCCCTTGTTGGTGGCCAGTCAGTGGCTAGTGGTGGTCAGCTGGTCTTGACAGAGGAGGTGGAGGTCCTCCCAAGGCTTAGGCCAAATGCTCTATTATCTTAGTGCTTTGTCTTCTGTGAATTCTTTCACCTGTGTTTTCTTTTTTCCTTCCAGACAGTACAACACGTTTTCTTGTGGAGCAAAAGTATAAAGGTGCAACTTTTCTGTAAAATGCACAGAGGACTAGATAATTGCTAGTGAACTCTTGAGCTGGAGGGGACTTTCGAGACTTTAGGCTAAAACGTAGGATAGAAAGTAAAATGAGCTGTACTTCTTTCCTCGGATCCTGGTTTCTGAACAGTTTATTTTTATAGTATAAGCATGCTTAGCATACTTATTGTCTACCGTGTAGTAGTTTAAATGTTTGGAATATGTTAATCTGGCTTTTATTAGTCATGAATTATGAGCTACTTATATTACCAACATGGCATTTTAAGGAGAAGCTACCATCATCTAGCGTAATGCCAAATTACGACCTTTCCATTTCTTTCTTTATGACACAGGAAATCCGGGATCCTCTTATGCAGTGGCTGGGGGAACACATGGGCCCTGAAGGAATAATAAAATCCAGCAAGCTCTCCCTTAAGTTCGTTCCATCCTACACGTCTGAAGTCGAAATCACCCCAACTGCAATACCTGTGGTGACTGACATGGATGTCTTCTCATCAGATAATTTTGATTTAGAGATCTACCGACAAAATTTGCAGACAAGGCAACTTGGAAAAATAATTCTGTTTGCTGAAGTGACATCAACCACCATGAATCTTCTGGACGGGTAAGTTCTGGACCTCCTCGGGGTCCAGTTATCTTGAAGGTTCTCTCTGACCAGTGCTGGGGAGAAGGGCTAGCCGTACAGCATAAGAACTCGTAAATGCACTAGCAAAATAGAAGCACCCTTTCCTAGAAGAGTTAAAATGTAGAAAGATAAATGAATGAAGTTCTTTGATCGAAGATTTGTGTTTTAAAGAATGGGCAGTCTTTGTGCCTGTCACTCTTTTTTTAATCAAGCCTTTCAGAATGTCCTTGGCAAAAAGAACATAATGAAGAAAAACCCACATTTAACAGGTGGCATTACAGTTCAAGCTATCACTTTACTTTTGTGTCATTAGAACCAGTGTTACATATTTCGTTTAAGATATTTTGCAGGGCCATCAGGAGAGCACATTTGAACAACATGTGAGCTGTGTTAAATTGAAACAAATTAGAGCTTTGTGCTTTGAAAACCTGTTTTGGTGTGTTCCTGTCCAGTACATTTTTTGAGCATCTGTAATCTCATTTGGATGTTCGAAACTTACTCTTGTTGCAAGTTTTCCTTTGTATTCCTTCTGTTGCCTGGACTTTGATTAAAGGTTAAAAAATGGAAACCAGATGAAAGCAATTTTTAAGTCCCAAATTAGTTAGTGTTAATTAATACGTTTACGTTGAGATAGTTTAAAAAGTAGAGTTATAGAGGGAGTGAGTATGAAAAGCATCCTCCCTCAACATGGGACTAAAATGTAAGGAATGTAACTTTCCTCCCAAAAACCTGGATTCACAGTTTCTAGGCACTTTTACCCATGGGACTGCACAAGTCGATGCATAACTCAACATATGGAAATATCTTGACCTTTCTTCCTAATAATTTCTGGAATTTAATAGCATGTTGATATAAAATGACGAGATAACTTGAGGATTTCTTGACTCTCATACTGAAAGTCACGGAAATGGCACTTTTAGTGCGTGTGTAGGATGTAGAAAAAGCATTCGTGTGGGGGAGTTGGCAGAGCAGTGGACTGGAGCAGGAAGGGGACTGTATGCCATGGTAACGCACAGAGCTTGTTTACTGAGTGCTTTTGTGTCGTCATAGTACGTTCCCCCCACCCCCTGGCGTTCCCAACCTCTCCTGCCTCCACACGTCTCCCTGCCAGTCCCCCGCTTCCCAATAGAGAAGAAGGAAAAAGCCAGTTCTTGTAGATAGAACAGTCTTTCCTTGCTGGTATAAACCCCGTGATAGTCTTTTGTTACGTGGGTGAACACTGTGATATCGAAGGGTGACCCCATTACAATTACATTTTCTGCATGAAAAAAATCAAGACACAGCATTTAACACAAGATCTGGGGAGGCGAAATTCAGATAGTAAAACATCAGCACTTCCCGACATTTTTGTTATTTCCGTGGTCAGAAGTGAAGACTATTTGATGTTGGACAATCTTGAGACATTGGAGCTATGTGGTCCCTGAGCGTGGGTAGTGGGCAGTGCGTTCCCAAGAGGCCTGTGAGTGCCCTGCTGGAGGGGGCAGACGGAGCCTCCTGTGGGAGCAGATGGCTGGGTTTCCTGATGCCCAGCTGAGCCTGTGCTTAGGATGGAAAAGTGTGCCATGTACGTACACTGCGTCAGTGCCCTTGAGTATCAGCCAGTTCCTTTTTGATATTGAACCTCTTTTAAGAGGTAAAATTCTGTCCTAAGCAACTTGGGTCTGTAAAAGTGTACAGCTGGGCCTGACCGTAGCAGAGTCAGAAACTTCTGTCGGATTAAGAGTTTCTCTTGTACAAATTAGAAAAATATTTTAACTTTTCCGAGGGAGTTTTAGAATCTTTTTTGTGTCTCTTCTTGTCTGGTCTCTGCAGAGTGCAGAGAGTGAAATGGCTTTGATGGTTAACGATTAGCCCCTCCGCTTGGCCAGAGCACATATTGAATAAATAGCTGTTGCTCATCATAGCTTACCCACGGTGTTCCACTGCGCACCTGGGTTCCTCCCCAACGCTGAGAGGTAAAGCTACTCGCTGCAGCCTCCTGAGAAGTCCCAGGGCTGCAGGGGAACTGCAGCCTTTCTTAGGAGAAGGAACTTAAAGAGGTCACTTTGGTTCCCAAATGACCCAAAATCGTCCAAAAAGGGACTGTGAGATAAATAAATGAAACATATGGCTTATTTCTAAGAGTAAGACCAAAAACATTTCTACAGCTAATATTCCATTTGATCTTCCATAAGCTATCCTTATGGAAACAGTGTATTGTGGTGGTAATAATAATAATAGCTAACATGTATTGAACGCTTTTGTCTTCCAGACACTGCTTTTATGTTCTTTACATGTATTGACTAATTTCCTACATCATCTTTCAGTGCCTAGGGTCATCACTGGAACAGAGTCAAGCTCTGTCATCACACCAGTGTTCCTGTTTCTGGATGTTTATAATCATTATAGGGTACAACACATCAGCGGGTCAGCTAGGCGGGGCAAGGAGAGTTTTCTAAACCATGGACCAGGTTTGCTCCATGCTTGCTTCTTTCTTTACATCTGTCGTTTCGGTGGCAACTGAGTGACGCTTTCCTAATGGACTGGAATAGAAGTGAACTTTAGGTATAGATCTTTATGGTAAGGTGTCTGACATCCTTTACCCCACTCCCCACCCCCATACCCTGAGGACTCGTACCAGCTAAACAGTGGGCGCTCTCTTGCTAAGAAAGGAGGGGAAAGTACCTGTGTGTCACGCGCAGCTGAGTTGGCTCCCACTCCTGGTGACTCTCCGAATGAGTGACGTCCACACTGTCCTGTCCTCAGCAGCCCTGCTCAACTACTGTAGACTCATGCCAATGGCTTCTTTTATGGAATCAGTCTGTCTCGTATTTGTGCTTCCTCTTTTCCTGCTGTCTTATATTTTCCCCAGCATTGTTATTTTTTCCAAAGAACCCTGCCTGCTCACGATGTGCCCCAAGAAGGACAGCTTCAGTTTCATCATTTTCGCCTCCAGTGATATTTCAGGTTTCGTGTGCTCCGGGACCCACTCGTTCGTCTTTTTGGTAGTAGAGCTCTCCTCCAAATTCATTATTTCAAATTAATTAGCTGCCAGTTGCCGACAGAGCCCCTCTCTTATCAAATCTGTGTTCTTTTCCACCTTAACACTGGTTAGCTCTAGCGGCGATGGTTTCTCTTTCATTGAACTTTGCTTAGAGTGTCAAGAAGGACTGATGTTTTGAATTTTCAGAGCTATTTCCTATAATGACACAACTTCTAGCAAACACCTTGTCTACCTCCCAAGCTACAGAAGGCCAGGCTGTATGACAGTGGTTGTCCGTGGTGAACCTGGAGACCTATGTCCTTGCCAGCTGCCCCCGCCCAGATCCTCCATTTAGGCTGCAGTTTTTAAGTCTTGGTTCTTGTGCCCTGACGATCCTTGTGCACAAGATCTAAACCTTAGCACACCCCATTCAGGTACCAGTTTCTAGGCCAGTTACGGTTAGGTTCAGCTGAGTGAGACAGACATCCTCAACTTAAAGGGGCATACACAGGATTAAAGCTTATTTCTCTCCTGTAAATGAGAGTTTTCTCTCTTATAAATGAGATGGACTGAGATGGGTGTCCCACAGTGTCAAGGACCCAGGTGAGTTGCTCTGCCACCATCAGCAGGTGGTTCCAAGAGGTGACCCAAGCATTTATGTCTTAGTTTTATCCAGTTAGCAGGTGGAGGGGGTAAAGAAGGATGTACCTCCATTTTTTTAAAAAAAGTTTTATTGGGGAATTGGGGGGAGGGAACAGCATTGGGGAATCGGGGAAGGGGAACAGACAAGTTGTTGTCCTTTTGTTCTTCAGTCTAGTTGTGGAGGACGTTGCTTCACTGGCCCATGTTGGTATTGTCATTGTGCTCTTCCCGGGTGAGACAGATCGCTCGCCGGCCATTGGACGGCTGCTCACGGTAGCTCACGGCCAGCCCCACTGCAGCCTACGCCGTTGCCAGCGACTCACAGCAGCCCAGCTCCAGGTCGAGCTGTTGTTCACCACCTTAACTGTAGAGGGTGCAGCATCACTGGCCCTCATGTGGGATCCAAACTGGGGTCCTGCTGCTAAAAGCTGGCGTCCCAAGCCAACTCTTAACCAACAAGCCACTCGGCTGGCCCCGTACCTCCATTTTTAATGGACTCTTTCTGATGGTTCCACGTGAATAACCATCAAAGATCTTGTCTGGACAGAGTTTTCCAGAAGTGGCTGATGACATTTTTGTTTGTATCCCAGGACCTAGTCACATGACCATATGTACCTACCAAGAAGGCTAGGAAATCAATGTGGTCTTCATACTCGGCATCCATGAATCCAGCTGAACATTAGGGCTTTTGTACTAAGGAGGACAATTAAATGTCTTTGCCACAGACATGTACTTTCTATTTGTCAGATTGCTAAAAAAAAAAGGAGCTGGAGGCCTTTACGTAGTATACACATTATGATAGCCCCAGTGCCTACAGGATTTAAAGCATAGGTGGAAATAATTACTTGACAGGTAACACTGGTTTTGTCTTACTGCTTGCCCAGTGCCCTTGGAGGTATTTTTCTCATGTTACTGAAAATCTGGGAGGATTTGGAAATTTCTCCCCCAACAGATATTTTGGAGGACATCATATCTTCTATGGCTGCAGAGCCAGCTCAGCTACCGTGGCACTGAGGTAGGCGTTGCAAGATAGACATTTGGGCCTGTGGGTATGAGAGCAGGCTGGTGGTGAAGGCATGAACCAGCATCACCTTCACCTCCGGCCCCCACCTTGTGAATGTGAAAGCTATGTTAGTGCTTCATTAAAAAGGAGAGCGCTCTGGGGAGAGTGAGTAGCAGAGGGAAAGTTGGGAGTAGCTTGCTGATAACTAAATCATGGCAATTGAAGGGCCCGTGAGTCCCCACCTCCAAAGATAAAAAGCAAAAGCCATGTAAGTGAGTGATGTTCCCCTAGTAGCCTGACTTGGCTGTGTTCCCCCCACCCAGTCTGGTTAGAAGAGGGAAGGTCACCCTGTATCCCCTCCTGCTGCCATTTCCCCTGACATATGTTGCTGACCATGAAATGCATTGTCTACTCTGTTGTCGGTACCGCCTTTCGGATGCGATGCTGATTTTGGTCGACTTTAGACGCCTTTTGTTTTCTTTCTGTGCGTTTCCGTAGGTTTCTCTGTGACCTGTTAGCTCAGCTGGTTGGATGGAGTCCCAAGGGCACGGGCCCAGCGCTGTGTCTGGCCCCGTGAACTTCACTATGTCCCACGGTCACGTCCTCCAGCTGCAGACCCAGGAAGCCTTCTGCACATGTGAGCTGCCAGTGGTGGTGGGCTCTAGACAGGGGGTGCGGATGGGCATCCCCACTGCTGGAAAGGCCCCTCCGAGCGCTCACTGCTATGGTGCTGATAGCAGTGCTGTATCTTCTCTTTAACTTCCTGGTAAGCGATGATTGAGCCTTTGCCGTGGGGAAGGTGTTAGGCTAGACCATGGAGCACCAGAGCTCGGGGGTAACTTGAGTCCCTGTGATAATTCTGGAATCGTCTTTTATTTGACTCATTGTATCTTTTTTGATGACTTATATCAAGTCTCATTTGGATGCTGTAAAGCCAGAGTGTGTGGTGAGCCAGGTGACCACAAACTTGTTCATATTGATTTCCTTCGCGCACTTGTAATGCTGAATAAACTGGCCCAGGGTGTGCTGTTTTTTTTATTTCTAAGGAATAACTTGTATTTCCTTATCTAGTAAGTTTATTTCCTTCACGTTAAGTCCCGATTTTTCAGGCTTAAGTGTGCCTTCATCATTCACGGAATAAGCATTGATGGAGTGCCTCCTGTGTACCAGGCACAGGGTTAGGCACTGGAGAGAGAATGATGGAGCGGGGACTCTCCTTCCTCGCCATGCAATGGAAGGAGTGAACCCCAGTGTGTGTTCTGTCCATGCGGCTCCGTGTGCCCTTGTTGGTCAGCACCGGGAGTTCCGGCCGAGAGACGTGGGCCCTGCAGATAAATGATGAGAGAGAGAAGTAGACTGGTCAGTGAATTTTTTTGAGCAGTCGCTATGTGTCAGCCATTGTTCCTGATGCCGTAAAGCCCACAGTCTGGTAGGGAAAATGCTGGAACTGAAGACTTGATCACCAACTAGCTCTGTACCTGGGCAGTATAACCCCCAGCCCAGGGATTTGCTTTCCTCAGCTGTGAGACCTGGGGCTCTCGATGCTCCCCACGCACCTTCAACTCAAGTCCTTGGGTCGAGTGATCTTCCCAAGCCAGCGCCTTCCACCCAGCCAGCCTTTCTGTTCCCAGTAACCTCTCACCCCTTTAAAGGGCTGCAGTGGTTTTGTGATTAGCCTCCCAGCCATTGAGGAAACCTCGTATGGGAGACAGTTGACTTTCTACAAGCAAAGGGAAAGAACAGAAAAAAACAACAACAACAACCAAAATAGTTTCAAAAAACATTTTGGGGGAAGTGGCATCAAGGAGAATAGTCACCATCATTCAAGAAAGCTAGTATTTTGGGTTCAGAATTTGGGGCCAGTCCCAGCTTTTCACCTCTCTGCACACGTATCTGGTCAGTCCCAAACACCTCTTTACCCTTCTCTTCTGCGTCTGCTGCCCTCACTCACTCCACTCCACGCCCTCCTCCCTGAAGTGGCGGCC
Organism: Hipposideros armiger; assembly: GCF_001890085.2. Taxonomy (NCBI): domain Eukaryota; kingdom Metazoa; phylum Chordata; class Mammalia; order Chiroptera; family Hipposideridae; genus Hipposideros; species Hipposideros armiger. The sequence goes on along the minus strand of NW_017731635.1, from coordinate 2,110,305 downwards.
TGAGAGGACAGAAATTGGGCTGGAACTAATTTAATAGCTGAGTGACCTCACAGTAGAGAAACAGCCGGATCCTAATAGGGGTCTTTGTCTACATTTCCACCCTGGCTGGTAGCGTGCCAGTCAAGAGTCAGGCGAGAGACACAGGTGGAAGCGATTAGACCTGTCATAAAGTTTGAAAAATTGATTCTGGAGGCAAAGTGAATAGATTGAACTTGACAGTGTTGTCCTAGAGATTCTAAGGGAAAATTCTGTAGTTTAATTTGAAATCCCTTGATTATTCATTAGCTTTCCAGATGGCTTTTGTTGATGTTTTACATATTAATGCCTGTATTGTGTTATGGGTGTACTCTTAAGGTGCACGCAGGTAATGAGCAAAGAAGGAATACATGGGGAAGTGTCCTCAATTAATGGGATGTTAGCGTCATTGTAAAATAAAGGGTTTTTAAGAAGTTGATTGCTTCGAAATAATTAGCGGGAGCTTTTTTGATGGGCCAATTTGGTACTTTTAAAGTGAACATTATTGGAGAATTTTAAAGAAAGCTTCATTTTAATGTTTACTTCTAAATTAAGGTTTAGAATAAACCTTTGACTCGGTGGTCATGACTAAAGCATTATTCTGGCAAGTTCTCCATTGAATGCTTTTTTTTTGGATTCCTATTCAGCACCTGATTAAGTTAACCTTTTACACGCCTAGATCCCGGCATTGAATTATAAAGTGGCCTGATGTTTTCCAGAGAGCCTCCCTCCACATTCATTTTTCAAGTTCCAGGATGTTGATTTTTACCTTTGTAACCAATTTTCAAAAGTGGGGTAAAGGTATTGTGATGTTTGCCATTTTATGGGCGGTTACAGTGTGTTCTGTTTAGGTGACATTTTCATTAGAATTGGACCTTCTTCTCTGCCTCTCTTTCAAAGTGGACCACACTTAACTCTTGGTCAGCCTGAAAGGTGCTGAGTTTTACAGCACAGGAAAGTGAGGGTGCATGGAACCGCCAAGCCGATGCCCTGGGGGTGGTGGGCACCGCCTGCTTGGGGGCCTGTAGGACAAGTGCCGGCCACTGCAGCGGCTCTGCTGCGCTCCAGACCCGGGACGCTCGCCCTCTGGGGCCCCCTTCCAAGCCCACCACACAGCCTTTGTATGTTCTCAGTGCTCCTGGTCTTATCCTTTGGCAGGTATACCAGACTTTTAGGAGAAAAACTAGATACTGAGAAAGGGAACCCACGGTGGAAGGTGTTTGCAGAACTGCTGGTTCCCCACTTCCCTCATTTCGCACTGGTGGGATTGAATATCTTAATTTGACCTGGGGGCTTAGGTCTTGGGGTGGGTATGGCTGCCCTGGGCAGGAATCCCAGCTCTGCCTTTTGCTCTATCAGCAACCCTGGGCAAATGAGTAGCCTTTCAGGCCTCCATTTCCTTATCTGTATGATGTAGCTGGCAATAGTCTTGGCTTTTTTTTTTCTTCTTTTTCCTGTTTAAGTTCTATCACTCAGCTGATGTCTCTTCACCACCAGCTGTGTGCAGGAGCCTGCAAGAGGCTCAGGGGCCCACAGGGGATAATGTGCAGGTGTGGGCGTTTCCTCCAGGAGCTTGCGTGCTCCAGGGCAGGTAAAATGTGTCTGCAAAGCTCTTAGCACGGCACTCGTGTTTATTGAACTCTCACCATTATTTAAACTTTGGATGTGACTCTTCCTTTTTGACCTTTACGGTGAACGTCTCAAGGGCAGCCTCTGAGTGTCCATGAAACAAATCGGCTTTGCCTTTCCCCAGTGTGTTGTGTTGGGGCAGAGCTTGTGTTGAAGATTTTCACAGCTTTTCCTTGTCACTTAGAAGCACGATGGCTCATCACTGGTTATTATTTTGCCAAAAATGTGTTGTTCCAGTCCAGCTTTTCTTGACAGGTGAGAAAACACAGCCTATGTTTGTGTTTCCCTTAAAAATATGTGATCCAGTTCTCTTTTTCGTCAGACTTGCTCTTTATAAATCTGAACGCTTTATAATTTTCGTAGATAACAACAGTCTACGCCTTCCACTCTGTGAACGAACATCCCTGTCACTCCTGTGGATGTGCCTCGCACATTACCCACACCTTCCCTGAGACCCCAGAACCTTTGTGCCAGTCAGACGCATGGTTTCACCTTGTTCTGTTTTCTTGAAACATCTCAGATATTTATCACTCTGTGGAATTGCTTGGTTGTATAGTATCTTTGATGCTCATTTTGTCAAATGCCTCCGTTATATTAAAACAAGTTATGAGAGACCATAAAGGTAATAAAGCAAGGTTTGGGGCTAGAAAAGCAATCAGCAAAATGGTGACAGAGGATCCTCTACACGTTTTTTTGTTTGTTTGTTTTGTTTTTTACCAGTTCAGATCTATCTTAGAGAGAAAGCCACGAGTGTCCACTGTAGTTTAGAAGTGAGCTGAGTCCTCTGATGGTTGGGGATGTTTGCACTCTAGTTACAGAGAGCAAAGGAGTGATTTCCTAGCAACAGGCCACGTAAATGACCTCGGAGAACCCAGAGTGAGCTCATTAGAAACCTGGCTTGCGCTGAGCAAGGCAGCATGGGATACTGACAGCAGCACAGGCCTCCGCACATTATCAGCTGCTGGCTTGGGGCACATTCCACGGCTTCTCATCTCAGAATGGGCAAACCGCAGCGATGCCCACTCATGTCACAAGGGTCAAAGGGAGCCGTGAGACGTAAAGCCCTCGGCACAGCCTCACACCCGGAGCAGGTGGGCAGTAAGTGCTCGTGGAACCTCCCGTTTGCTGCCAACTAAGCCGAGTGTTTTCCCCACGTGGACACTGCTGAGAGCAACGTGCTTGGAAACTGCAAAAACGAAGACCGAGAATCTGTTCCAGTGTTCTAATGCCGTAAGAAATGGACGATAAGAGAACAGGGTTTCTAAAACTCGGTTATGACACAACATGGGTAGGCCTGGGGGACATTATGCTAAGTGAGAACAGTCAGAGAAAGATAAGTACTGGCTGATATCACTTATATGTGGAATCTAAAAAAGCCCATAAAAACTGAGTAAAACAGTGGTTACCAGAGGATCGGGGGAGGGGGAATAGAACAGGTACTGTTTAAGGGCACAAACTTGCAATGAGTAGCACAGGCACCTCAGAGAAAATGCGGGTTCAGCTCCAGGCCACCACGATACAGTGAATGTGCGGCAAAGAGCCCTGGGTTTTTTGGTTTCCCAGTGCATATAAAGGGATGTTTCCACTACACTGCAGTCTGTTAAATGTGCAATAGCATTATGCCAACAAAACAATGTACACACTTTAATTAAAAAACACTTGATGGCTGAAAGCTGCTGACCATCACCTGAGCCTTCAATGAGTCGTAATCTTTTCGCTGGTGGAGGGCCTTTCCTCGATGTGGATAAAAATGCAGTATCTGCAAAGTGCAATAAAGTGAAGCTCAATCAAACGAGGTTTGCTGGTAAATAAGTCCTAGGAGTCAAATGCCCAGTTCAGTGAATACAGACAACAACATTGTATAGGAATCCCCAAGCTCCCCAAAAGACTAGAACCTAATTATTCCAACCATTAGAAAGAAGTGATAATTATGTAACATGATAGAGGTGCTAATTGTTGCTACAATGGTAATTATAATATATAAATGTATCAGATTAACAGCTACACCTTAAATTTACACAATGTTATGCATCGACTGTATGTCAGTTAAAAAAACCCACTTCTCTAAATGCAAAAACCCCCACTCAGTTTATGAATGAACATTAGTTTCTAAGTGGAAACATGTTAAATATTCTTAGCATTTAGTGTTAATAATTCAAGTATGACCACTCACTTGTATACAGGTGATGAGGAGATAGAGGTGGAGCTCTGGGTTAAAAAAAGTGTTTTGGTAAAGTCTGTCTGTGTTCGATGATCGAGCAGGTATTTTTCCTTCGCCCTGCCCAGCACCCACCCCCCCATTTCCATTTCTCCCCTGACTCTGCTTTGTGACTCACTTAGAAGAACGTCTGTTTTTCTTTCAAGCAAAACACTTACCTGCTTTAGAGGTGAGGGTTGATTAGCTTTCATCTGCCCCTTTAAGATCTTTTGCACACCTACCATTTGGCCAAACACACTTGCCCCGCCGCAATACCCGTGTTTCTGCTTTTTGTTGAGGAGAGAAGCATGCTCTGTTTCTGCATGAGGGGTATTCCGTCACTTTGAGATCCCAAACGCCACATTTTTTCTGCATTGCACAAGGAGTCATTCATCATTTTCATTCTTTGTTTGGCTCTCCCACAAGAGTATTCAAATTAGCGAGAAGGAAAATGATGAAGTCATTGCCTGGCAGAGAAGTATTTTCCTGGGACGTGGGAAGGGTAGAGGAGGGGAAGGAATTGTGGTGAGTTCTGTACCTACGTCTTTTTCTGCAGTTGGGTTCCAGAGATTGCCTGGATGCTAATATCATTTTCAGTTTAAATCTGGATAATATGTACATATAGAATTTACCTAAAAGTGAAACTACATGGGGTGGTGGTGTTAAGGACCCTGGAAATTTAGGCTATCCTTTATCTGTGTCATTCTGACATACCAGCTGTGTGATGTTGGGTGATTCACCCAACCTCTCTGAGCCTGTTTCCTCATCTGTAAAATGGGAGGGTTGTAGGAGACTCTGTGGCTTACTTACATTTTTTAAATCAATAGAGCCCCCTTTCAAATGAAGCGCCCCATTGTAAAAATGGGGCTGGGGGGGTCTCCTCAGAGCCCAGGTTCCTCAGGGCACGAGTATCACTGGCCAAGAGATCCTTCCAACTAAGACACTCACGCCCAACTGATGGGGGACGTTATATCTTAATGGCAGGCTGACCGGCTCGCTGGACTATTTCTTTTTATACCTTGCCTTGTTTCAAGAGGATTTAAGGTAATGGGGATTTAAGTTTAACTGTTATGAGATAAGTTCTTTCTGCCTCCTGTACAATCAGAATGGAATACATTATGTTTCTTGGTTGTTAGGTTTCATGTGAAAGCTGTACGCATATTATTCATAAAACTCAGCACCATTCAGAGTTCCGTGACTTCTCCAGATTCTCAGTGGTGAGGACTGAGTGACTGTGGTTCCTTCTGGAACCCAGGGAAACCTGTGTGGGTCCCATGCCTCTGTTAAGCTAAGCAGCTGTTGTCTTGGGGGGTGGTTTATCCAGGTGCTTACTCAGATGTCTCCAATTAGAGGTGAATGATGTCTCAGAGAAACAATCTCTGCTGGAAGAACTTGCAACTCAAACACCCAGCATCCGAGAGGAGGTGACACCAACCATGGTCAGCTGTGATGAATCCGCACGCCCCTGCCCCATTCACAGAAGCCTGAGGAGTGCCCTGGGAGGGTAAAGTGGGTGGAGAGGCAGTTGCGGGGGAGGTATGTAGTTGTCCTATATGAGGTCTTGGCCAACCTTTTAGATCTTCAAGCTTGCTTGGCTCATTAATGGACAGAGTGGGATGGTGTATGGGTCGCATATGCGGAGGATTTATATAAATCGTGGCTTTCTCCCTGCTTTCCTGGAGTTTTCATTTGTAATCTTTCAGTATCCTTCCTAATTCTGAAAATATCCTCTGGCGCCTTCTCTTTTCTAAACTTAAAAAAATGAAATGTAAGTTGATTTATAACATTCTGTGGGCCCCATGGGGGTAGTCCAGTGCAAGACGCTTGTCAGCCAGGGTTCTGAACCTCTGATGGGAGCTTGCCTTACAAGAATTTGCTTTTGTTTTGTAGCTTTTGGTTGAGATATGTTTCTTCCCTTCTCTTGCCTCCCCTTCTCTTCTTTTCCATGCAAAGCGTTAAGTGCCTCCCACCTGTTTAAAGTCACCAGAGGCCTTGCTGGAACTTTCGCTCCAGGTCAGTGGTGACAGAGCGCCATTATAATCTTTCAGGCAGTTGCACTTTTTTTTTGACTGCGGCACCTGGGAAACTGTCATGAAACAGACCAAAATTTTCCAGCACAATGTTGTCGTCATTGGGATGAAATGAAAGATTTGACATCTACGAAATCCCTAAATCAGATCTGCAGGGTGCCCGAAAGGCCACCACGCCCTATGCCTGAACGCCCTGTGCACTGCTGTGGATGTGCCTGAGCGCCCAGATGGAGAGCCACTTCAGCGACAAACTTTTATTGCGCTATTGTAATTTGAGGCAGCTCATTTCAGTTGTCTTAGGCTAGCTCTCTCGCAGGATGGGTCCTTTTAAACCCATCCCATTCCAAAAAGGCAATCTGGCCATGAATCCAAATAGAGAAAATTTAACTTCTTCCCAAATGATAGTTAAGATATTTGTTAATTAGTTAAGATAGATATTTGAAGGTAGTTTCCATGGACTCCTTTATCTTTTCTGTAAGCATCTTCAGTAATAAACATTTCTTCACATCCTCATGTTGGAGATCAAAACTTTAGGTTCAAAGGACCAAAAACCTTGATATAAAGCCAGTCAGGGTACATAAAACTACTCAGATTAACTTTTCTCAAAATATTTTTCAATTCTAAGAAGATTCTTGTTCATTATAAGAAACTTGGAAATATAGTAATGAATAATAAGGACATGAAAACTTTCTATAACCCCCCACCTGTAAAAGATTGTGTTAATCTCTTGGGGTATTTCCTTCTAGTCTTTTTCCTCCTATACAACATATGTAAAAATTGTGATTATATTGTGTATGAGATAATCATTTCTCATGCACTCAAATGGCCTGTTAAAAACATGTCTTTTATTGGGAGCATATAGTTTAACCATAATTTGTTTAAGCAATTACCTGTGAATGCATTCCTGTCATTTCCAATATGCAGTACCCTATTATAAATAATAAGCATATTTTTTTTGAGCTAGCAGTTCTGTGTAATTCTTTAGTGATCCCATTACAGTATTTCTTTTCCAGAAGATAATTGGAAAATTATAAAACAAAAGCAGACATTGATAGAAGTTGAACAGGATGAGGCTAATAATATTTGTTGTCACAATATTTCACATTATTTCATCACTATTGCACAATTATCTCACATTATTGTATTTTATCTCTTGTCCAGAGAGATGTCATGCTTTAAAAATAATTAACGTTACAGTTCGAGTCCAGCCCGAGCTGAGCAGCCGCTGAGCTGCCAACAGGTAGCAGGATGGCTCAGCTGCTAAAAAAATAATAATAAATAAATAATTGATGTTAATTTGGCATTTACTATGTTTCGGGTACTGTGCATATGTATAATTTTCCCATTCAGTTTTTACCAAAACCGCACGAGCTAGGTATCATTATAGTTCCCATTTTAAGAGATGAGGCAGCTATCGCTTAGGCAGTGGAAGTAGCTTGACCAGAGCTGCATAAAGAGTTAAATGGTGGAAGCAGCATTAGAAAGATTTGTTTGTCACGAGAACCTTAATTCTTTTTTTTTTAATTAAAGTTTATTGGGGTGACAATTGTTAGCAAAGTTACATAGATTTCAGATGTTCAATTCTGTAATACATCATCTATATATTACATTGTGTGCTCACCACCCAGAGTCAGTTCTCCTTCCATCACCATATGTTTGATCCCTTGTGCCCTCATCTATTACCCCCTTCCCCCTGAGCCTCTAGTAACCACTAAACTATTGTCTGTGTCTATGAGTTTTGTTTCTTCATTTGTTTTTCTTGTTCTTTTGTTGTTTTCAGTTTTATATACCACATATCAGTGAAATCATATGGTTTTTTACTTTTTCTGTCTGACTTATTTCGCTTAGCATTATAATCTCAAGATCCATCCATGTTATTGCAAATGGCACTATTTCATCTTTTCTTATGGCAGAATAGTATTCCATTGTGTATATGTACCACAACTTCTTTATCTAACCATCTATCGAAGGACACTTTGGTTGTTTCCATGAGAACCTTAATTCTTAGCCCCTGATATTGTATTATCTCCAACAGATGCTTTGCTGAAATCTTAATACACTATATCCCCCATACTGCCAACGTTTACTTACATATTATTCTTGTTAGGAAGTCAGGTTAGTTGACATGTCTAAAATCACATTGGTGATTTTCTTAATTTTTAAATGAGATGTGTGCTGGAAAGAACTATGATGGGGGCCGGGCGAGTGGCTCAGTTGGTTAAGAGCGCAAGTTCTGAGCAACAGGTTCACTGGTTCGATTCCCACTTGGGCCAATGAGCTGTGTCCAAACTGAGCTGCCACTGAGCGGGTGAGAGTGTGTGCTCTTAGCAGCAAGGTTGCCGGTTTGACTCCCACATAGGATGGCAGACTACGCACCCCTGCAACTAGATTGAAAGTGGTGACTGGACTTAGAGCTGAGCTTGCGCCCTCCACAACTAAGATTGAAGGACAACAACTTGACTTGGAGCTGATGGGTCCTGGGAAAAACACAATGTTCCCCTTTCCCAATTCCCCAACACTGTTTCCCTCCCCAATTCTCCAATTAAAAAAAAAAAGATACCAGTTTGCCTTAAATTGATTTATGACTTCAATATAAGCTTAATCAAAATCATAGCAGGAGTTTTAGTTGAAATGTGTAAGCAGATTCTAAAAGTTACATAGAATTTACATAAAAATGCAAGGGTCCTATAGTAGAGAAAATAATTTTTAATAAGAACAAAGCTGGAGAAGTCATATTACCTGACTTTAAGACTTACTATAAAACTATGATAATCAAAACTGTGTGGGATTGACAATAACAAAAAATAGATCAATAGAACAGAATATTCCAGAAATAGATCTGCCCTTAATCGGCCATTTGATTTTTGACACAGTTGTTAAAGCACTCCAATGAAGAAACGAAAGTCTTTTCAAGAAATGGTCCTGGAATAACTAGATATATGCTTCATATGGGACCATAAATGAATCTTGACCCCTACCTCATATCATACACTAAAATTGATTTGAGATGGATCACAGACCTAAATATAAAAGTTAAAATTATAAAGCATTTAACAGAAAATAGGATATCTTCAAGACTTGGGAGTAGGCAAAGGTTTCATAAGCTGGTTACAGGAAACAATAATGCTAAAAGAAAAAAAACCACTAATAAATTAGACTTCCTAAAAATTAAAATATTCTGCTTATCAAAAGATACCGATGAAAAAAAGTGAATAGACAAGCCACACACTGAGAGAGAATGTTTGCAAAACATGTATCTGATAAAAACTGGTATCTATGATATGTAAAGAACTTCTTGAACTCAGTAATAAAATGACAACCCAATAAAACATTTGAGCAACACTTCAGAAAATACGAATGCTGGCAGCCAAATCAGCACATGATAAGATTCTTAACATTTACTGTCTTCAGGAAAATGCAAATTAAAATTACGTGAGATACCCCTACACACCTACCAGCTTAGCTGGAAAGAAGAGGACTGACCCCACGACATGTTGGTGGGGGTGCGGAACAAGTGCACTTCCCAAACATTGCATTTGTTGGTGGGAATATAAAATGGTGCAACCTGTTGGACAAAACTGGTATGGTATTTTCTTGTAAAAGTAAACATGTACCTCCCTTCCCACCCAACAATCCTACTCAGAGTTATTTACCCAGGATAAATGAAAATATGTGTCTACAAAGACTTGTACATCATTGTTCATAGCAGCTTTATTTGCAATAGCCCAAACCTGGAAACAACCCAGATGTCCATCAACAGGTGAATGGATACACTGTATAGCGCATGCACACAATCGAACACCACTCGGCAATCATTAAAGGAATGAACCACTCGGACATGCATCAACTTGCAGCAATCTCAAAAACTCCAGGCACAGTGCAGAAAGCCTCCCACAAAACAGTACATACTGTATGATTCCATTTTATGAAATTTTAGAACAGGCATCTCTCATCTCTGGTGGAGGAAATGAGAGTGATTGTCTCTGGGGGGTTGGGGTGGAGATCGCCTGGGAAGGGCCATGAAGAACCTCCTGAGAGATAATATTATTTATTTTGTTTGTAACATAGATGAATACATTTGTCAAAACCCGGCAGACCTTAGGGTATCACCATAGGTAAATTTTACGTAGGAACTAACATCTTGAACTCTAGTGAAATGGTATTCAGGCTTAAGTATTAAGGGCGAGATATCTGTACCTGAAGTTGAAATGCTTAAAGCGATAGTGGATGGATAGATGGGTGGACAGATACGTACTAAAGCAAATGTAATAGAATGTGAACGTTAGACTGTACGTGGTGGGTGTGAGTGTTCACTCTAAAATTCACCCTTGCTACATACTGTGTCAGTATTTTTATAAGTAAGTCATTGTGGAGGAATTTTAAAAATAGCTATGAGAGTATATTTAAAATAAATTTAAATTTACAAACATTGGATGTACGTGAAGTCTTTTGGTAGACCCAGCTGCACGTGGACGTGACGGCTGCATCATAAAAGGAAAGAAATGTATGTTGCTTTCTATGCTCACACATTTTCTCCCTTCTTTCTTGTGCTTATTTAAGTGCACAGTTGAACAAAATAGCTTAAAGTATATGAAAAGCATTAAGTTCAAACTGAACAGTAACTTTTGGTGACTTGCTGGATTATTTACTCCATAGGCATATCGGGTCTTCGGAGTACTAACATTTAAAACGAAAATCACAGTCTGTATTCTCGTTTTCTGAAATCCCAGCGGCCTAATTTCTCTTTATTTATGCCCTCAGTGAAAATATTTTAAAAATCTAAATTTGTCTGCACATAAAGTTTTCATTTCTCACACCTCGTATTGTCCAGCCTGCTGTCGGGGCCTTTACAAGTGTGTGTGGACTGGGGGACTCCCTGCCGGGCACAGGCGCGGGGGCGCAGTAAAGTGTTCAGCCTCCTGTTACAGGGAGGAGATATAATTAGCAGCATTCTCACTATTTAAAGTGTTTCTGGTACTATATATTCTGATGTAATTTTACTCCATCATTGCTCAGAGAAGCCTCTCGGAGGCTCCAACCAGAGCTGGGGAGTGGGGGTAGGTGCCGAGTCCCTTACCCCTAAGATGCTGTCTTCCAGACTCTTCTGCCCGGGTCCGTTAAAACAGTTATGGCAGACCCACGAGGAGTTGCCTTCTCTCAGAGTTTGGATTTTAGTCTTTGATGTCTCTGGCTCGTCATTTTATTGATAATCCCTGTTACCTAGTCCTTCAGATATTTTTCCTAATGTGATCCATTTTCCTGGAGCGCTCCGCCCCCCAAGACTTTCCATTTACTTTAAGAGATACGTTCAACTGTGATTCCTTATCAATGACCTGTGGCAGGAGGACTGAGATGAAAATCCTCTGTGTCTGCATTTAGCACATTCACCAATAACCTGTGGAAATGATGCCATAGATAGTAATGCAGCTTCTTTCTGTTTATTGATAATCTAGCTTTTAAATTTATTAATGAACGATTATCTGGGAAGATATTTTAAGAAGTGGGAAGGATAAGTATGCTCATATAGGTGAAAATCGTTGTAATACTAATAAAAGTAATGAGTTAATTGCTGATAACCAGGAGAGTGACTGTTAAGCCCGTGTATGAGGCCCGCTGATAAGAGCTCTCGCATATTCTCTCTTACTCCTCCCCACGCCCCTCTGGTAGTAAGAAGCCTGCGGTGCATGTGGGGAGACGCAGTGGCCCAGACGCGGGGTCCTCTGAGAGGCTGCTGGGTGCGTGTGGGCCGGTGGCAGCCAGAGGCCACGCTGCTAACCGCAGGGCTGGGGCAAAACGCTCAAGCGGCCAGATCTTGCCCCTGACAGTCTTTCAGTATTAACTTCTGAAGTCCCTTAAATGAAAAACATACATGCTTTGGTGTGGAACTAATTTTGAAATCATGGCAATAACTTTTACTCTTAGATGCTGTGCAGTTTGAGGGTGTGATGGTGAGGGTTCACGGGTTTTATTTTAAAGGTGGTTCTCTGCTGTTCCCATCCCTGTTCCACGCCTAGAAGATTCCAAAGTGACAATGTAGGGTTTCTCCAGAAATTAAGTGCCCTTGTTATTCATAAAATGATTCTAGGTGGGAAGACCTCCATTCTTTTTTTAAAATAAGGACATTATTATCCCTGAGGTAGTGCTGAAGCTCTGAGAGCCAGGCTTTCACTCCGCTGATATAAACACAAGATTAAGGGTGTCAGCAAATTTAGAGGGAAAGATGAACAAAGTAAGGTGGCATCAGAAAGAAACTTTCTTACGAGTAAGTAAATCTGTAAAGATGAGAATTATCAAAGGTAGAATTTTTTTTTCTCTGAGTATCATGAAACTGAAGCATGTCTGTACGCTCACAGTGCTTTTTTTTTTTTTTAAAGGACACTTTGATAACACAAAATGCAGTTTGTATGGTTCATCCGTAGGAAAGAAATGAGATTTGAAAATGAAAATCTCTTTCCTAGCACATCAAGAAACCGCTGAAAGAAGCTCATGTAAAATTAAATATCTTTCCCTTCCTTAATAAATTGACTTAGATTTTTTTTTTAAAGTAATTTTCCCCTTAGAACATTCCAGCTAAGGCTTGAATCGGAGAAATTAGAGCCCAGACACAGTCTATCCAGTCTCTTGATTTTTCATGGAAAGAAACTGTAGCTCAGAGAGAGGAACGGCTACCCCAAACCTCACCACCATCCGGAGGCCAAGGTGGGGGCGCCCTTGGCCCGTCACCCCAACTACTGGCCAAGCCCAGTGCTCTCCTGGCATGGGGGATGGGCTCCTCCCAGGTCTGGAGACCCTGAAGGGGAGGTACGCTGTCAAGGGCTCCTCGGGATAGAGTTATGCTAGGCAATTGTCTTGTCCCCTTTGGAGGGTGTGGGTGGCAGGCAAACATTGTTCTCTCGATTTTTTTTTTCCTTTGTGATTTTTATTTTGGTTGTCATATTCTTTCTACTTTTTGTATTTACAAAAGGATATATTTACTGGAATTACATTAGAATCAAAATACAAGCTCAATGCAAAATTTAGAGGAAAAATGGAATCTGTACTCAAAATCATCCTTTATATAGATTGTTACCAGCTTTCAATTATACAAGTAAATATATTTTCCTTTCATAAAATTAAAAACTACAACTAATATTAATGTCTGCACCCATCCTGTTTGTCTCCTTTGCCCCCACCCTTCCCATCCCTCATTCCTACCTCTGCAATCACTGTTGGGAGGTCGATCTTTCTTTTTCAAGGACTTTTTATGTGAAATTCTATAAAAGGTGTCTTACTGTTTCTATGTTGGAATAGAAGACTAAGTTGCTACATAGTAAGAGACCCAGCCATAATTTGGCTTTAAAAGAAAGGCATTTGGTTCTCATCTGATAGTGCAGGATAAGTGGTCTCTCGCTGGGCTGCATGTTCCATTCCGTCAGTCGGGTCCCAGGCTGACAGTGGCTCTGCGTCTTTACCATGTGGCTTCCTATGTCAGCCCGGTTGTTGCTGTTCCACTCAGCAGGAGGGGCACAAGGGTGGCAGTGGAGGGCCAGAGATTTTCTCTCAAACAAGCGAAGCTGGAGTGGCACACACTCACCTCCCATAGCAAGAGCCTGGTCCTGGCCAGTCCGGCGGCAAGGAGGGGAGTGGGGCGTTGCCTGGTGCAGCCGGGAAGAAGGGGAGGATGGGTGTGGGGGAGCTGCCCTCTGTGCGGACTCCACGGCATTATTCCGTTAACCAACCGTGCATCTTGGAGCCTTCCCCGTTACAGCTTATCAGTCTAGCTCCTCCCTTCCAATTGCTGCATAATACTCCACAGTAAGAACGTACCAGTGTTTGCTTAGCCGTTTCGTTCTTCGTGAATAGTTAGCCACTTTCCACCATTTGCTCTTAGAGCCAAGGTTGCACCACCCATTATGCATGTATACGATGTTCTCTCCGGTGGGAACTGGGTCATCAGGTTGTGTCTGTAGTTTGGACAGCCGTGGTGAAACTGCCCATCACACTGGGCGGATATACCGGTTTCCACTTGGGGTTTGAGACAACCTGTTTCCCTACTATGGCCGGTTGGCTGATTCTTGCATTTTAATTCTGAAAACAAGGGAGGGACTTTAAGTAAAGTCCCACCCCCCCCCCCAAGGGGAAAAAAAAAGGAAAATGAAACACTCGTATAAATGTTCTTTGGAGAAATATTTATTATTGAGTAGATTCATTAGAGCAGAGCACTTTTTAAAAAATGACTCAAGTTCTTGGCTTTGTTTTACTGCCTGCATCTAATACTCATTTATTTCTATTTGGTTACTCAATTTGGTAACAATTTAAAAATCTGTGGTTGAAGATGATAGTTAAAGATGAAACCGAGTTATTTAAAGGAAATGAAAGTTACCTTTTGATTTAGCACCAGCTGCCTTAGAGCAAGATTGCTTTTGAGGAATTTATGATCGAAGGAATGTGATCCCTTGTTTCCGCTATGGATTTGCTCAAATCATGAAAATAGTCATTGAAATTAGAGGGACTCCGCCTTTCATAGACCAGAGGAGGAGACGTAGTGCTAATGCAACAACTTGTATCTCGTCGGATACACTATGATAAATTTGAACTTGTAGAAACCTGTACCATTTTTGTAGACACACTTTTACACCAACCTCATTTAAAGTATAACAATAATAACATGGTCGAAATGGTTATTTCTTTCCATGATAATGTTTATAATCATGTATGCATTTGTTGATATATTTATTTCCCAGTGTATCTTAAATTTCAATTTTGAAGAAAAAGATGAATTTCTTCAAGTCTCAGGTTATTGATTTAATTGAATTTTCAGCATTTCTGCCCTTCCCCTTTACCACTCCCTTCCCCCGCCCACCATCTAGAAACTTAAATGTATTATTACTTTGTACTGCTAACCAAACTAATTTTGTCCAGATTGAAAGGTTATAAAATTTATGCAATTCAGGCTCACAAAAGTAAGACAGCACATGTGAATTCAAGAAGCTGTTAGTTATGAAGCTCTTTTCCTTTCTGAAAGGAAAGTAGTTTTAAACTTCATTGAACGGATCTATGAAAAAGGTTGAGTATTATTTTACAATAATTTTAGACTTTCATGACTGGAAATTAAATACAGCAGTTTTAGAGGTATATTTTACTTGAACTTTTACAAGCTCAGGCCATGTTTTTATTAAAAAATCGGACTCAGCACCTTATATGGAGTACAATACCAGATGTGAGATATAAGAGAACTTACTGGGGCCACCTGCTTACTGTGTATTAAAAACTTGTGTGGTAGCTGATGTCATATAAAGTGTGGATGATAGGGAATAATTCTGAGTTATTAGACCATATCAGAATGGTAGGGATCACTGGTGGTGGAATGTTCAGAATTTTCTATCACATTTTACTATTCGTTTGGAAAAACGTGGGTGGAAGTGATGAACCTTTGATTTCGAAACAGCAGCACAAACCAGTGCAAAGACTGAAGAGATTCAGGGAGAAGCAGCAGCCGGGCAGGGGATAGTTGAAAAGGTAAATTGAATTGGATGGACTTCGTGACAAGCGGCAGCTCCGAATACCTTCCAAAGGAGACAAAACGATTGCCTAATTTATAGCGCTTTTCTCTATTCATCTTTCTTCGTTTTTCTTTCCTTTTCTAACATTTTTCACCCTTTCCACCTTTGTTTCATTCCTTCTTCCTCCTCCTTTCTGGGTGTCAGTAGGAACAAAGCCTCTACTTCAAGGTTTAAGCAGAGTGGTGGACCCAGGAGTCTGCAAACATGTGCCTTGGAGCCGTGGTCTTTAAACTGGGAGCGCGTTGCGGGACGGTGTGGGGAGCGGTTTGCTTTTCAGACCCTTAGCCTCCATATGGACTCTTTCCTGAAACTGATCACTCGAGCAAATGCCTGTGGCAGGGCATCAGGCCTGCATTATTCTCCCATCCCCCGGCACCCCCCTCATCATCGCCCCTTCTCACCCATCCCTCATCTTACGATGGATGGAGCCTTGTCTGACATGGAGCAACCTCTGGGGTGGCAAACAGAAGGACAGTGTGAAATCCTGGTGTGGAAAGCGAGTGACGCTAGCAGTTAGTTCCTTTTGCACATCAGGTAGTTCCAAATCTTCAGATGAAATTGAAGAAGGACCCAAGTCATTTGTCAGCTGGCAGATCATTAAAAAGACTTTCGATGATAGATAAGGGTGTGACTTTTGGCAAATATGTTTGAGGGAGTTTAAAGAATTGAGTGACGTTGCTATAATAAAACTCCTGTTTCCTTGTACTTATGTGTGTGAACAAGGCTCTTCAGTGTTTACATCTGTGAACATGGAAAGTAGGACTAGAATTGATGTTGACTGCTGTCTCAGTCTAGCAATTAGTAATATTCATCCATGGATTAAAAAAAAAAGACCCATTCATCTCATTAAGAGATGTATTTCCAGTGGACTTCAAGTTTTTAATGTGTGATATTTTAGTCAAAATTTGAAACAGTTTATCAGTTCTGTGCTATTGATAATTGTAACTAAACCAACCCACAAGAGTAAAACATTTTAATACATAAGAGCTTTATGGATATAGGAAATAAAACAATTAAAATGTCAATTTTTACATAGTATTTTTATGGAGGTTAAGACTTTCAAGTATTAAATTACTTATATTAGGATGCAGTTCTGGGGGTGAAGTGGAATTTTGTTGAAGGAGAAAAAGGAATGAAAATTTCTGACCAAAGAAGTTTGTTCCTATACTTTTAAAGTAGATGATAGTGGGTAACACATTTCTAGGGTACTTCAATTCCTTTGAATTCATTTAAAAGAGTGATGTAATGGTTTATTTAAAATATCAATGTCTACCTTAAGCCAGGAATTTCATCCTTTGCAACCCTCCAAACTTTCTGAAAAACTTTATATGTCAACTTAAAAACATGTAAAGCTTTCATAGATTTTTGCCATTCTCCTAGGGGCAAAGGTTTGCGGACCACTGCTTTGGGGCATGAGGCATGCCGCACAGATGATGGTAGCGCTTCTTAGCCCCATGGTAGGGGGCAGACATGATTGTTGGTTCTTGAGCAGCAAAACTTCTCCAAGATGAAGTAATACACCGAGAATCTTGAACAAGTTGAGTGTTGTTTTGACAGTCATTTTCACTTTTTCCCAACATTGCTGGAAAAAATCTAGCCGTATGAGGTTTAGCGACATTGTCACTTGTGAGAGCTTTTTAAGTGCAAACGTGACCATGCCTCTTCCTTTCTCAAAAACTCACAGGCTTTCCATTTCCTCATCTCCAAAACCCGAACCCTTAGCATGCCAGGGACTGCGCAGCCTCTTGGCTCCAACCCTTCCTTCCAGCCTCGGCTCTGCTCATGACCCTGCCCGAGACCCCGATACTCTTTGTTTCAGTTTTCACTAAATACCTGCTATTTCCTGAAAGTGCCGTTCCCACTGCCTGGATATTCTCCGCCCAAGTCGTTCCCACTGGATCGTCTCCGTCAGTCTCTACTCTGCACTCCTCGTTCAGGCCTCCAGGCAGTAAGCGGCTCCCTCCTTAAGCTTTGTGCGTTGTCTCTGCGTCACCCTGGCACCTGTGTGCTGTCCCCCTCCCCCTCCTGCCACCCACCTCCCCCACACACACACACTGACCGTTCTTCCTGTGCCATGTCGGGCCTGGGAGAACAACTAGCAACTTGCACTCATATTTATGATTCCATGTGCATTTTGGCTCATGGGGTTTGGGGAATGAGGAGCAGTTAAGAAATGGTGAGTGTGGAATTAGGGGCATGGCACGGCTTGGTGGGAAGAAGAATCTAGAGGTCCAGAGGTCCACGCCAGCCATCACTGAAGTGCTTTCCCTTTGGCAAGCCAGCGGGCCTTCATCTGCTTCCTTCTCAGTCCGTCAAACATATTAAGTGCTTGATTAGAGGTTCTTTCATCCCTTTCCAGGTCTGAAAGCTGAGCTTATAGGCTCTGGAAGGCTTGCCAGCATGTGTGAGCCGGACAGTCAGCCAGGCCCCGACTAGGAAGGCAGGCAAGCACGCTTCAGGGGACAAGAGTGTGAGGCAAGCACGCTTCAGGGGACAAGAGTGTGAGAGGAGTGCGTGCTGAACTGGGAAGGCATCCTGTGAAATCTGAAAGAATACATAAAATCCAAAATATGTGTGAGGGAAAACAGATCTGCTCATCAGCACATGAAAAGATGCCCAACATCATTAGCTGTCAGGGAGATGCCAATCAGAACCCCAGTGACATACCATCTCACACCCACTAAGATGGCTATAATAAAAAAGACACACAACAAGTGTTGGTGAGGATGTGGGGAAATTGGAACCCTCCTCTACTGCTGATGGGAATGTAAAATGTTACAGTGGCTTTGGAAAACAGCCTGGTGGTGCTTCAAAAGGTTCAACATATGACCCAGCAACTCTACTCCTAGGTATCTACCCAAGAGAAAGGAAACGTCCACACAGAAACTTGTGCATAGATATTTATAGCGTCACTATTCACCATAGCTAAACCACCCAAATGCGCATCAGTGGATGACTGGGTACATGAAATGTGGTCTATCCACACAGTGGAATATTGTTCAGCTGTGAAAAGGAATGAAGTGCTTATACATGCTACAATACGTATGAACTGTGAATACATTATGCTGTGGGAGAAGCCAGACACAGATCACATATTATATGGTTCCATTTATACAAAATGCCCAGAACAGACAAATCCATAGGGATAAAAAGCCAGTGAGTGTTTGCTAGGGAATGGGGAGGGGTAGGGTGGGGAGATGGGGAGTGACTGCTAATGGGTAAAGGGTTCTTTTTGGGGTGATGAAAATGTTCTCAGATAGTGGTGACGGTTGCACAACTTTGTGACTATACTAAGACCACTGAGTCCTCCACTTTCAAAGGGTGACTTTATGATATTTGAATTCTGTCTCAATAAAGCTGTTATTTAAAAAAGCAATAGGTGGTGTAGAAATTCAGAAGCATAAGTCAGAAGTGATGTAATAGGTAGGTACTCTTTAAAAGTAAAATGTAAAAAAAAAAAAGTAAAATGTAATAAACATCTCTTGATGAAAACATATTTCCACATCTGGAAGCAGCTGAGAGTAGCTTGACAACCCACGTAGAATATCCACTCACAGGTAAATTATTTGGACAAAGTGCCGAAGGTTGGGGAGGTGGGGAGAGCGTGGAGGGCCATAGAGCTTGTTGGGTCCAGAATTTCCACATAGGGCGCCTTCATGTGAGCTGTACAGACACGGCTCGTGTTATAAGGTAGGTTACATGTGCTCCTTGGCGATGGGGGACCACATTTCATTCCTCTTTGTCATATCCTGTCTCCCGGCCCTTAGCACGGAACCTGGTCAGCATTCCATAAATGTCTGTGGAAATAAAATGAAGTAATTTTTCTGTCAACATATCCACCATTGGGAGAGGTGAAAAATTGAGAAAATGAACAGAATGTGTTTAACTTATTTTCACACTCATTTTATTGAAGCTCCCTGTAAAAATAAACCCGTGTGGAAGGTAATTGATTGAGTGATAATTTCTAAGTAGCGAAGTGTTAAAGTAGATAAGTGCCTCCTACTGTGGAGAAATTGCCTGGCCAAAATCTGAACTGCTGAGGTGTTTATTTTAACACTGGGAAACATTTATTACTCTAAACTTGTTTCCATTCGTACACAGCATCTATCATACCAGATGTGCCATGTCTCAACGAGACATGGCTCAGAAAATGCAGTAATCCCCATATCAGGTGAATGTTTAAGAGAAATAATTTTTCCTTTTTATTTATTGCCTTTTTCTTCAGCCTGTGTTCCTTCTAAAATAAAGCTTAAGTTGTAATTTGGCTTAGTTTATTTGACTTACACAAAAATTAATACGAGCATTATAGAATACTTTTCTGTTAAATATAGCTTAAAATGTGAATATCTCCAAATAGAATTTGGACTTGGAGGTCTTCTTAGCAACGAAACAGCAGCAGCTTTCCCTGGCTGGTCCTTCCCACTTGATTAATTTCAACTTTGTCTTCCGTGGGCAGTTCGCGGAAGGAGCAGCATGACTTCTGGGAAGGGTGTGGCCTCCCAGGGGCGTGGCCTCCCAGGGGTGTGGCTTCCCAGAGGGCGTGGCTTTGGAGTCTGGTGAATGAGGCTTGAGTCCTGCTCCACCGCTACCCACCTGGGTGACCATGAGGAGGTTATATGGTTTCTCTCTGTTTAGTTTCCTCATATGAAAAATCAGGAATAATGATGCCAACACAGAGAGAGTAAGATGAAATCTAACACTGAATTTGATACCAAGGACAGAGCAGGTGCTCCATGTAAATTAACCCCACCCCCAACGTGTGCTTCACACAGGGCGCATGTGTGCACAGCATGGATTCCCGTGCGTTCTTGTGCTAATTCTGGCCCGAAACCTGCCATATAGTGTGGGCTCTGGATGAATATTGGTTGAGTAAATGTGTCACCTGCAAGAATAATTCTGGGATTGGGTCAAGGTCAGCCTTGTCCTCAGGCGGACTTTGGCCTCCACGGAGTGCCTGAGGATTGCTAGCCCATGTTCCCCATCTCTCAGAACCTGGCATTTGAGCAGCACTCCTGCTGGAGGCCTCAACACGAACACATCTGGGAGTGGTGGTCAGGAAGCCCACCTCGAGATCACTTACAATCCTTGTTTAAAATCCTCGCAGTTTCGGCCTAAACTATATCCAGAAGGTTATGGGATAATGTTGGGTTTGTAGTTGGAAGCTCTTCACACACAAGCCAAGCTGCATGAAAGGCCGTTAAGGGAATGCGAAGGGTGTGACACTGGGAGCCATGGCACCGTGCAGCCCGGCCCCTCCAGCTGTGGTCTGAGACCACGTTTTGAGATTAAAGGATCAGAATCCTCAATCTTTCTGCTTCTGTGAAGTTTCAGTCCAATTAAGCAAAAGAATGAAAGGACAGCTGCTGCTCTGATCTCCCTCCTTTTGTGGACCATGTGGGTGTCTGTGGGGTCTACAGGGGGAGAGATTGGGGGCAGAGTCAGATCCATAAACCATTTGTGAAAAGTCAGGGAGTTTCACAGGCATTTTGCTGAGATGTCAGAAAATCAAGTCAGAAAAGGGACAATGGGAGAGCAAGAGACAATCAAGTTCCAGCCAAATGATGGATGATTTAGGGGCATCAGAAAATCACAAACCATGTGGGAAACTGGCCCCAGCAGATCGCAGCCTGATGCAGGAGTCCTGAGCCAGGAGAGAGGGTGACGGAGAGGAGGGTTTGCAGGCAGGTTCCCTTGGGACATGGGTGTATTAGACCTTTGGGGTGCTGCACGTGCTGTCCCTTTGCTGGAGGACTCTGCCCCACGTATGTGCATGGCCTGCTCTCTGTGTCCCTGCAGGTGTCTCCTCAGATGTCCCCATGGCCAGGCTGGCTCCTGTCCTCCAGATGGCAGCAGGCACTGCCTCACCCCAGGCACCATCTGTCCATTTCTTTCTGGCCTCCTGTCCTTGGTCACTGTCTCTCACTCCCTCTAAAACTAAAACCTCACAAGGTCAGGTACTGTTTACTATTAATCCCTAGAGCCGGGGTGAGGCAGGGGCTCCATAAATGTTTGTTGAAGGAGTGGATGCATTCAGTAAACACATTTAGGGCTGTTTTGATTGTTTCCCCTTAATCCTCTGTTTTTTATAAGAGCTTGATTTTTACAACTTCAATTTTGCCAATCGTGGTTCCTCTTAGAAATGAGGCTTGGTGGTTAGGGAGAATCCTGACTATATTTCAAGTAATGCTTAGCCAGTAGCCACTTTTGGAGTTTTCTATCTTTTGGAGATATATCACAATATCCCAGGTAAATAAAAAAATTAAATATCAAAACATGAGAAAGGAGAAGACAGTGAAGTAGGTATTTAGTCATGCTCGTGATCAGATAAGAATTAGCTTGAAGTGCAATGACTGAGACCTTTATAGAAACTTTTAATATTTAATGAAAATGTTTAGAATACAATAACAAATTATAAAAAAACCCAGCTCTTCAAACTAAATGATAGCTAGTTAAGAATTAGGCTTTTGTGAAGAAAACAGGGCCACTCTGCTTTGATCAGGGAACTAGTATGAACCAACCAGCACGTGGGCTGGTTTATGGATCTGCCAACATGGGCGGGAGCTCGGAGAGGCCAGGGAGGGCCCTGGAGGTTAGGGGTGGGTGAGCAGAGCAGCTCAATCCCGGACCTTGGCACTATAGCTCACCGCCTTATCAAGCTGTC
>NW_017731635.1:2083544-2084536 GCF_001890085.2 Hipposideros armiger | reverse complement strand
ATATTCCCTATGCTCTACTTTACATCCCCATGACTATTTTGCAACTACCAATTTGTACTTTTTAATGCCTTCACCTTTTTCATCCATCCCTCCAACCCCCCTCCTGTCTAGCAACCATCAGTTTGTTCTCTGTATCTATGAGTTTGTTTCTGATCTGTTTGCTCATTTATTTTGTTTTATAGATTCCACATATAAGTGAAATCACATGGTATTTGTCTTTCTCTGTCTAACTTATTTCACTCAGCATAATACCCTCTAGGTCCATCCATGTTACCACAAATGCTAAGATTTCATTCTTTTCTTATGGCTGAGTAATACTCCATTGTATCTGTGTACCGTATCTTCTTTATCCATTCATCTATTCATGGACACTTAGGTTGCTTCCACATCTTGGCTGTTGTACATACGAAGCAGTGAACATAGGGCTGCATATATATTTTCGAATTAGTGTGTTGGATTTCTTGGGATAAATACCAAAATGAGAGTGCTGGGTCATATGGCAGCTCTATTTTTAATTTTTTGAGGATCCTCCATACAGTTTTCCATAGTGGCTGCACCAGTTAGCAATCCCACCAACAGTGTGTCATTGCTTAGTGTTTTGAAAATGTTTTCAAGTTATATGCCAAAAATTACATTGATTGCTCATCAGTAATTATTTTTTACTGATCGATCTGTCAGTTAATAATTCAAGTAGGTCCTTCTTGAGTTTTGTTGAGTGCAAAGAACTAGAAACAGCCTGATTTACAGAAGGATTTGTTACTAGTCATTAGTGATTTACTTATAAATATCTGAAGTTTACCTAAGAGACTTTATTGTGCCTTATCAAATTGTTATAATTATACTTATTAGTGCTTTATTTAGAGACTCCCAGTTTAATCTTCTTAAAAATAGTTGAGAAAATGGAAATAGTTAATTTTTATACATCCTCATAAATACAATATACTTTTAAAACAAAATGCTTTTATTTTATCTCATGTTTTAAGTATACTTTC
>NW_017731635.1:2080262-2081804 GCF_001890085.2 Hipposideros armiger | reverse complement strand
CTGTTCAGGAAGACATAATGAAGTAGTTAGATGCTTAGCCCCCGGCCCCTCCTCCCCTCCCCGCCGTCCCCATATGTAAAATCATGAATGTGACGGCTGCCGGCCGCGGAACAGACTCATAAACGTGTGTTGCCCTGGGCGATACAGACACCGTGAATGGTCTTGCCTCGGAAGACATGATTTTACATAATGGGAAACAACTCCGTACTTTGGACTTTATCCTTCTTCTCTTGATTTACGTGCTGGTAACATCCTTGGGAACTTAGGAGTATGATAAAACTGTACAGAAAATACCTTTTGTTTACATGTAAAAATAAAATCAGGTTCTCATGTCAGATTAATTATGAACAGGTTTTTCATCTACTCGATTGACCAGCAGGCCATTAAAACTTTGTTTCAGTGGAAGGGAGAGTCTGGTTGTCCAGGGCTGCCCTTTGCGCGTTGCAGGACATTGTGAATCTCTGGGGCCCTTTGAGCACTAAATTCTAGTTATTGCAACAAGCAGAAAAAGAGAGTTCTGAACCGTCCCCTAGGGGGCAGTCCTGCACCCATACAGGACTCTGCTCTAGGGCATCTACTTCATCAATGCTCTACCTCTTACTAAAGCTTTCTTTTTCTCCTTGAACTGTTCACATTATTGGCCAAACTCATAAACAGGAGGAAAGCTGGTACTTTCTTCAGGTATGGTGACAAGGAAATACTCACCCCCCCGCCCCCGCCCCAGCCCCAAGATCCTGCTTAAGCTCCCTTCTGTGCTGAAATGTTGCCTTATCAGGCCCATCCCAGGAAGTCACTCCTTCGCCACAGCTCCGAGGATCTGTACAATCTGCACCTCCTTTTGATGCTTTTTGGCGACTGTTGCAGGTTATAAATTACCTTTGGTTGTGGGTCCCCTCCTAAGCCTCCCTCGCTGTGCCAGGACATGCCTGCCTGCAGTGCAAACCCAGGCAGTGAATAACAAGACGTTGTTATAGCAGTGTTATTTACTTTTATTAAAGTGTAGTTGACATAGAATATTACATTAGTTTCAGGTGTAAAACACAGTGATTTGACATTTATATACCTCACGAAGTGATTACTACAATAGTCTATCTAGTCCATCTGTCACTATACTAAGTTATTATATTATTGATATATTCCCTGTGCTGTACGTTACATCCCTGTGACTTATTTATTTTATAACTGGAAGTTTGTATGTAACAGTGGTTTTTCAACTTTCTTGCTTGTGTATCCCTTAAATAATTTTCAAAATCTACAAAGATTTATCCAATGAATCTAAATGCTATATCTATTTTAGGCCTACCATCATCCATGAACAATTATATGAAGTTCTTCTTTAATAGTCAGAATTTTATGGTGTTTTTTTTTTTATCTCCTTGAACTCATATTTCTATTCCAGGTGCCCCATAAACTTCTTTACTGG
The DNA here is from genome assembly GCF_001890085.2 of Hipposideros armiger. Lineage (NCBI taxonomy): Eukaryota > Metazoa > Chordata > Mammalia > Chiroptera > Hipposideridae > Hipposideros > Hipposideros armiger. The sequence continues at coordinate 2,080,381 of NW_017731635.1, read as the reverse complement.
TGTCATACATTTTTATTCTTTTTTATATTCTCTTTTTATTTTTATTTATTTTATTTTTTCAGTTACAGGTAACATTCAATATTATATTAGTTTCAGGTGTATAGCAAATAGCGGTGGTT
>NW_017731635.1:2055140-2078054 GCF_001890085.2 Hipposideros armiger | reverse complement strand
TTTTTTTAACATTCCATATTATTTTATATTAATTTCAGGTGTATAGCATATGGTTAGACATTTATATAATTTAAGAAGTAATCCCCCTGACTAATCTAGTCCTCACCTGGCACCATACATAGTTATTACCATATTATTGACTATATTCCCTATGCTTCACTTTACATCCCTGTGACGATATTGTAACTACCAATCTGTAGTTTTTAATTCCTTAATGTTGTTATGCTTGATGTCCCAGCTGTCTCTTAAACTGTCCTCATTTTTTTGGATTCTTTTTTATTTTTGCTGTTTCTGTGGGTATTTTCTGCTACCTTGTCTTCCAAATTGCTCATTCGATCCTCTGCTTCATCTAGTCTGCTGGTGATTTCTTCTAGCACATTCTTCATTTCAGTTACTGTATTCTTCGCTTCTGATTGGTTCTTTTTTGTGGTTTCTGTGTCCTTTTTTTAATGCTTGAAATCGCTGTGTTGAAGTTCTTACTAAGTTCCTTGAGCATCCTTAAAACTATTATTTTGCACGCTGTCTCTGGTAGGTTGCTTGCCTCCATTTCATTTAATTCTTTTTCTGGAGTTTTCTCCCATTCTTTCATTTGGGATGCATTTCTTTGTTTTCTCATTTTGGCTGCCTCTCTGTGTTTGTTTCTATGTATGAGGTAGATCTGTTATGTCTCCCAGTCTTGGTCTGGCGGACTTATGTAGTAGGTGCCCTGTGGGGCCCAGTGGCACAGTCTGTCTGGTCACCTGAGCCAGGTGCTTCAGGAATGTCCCTTGTGTGGATTGTGTGTGCTCTCCTGTTATAGTTGAGCCTTGTTTGCTATTGCTATTGGCACATAAGTGGGTGGTATTAACCCTCAGGCTGACTGGGTGTAGGGTTTGGCCATATCCATAGCTTATGAGCTGCTGTGCAGGAGGCTTACCCCACTGAGTGGAATTCACCCCAGCAGGCTCTGGTGCCTATTGAGACTGCCCTTTGTGTGTGCCCTTGTGGGGCTAACTGGGTGGTGCTCTGCTGTGGTCTGGAGCCAACCTCCAAGTATGTTGGTTCTGGGGCCCCTCTGTTCTGGTGCAGGCCCAGGTCACCCACTGGCTGTGACCAGCTGGGGACTACCTGGTAGGAGCTACAAAACGATATGCGGTTGTTTGCTGCCTGTGCTAACCCTGGAGGCGCTTGGGAGAGGCCACACTGCAAACCAAGGACAGCTGCCACCAGTTCCGGGCCTGGGGTAGCTCCTCAAAAAGCCAGGACACCTGGAGGCCTGCTGCTACCTGCTGGCTCCCTTAAGGATCAGCCACTGATAAAGCCTCATGTGGTATACAAGTTAAGTGAGTCAGGGTCTCAGGGAGTCACTAGAGTGCGATGAGTTGTGGTCACCAGGTTAATGTAGACTCTGGTTTGGTGCCAGTGCTGAGCCTGGAGCTACTCAGCAAAAGTCTCAGAGCACACTGAGGCCAGTCACCACCTGCATGGGACCTGTGGATTTCAATAGTTTTCCAAGTAAGAGTGCAATGCAATATTGCAATCGGGTCTGGCTGCTCATGGAGTAAGTGCCTCCAGCTGTGTGCAAGTTGGGTGGGGCGGGGTCCCAGCTGAGTCCGCAGGGTGGAGCAGCAGAGCTCATCAGGCCAATCAGATTCAGACTTGGCCTGTGGGGGTGGGCTCAACACAGGAAAGATGGCGCCCGCCTTCTGGCTGCCTGGGAAGGAAACCTCTCACCAAGAAAATGCCAACTGTCCTCCAGTCCTCCCTTTGAAGCCACACTCAGACTGCCTCCCGTATGTCTCCGAGGTCGCCTGAGTCACTGTCCCTCTGCTGGAGCCCAAGGTGAGTGCCTGTGAGTGAGTGAGTCTGTGTGCGGGCAGTTTAAGAGGATGTCTGAGTTTCCCACAGCCTTCTCTCCCACCCAAATGGTTGGAATCCCCACTGTTTTTCACAGCCAGATGTTGTGGGGGCTCCTTTCCCTGGCACCAGTACTCCAGGCTGGGAAACCTGGTGTGGGGGACGAGTCCCTCGCTCCTCCCGGGTGAATCTCCTATCCCTCCTGATTCTCAACCACCACAGGGAGGTTTGGGGCTTGTTTTGCATCCCTGCTCCTCGTTTCAGTCTCGATATGGCTTCTTTATGTTTTTAGTGGTAGGACTTCTGTCTGGCTAGAGTTCAGACAGTTCTCCAGCTTGATTGTTCTGTAATTTAGTTGTAATTTTAATGTGCTCATGGAAGGAAGCAGGACAGTGTTTATCTGCTCTGCCATCTTGGGTCTCTTCCTGCAAGAACCTCTTGAAAGATGTTTTTCCCCAGTTTGAAGATGGCTGTATGTTAGGACATTTTCCATCCTCGTCAGTCAGAGCAGTCTTGTAGTGATGGTGTGCACTGAGTCCTAGAAAGCGAAAGAATGTGTAAGGAAGTTATGCTTGTGTTTGAAAGTCAGAGATTTTGTGCTTTTCTTTTCTCTTCCCTTCTTTATTTCCCCTTATTCTGTCCTGCTCTGTCCCAGAAATGACTTAAGGCAGTTTATAAGGATGTTAATATCTGTCAGATCCTGAATTAAAATTGGAAGAGACAAAAGGGGAATCAATGGTAGAGACATACAACGGTGGGGAAAATACCTACAGCGGTGGTAGGAATGAACAAAAACACTACAAAATAAAGACTTCGCTCTCTGTACCTGAGGGTTATTGCCGGGCAGGTCAGTCCCTTTGCAGTAGGCACCTGTGGTACACCAGACTTGGATGGGAGCTCCAGGCCACAGGGTATGGCTTAAGAAATGGCTGTTGAAGGAAATTTACCAGCTGAAGACCAGGTCCCCTGGTCCTTCTGGTACCGCTGGGAGAGGTGTACCAGGCACTGTGCTGGAATGAAGTGAGTATATGTTCTGGGCTTCAAAGGACCCTGTTCCCTTCTTATAGGACAAGCCAGAGTCCCCTTGCACTGGGACAGCATGTGGCCTGGCACCGAGCAGCAGGACTCAGGGTTTTCCCATCGCACGTGGGAACCTGAGAGCCCAGGGAAGATAGGATGGCCCTTTCTGCCAGCTGGGGGACCCCTGGTGTCATAGGACGCTGAGAGAAGGGGGGAAGCCCAGTCCCATGTGACCTGTTGTCCAGGTAACACAGAGGGAGCTCATGGGTGATTCTGTGATAATCCCACTTACCTCATCACAGCTACACATTTTTTCTTCAAATTTACTAACAGCCAATGTAAAGAGTAAAATCTTCTCTGTTAGCAAGTTACAGGTTGAAAATAGAGACACATAGAAAAAAATAGAATTGTTCCGAGAGGTGAGATTAGACAGGAATTTCTTCTGGGTCTTCATAAAAGAATGCTGTGTGAGACTGAATAGCGTCCTCCAGAGCCTCTTTAAGGAAGGAGGGTGCCACTGAGTTCACAGGGTGGCACTGCCCTGTGTGATCTGTTAGCTTAAAAAAACACTTTAAGGGGGCAGCTGGTTAGCTCAGTTGGTTAGAGCTCAGTGCTCATAAACCCAAGGTTGCCGGTTCGATCCCCACATGGGCCACTGAGTTGTGCCCTCCACAACTAGATTGAAACAACTACTTGACCTTGACGTGGAGCTGATTGGTCCTGGAAAAACACACTGTTCCCCAATAAAAAAAATTGCAGTGAGAAATGTTTAAAAAAAAACACTTTAAAATGTATTTAGGAATCATAATATAAAAATATGGTAAAATTTAGTTCTTTTTCTGATTAAAACATTTCAAATATAGGTTTCTGAAACATAGAAGGCACTTAACCTAATTGTTGAAATATCTTGCTTTATTCCATAGCTTTTGCTTTGATCAGGGTCGGGGGTGGGGTTGGGTACAAAAGAAGCTTTTGCTGAAGAGAGCAAAAAACAACCAGTTTGGGGGAGCCTGGCTCCCAGCCCACACATCACCACATGGACGTATGACTGTACCCATCAGTTCTCCCCACATCCCTGCTGGGGCGGGGGAACTGCTGGTGCCAAACGCACAGTGAGGGGTGTCCGGGGGTCCCCTTCTCCTCCTTCCCCTGCTTTCTGGCCAGCCTGGAGAACTGACTGCCCCAGGATGGGCTCTCCACACTGGAGTTGGGGGGGTGAAGGGATACAGAAAAATGCAGCAAGAACATCTGAGGGCAAGAGTTCAGCCAGGACCAATGCCACCCTATAGTCCCCGAATCCCAGAATCCTATGGAGAGAGGTGGCCCCAGACAAAACCTGTCCTGAGGGCATCTGTCCATTCCCTTCCCAGGGTCTGTGAGGAAGGGAGCTGGGAGGAGCTGGGTCCTAAAGGCTTAGGGCACTGAGAGGTGTACATGTGTCCCCGTTCTTGTGCAGCATGTGGCAGCACCTTCCTGAGTCTGCGCTCAGTCCCGGTGCTGATTTGGGACTGGCCTCTGGGAGGGGGCTTCTCGGGAGCTCCAAGACACAGGGTGGAGACTGTCCCCAACCCCATTTCCCCAACTCCCCAACCTGGGCAAGGATCACACAGACCTGTGCTACAGCCTGCTAAATTCTAAAGGGTAAACAGAGGGTTGGGGAGGCCATTAGGGTGAGCTGCCCCTAGGGCTTACTGCGTATCACCCCCCCGGGCCCCCTCTAATCTCCCAGCTCCTTTACTATGTAAGAGAGAATACATAGGTATCAAAACATCAACAATAAGGTTAAGGTACAAATCTACATCTGACTCACTTTTTAGTATATTTTTAAGAAAAAAAGCTAGGCCTCCAACAGTGATAGCTGCAAGAACGCTGCTGCTGCCATACCCGTATTTTCTGAAAAGTAATAGGGAAGTGACCACCTTTTCCATTTCTTCTGGCCTCTGCAGGCCCCCTGCCCTCACCTTTCCCACCAGACCCATTTAAGGGAAGGGAGTTGAGCACGAAGAGGAAAAAGTGAAAGGAACAAGGTCAGGGGTAAAACCCTGTGAGGTACACAGGGAAAGAGAGGGGAAACAAGGCAGCTCTTTGATAGAGTTTGCATCCTTCCCGGCGCAGGCCATTTTGCGTGGAGGTGAGCGCTCAGGAGTTTAAACCAAGAGCTTGTCCAAGTCCAGGCCTGTGATTGCAAACAACAGACTGACTTGGCCAACGTGAGCGGAAGAGAAATGTACAGAGGCTGGCTGTTGGGTAGCTCATGAGATTAAGGGGCACAGGCTGGAGGATGAGGTTGGGGAAGCACATTTGGGAGCCAGGGTGAGCTGAGCCAGAATCCCCGCCGCTCCGGTCCGGCCTGCGGAGGAAGCTGCCGGGGCCCCGCTCCTGCCCCGCTCCTGCCCCCCAGCAGGAATTCTAGACCGTGGGGCTCTAGCTGGAGTCTCTAGCAAGTCTCCGGCTGGCCACCGTGGCCTCCTTCCACCCAGACGCCCCTGGGGCCCCTTCTCCCCTCACAGGAAGGAGGTGCAGGGGCGTGGCCAGAAGCTGCCAAAGCCATTCTTTTCTGTTGAACCCTGATGAGATTATGATTGCATTTAATGACTGAATAAAATGAATGGGATTTGTTAGATTTTTAAATAAAATTTACATGTGTATGCACATACATTTGTGTATAGGTTCTTTATAAACAATGTACAAGTTAGCCTATCGGCACCTAATTATTGATAAGTTGGTTGCAGACCAAAAAGCGTTTTTCCAGGTACATTACTGAGGACCTGTGGTTCTATAAGTGGGTTTTAGCTTCCCCAAACTGGGCATGTAACAAACTACTTTAGTTCAGCATTTTCTGGGTCATTGTTAAAATAACACAGCTTAAATGGAATTTATCCACAGTGCTGTTATATCAATATATTCTTTATTATTTTAGGATTAGATTTCCATGTATAACAAGAATGTTGTTATTGTCTTCAGAGAGGATTTTATTATTCCCGTTCTAGAATGGACCTTTTATCCCTTCATCATCTTCATTTTCTCCTTCATTAACTAAGAAGCAAATTAGACTCGCATTTAGCGATGTCTGCCGAATGTTATTTTTAGAAGCCTTCTCACCTCTTTCTCACTCCTTCGGGATTCCTTCTTTCTTTCCTTAACTCTGTTTTGCCCTTTCAATCAAAATCAGTGCCCTCGCGATATTAGTTCAATATGTAAAACAGATTGTTTATTTGCTCTTGGGAAAGGCCTGTCTAAGCTTAAAAATCCAAAAGAAAATGATAAAAGAAAAAGATAGGTTTCTCTATGGTAGTAAGTTTCTGTTTGTCCAACAATACTATGAGACAGTCAGGTGACCAATGGAGGAAAAAAAATATTTGGGACATAAATTATAATCAAAAGTTTAATATTTTCAGTGCACAATTTTTTTTATAGTTGAAAAATGGGTAAAGGAAGGAGCAGTTCCCAAGGGAAGTAATCAGGGGACCAGTAAAAATGTGGGAAAACACCTGAATATTATTATTAATAAAAATGGAAAAATACGTATTTTTTTGCATGCTAAATTGTGACGATTAAAAAATGATTTGGGAAAAGATGCAGGGGAAAGGGTATTGTCACACTGTTGGTGGAGAATTAATGCAGCCTTTCTGGTGTGTCTTGTGTAACACATGCCATAAAATGTGCATATGTTTTGATGCGGCAATTCAGTTTGTAGGCATTTAACCCGAGAAGATGAAGTAGGCACAAAGGTAAATATGTCTGCGTGTTTATTGCGCCAGTTTATAATCCAGAAAAACAGTCTCAGTACCTAAAAATAGAAGCTTACATGTTATAGCCATTTGATGAACTATTGTATAGCTGGTAAAAACAGATAAAAAAACAATACTCATAGTCTGACCCAATTTTTGTTTTTAGAAAGTAAAGAAATAGAAAAGTTTGTGCATACATTGAAAGACAAGAAAAGTTTACCAGAATTTATTTAAAGGCAGCTCTCTTTGGGGGATGGAATTATGGGGACACGCCCCCGGCCCTTTTGTGAATTTCTGAATTTTCTAAAATTTCTTCTGTGACCATGTATTGCTGCTGTAAAACAGGAAGAAAAACCAAATCCTGTCAAACGAAATAGAGCGACAGTGTTTCTGGCATGTACAGTATTAGCAAGGGGATTCTGCTTGTGCTGGTCTTTTCTTTCTAGCTCAGAGATATCACATCTTTGGAATTTCGACCCAAATATTTTGGCTTTCCAGTTTACCATATGCAAAATGTAAAATAAAAATGCCTATTGAGAATGTTTTTCGTGAGTTTCCTTGGATATCAGTTACTTAGCTTAGATGCAGTTCTAACAAATGGAGACCAATTGGTAGGACAGAAAATGAGATGCTATTTATAGCTACCACATAAAGTATAAGAAGTAAAAATATTTATATGCTTACTGTACCTTTCTGTGCAGATGCTGTTAGCACTATGAAATTCCTTTTAAATGATTCATAGAAACAAGTCTCTACTAGAATTCAGATAGTCTTGATTCTAGTGGGCTTCTACGACTACCAGCTCTTATTTATCAATCCCTTTTTATACCAAGTCCTGTGCTAAAACATTTGATGTTTTAAAGAGAAGGAAATTTTGCCCTCCAAACTTACATTTCAGTGATAAAAAGATTCCCAGTACCTGGTGCCGTTTGTGTGTTCTAAACCTCAGGTATCTTTACTACTCGCTAAGGTTTCTGCCTAAAGCTTTTCAATGATAAAACTATGGTAATTTTTTGCAAAAGGAAAAAAAAACCCCAGTCATTTTATATTTATAATGGTGGTGTCCCCAACATCACTATTTACAAAAGGGGAGATTTTAAAATGAGTTTAAGCTGGGTAGCCGAAACAGTGAGCCGAACGAATTAGACTTTTTGTGTTTTTGAAAAGGCTACAAAAATTGTGAGGGCTGTTCTTGGAATGGCCTTCTGAAAATCCCCTTGCATGCGGGATGAAGGCTGAGGGGACAGCTCTAAACCTGGCATTGTTGGGCCCATCGAGCAACGAAGGCTGTATTGACAGGAATGTTGCAGAAACACCTCACGGAGCTGAGCTGTTTGCTTTCAGATTTAGCGGCTGTTTAGACAAGCAGGACTCTTTATTCTTGCTCAGACCTGAGTGAGCTGAGCCTCAAGGTTGAAAAATAAAAAGGGGACAGAGAAGAAAAAAGTTCTTTCTCAACTTAGATCTCCCCGTGTCGTATTGACTTCCCTTGAGAATTCTCGTTGTTCCCAAGGCCATGTCTTTCCATCCTGCCGACTGAAGGATTCTTTCTTTAGAACGCTCTGCGTACTTTCATTATCCACTCTCTTTTTTGTTTCACCAAAAACTAAAGCAAATAATAATAACAACAACATCAATAATAACACAGAAACTGAACAGACCTTCACTCAAAATAAGCAAACAGAAATTTAAGACAACTGTCCCCTTCTGTTTGGGTTCAGGCGCCCTAGAAATGTCTTGGTGGCAGTCCCAAAGAGCAGAAACCCAACATGTATTGTGTACCTACTGTGTACAACTTTGGGAAATCAACATGTATAGAGTGCCTACTGTACACAACCTTTAAAGCTCTAGCAGGTGGCAATATTTCCATTTTATAGATGAAAACACAAACTTTGAGGTCACTGAGCTAGAAAATGCAGATCGGTATTTGAATCTAGGTCTTGCTAACCCCGCAGGCCCCCCACCCACCCATAAAGAGAATAACTCAGTGTTCCTGGGTCACCAACAAAAGAGGCAAAATGCTTCCCTGTGGCCATCACTCTGAGCTCATGGGAAAGAAGGTGGCTCAGGCTTATTTCTTATCCCTTTCAAAGCAGGCTGTTTGGGTCCCTGGGACACGCGGACATTTATACCTATGTAGTGACCCTCAACATCAAACTGTTAAACTTTCAGCTTGAAGAAAAACTGCCTAGTCATGTTTGGGGCGGACACCCCGTCTCTCTACTGACGTTGTGCCTCCTCTGAGTCCCCCTGAACCCCCAGGTTAGCTGTTGAGCAGCGAAGGAGCGTTGGTCTCCACGGTGCTGCCTGGGTGTTCCCAGTACATCTCTGATGGGCATGAGCTTCTCATGCCATGGGACAAATTCAATTTTTGCATACTTAGATTAGGGCAAGGACCGTTTGCCACTGCTGTACTGGTCATGAAACGTCATGCTTTTCTCATTAAGGGAGCTGAAGGTGCCCGTGGTAGAAATAGCAAAAGCTCTTGGGGGTACTGTCATCAGCACAGCTAACAGCGCTGTTCATGCGCCGTAGCACCAACGTTTCTGAAGGTGACACTTGACCACGTTCATTCCCGCTGTCCCTCACCTCCCTGGTAACTTGTGACCGTGGACTCCCTTGGACCCCCTTTGCCGGGAGCTGAGCAGCAGGCGGTGAGGGTGCAATAATGCCTTCAACAGAAAGTTTGTTGCTATTTTAAAAAAAATCACAGTCGAAACATACAAAAGTTATTCAACTTATTTCCTGTGTTTAAAAAAAAATTGTGGTTGAAGAAAATAGAAGCATACAAAATCGAGTCCATGTAAGCTTGAAAAGAAGCCTGCAGTGGTGGATTTGCACATCGGCCTTAATTGGCCCAATTGACCTTCTGTGCTGTATTTACAATTGCCTTAAAATTGTAAGCAGATGTTTGAAACCCCTTCTTTAATAGGTCTGCAACATCTGTTTCACCAACGCTGCTGCCCACCAAAGCAGTTGTAATTAGGGAGCACCTAATGCATACATCTTTCCTTATGGACCCAATCGATCGGGTTTCTCCCTGGGGTATTAAAGTCGACCCTTATTCTTGCTTTTATTTGAATACATTTTGCTTTATATTTTCTTACACAGAAGAGCAGTATGCCAGCCCAGTACAAAAAAAAAAAAATCCCAGGATATTCTCCATGATGAATTTTTTAAATCGTGTCTATATAGTCACTAATAATGGGTGAAAAATGTTTGCCTGTGCAATTGTAAACCCTTGAAAATGTGTGAAAGCTTTTGTTGGTTCCTGTTGCTTTTGTGTTCTAAACTGGGTGTTTTCCTGCAAAACCAGCAATGTAAAATGTGCAAATCTTAAAAGCTGGGAGGGGGCATTATTTATTGTATTTTATTTTTTAATTAATAGACTTCATTTCTTAGAGCAGCTTAGGTTTATAGAAAGATTGAACAGGAAAGTAGAGTTCCCATATATTTCCTCCTTTTCTTCTCCTGGGCCCAGTTTCGTTATTAGCATCATGTATAACAATTTGTAACATCTATATAAAAACATGTAACATTTTATATAACATTTGTAACAATTGATGAGCCTGTATTGATACGTATTGTTCATTATAAGTCAGTCATTTACAGTAGGGTTCACTCTTGGTGGTGTATGTTCTATGGGCTTTCCCAAATGTATAATGACATGTACCCATCACTGTAGTATCATACAGAATAGTTTTCTTGCCCTAAAAAAATCCCTGGGCTCCACCTATGGGATGGAGCATTATTGCCTGAAATATTCTTATATGAGCACGTGTTTACTTTCAAAAGGAATTATTTCTCATGCAGAGTGATCCAAAGAAATAGTCATATGGGTGTCTTAGAACAGACTGTACAAAACTTCAGAGAACTTACATTTTTTCACATGCTTTATATTTTAAAATAAATTGCATATACCTTACAAATTTTGCTAAGGTTGATATGGCATGAGGTATGCCTAATAATTAGAAAATTCCATAAATTGCTAGCATTCTTTCAATTGCTTACAAATAAATTATTCTTTTAAGGATTAATTTCTTGAAAATTGTATCTTTAAAGTGGATAATTTAAATGACTTGCCTGAGGTAAGATGTGTTTCGTGGAAAGAGTTTGGTGTCAGTAGGCTCATTTCAGCTCTGTATCCTGAGTTCCTTCCATACAGATGATAGCCAAAATCTAGAAATGAAGAAATACGGCAGGGGAAAAGGCCCAGCTTCAAACATGTGAAAACAGCAGAGAGATGCCAGGCTCAGACACGAAGGAAGAACTATGGGCGGGAGAAGGGGCTGCACCTGCCCCGTGTCTCCTCCCAGCAGGTGGAGGCCTGTGGTGTTCAGGGCTGGGGAAGTAAAGCGGTATGGGCTGCCCTTGGCACATGACCTTGAGTGGGGGGCAGACTTTTTGTTTTTATCAGCAATAGAGGTAAAATTTAAAAACAAGTTTTATGAAAGTATGAAATGCATAAAGAAAAGTACACGTATCCTGAGGGTGTAGCATTTTCATTTTTACAAATTAAACTCACGCGTGGAACCAGATCAAGAAATAGAATGCTCTAGCATCCTCGAGGCCCCCATCAGGGTCCATTCTGTTCACTGTCCCCCTCTGTGGGGCACTATCCTGACTTCTAGCATCGTCTGAGTTTTTGCCTGGTTTTGTATTTAATACAAATGGAAACATACCCTATGGACATTACTGCATCTGCTTAGCCTGTTCATCCACTTTGCTGTGAAATCCTCCGTCGGCGAATATTTGCAGCCTGTTAATCCATTCCACTGTTGATGGGCATTTGTGTCGTTTCTGGTTTGGGGCTATTATGAATAGTGCTGTTACGAACAGTCTGGTTCCTTCGGTGAACATTTCTGTTGAGTGACTACCTAGGCGTAGGATTGCTGGGCCGTAAGGTATGCATATGTCAGCCTCCGTGGTTTTCTACTCAGCCTGCCAGTTTTCCAGCCAGTCCTGTATGAGAGTTCAGGGTCAGTACTTTCAAAATCAACAGCAGCATTCTGACTCATTGACCCTGTGCAATCAACAAGAAGGATTCTTGGGGTGCCCGGCCTAACCTGTGGCTGAGGAACACAGCCACACCAACCTGGGGACACAACTACCATTTGTAATTCCCTACTGGGGGCGAAGCCTCGTGCCTAGTGCTTTCACATGAATCATAGGTTGTATTGTCCTCATTGTATAGGGGAGGGGACTGCAGCTAAGGTGATGTACTTTGTCCAGGGTTTTATGCTGCTAAGGACAGACCCGAATCCCAGCCTAGGCACTGGGCTCCTGTGCTCTCAGCCATCCTATTGTGCAGTCCTTGCTGTGTCTTCAATCCTCTTGCCTTGCAAAGAAGTTGCATTATCCGACTTCTAGATAACATGGGGAGGCCGTTATCTTTATCCTTTATCCAGGCCTCAGCTGTACATAGCATTAAAACTTAAGTATAAGCCAACTGAGTTCAAATATTTTTGACAAATTAAGAAACACCTTTAATTTATGGCAGTAAGATAGAAAATTAATAAATGCCTCCTAAACATTATTTGTGTGTGTGTGCCTAAGTCTTCCTCATTTTTTATTGATATATAATTCATATACTATAAAATTCATCCTCCTCAAAGTTTTTTCTTCATATTTGCTTCCCTATCCCTCTGTGAACAATGAAAACTCTTAATGAAGTTTTTAAAATGAAGATTACAAATTTACTCTAAAAGCAATATTGTAATTTAGCCTGTATTTCCTTCTCATCATTTAGGAGCTTATTTTATAATCTCCCCCTATGTTAACTGATGACAAGTCACTTTAAAATATGGGAGACATCATTTTTGTGTATCATAATTTCACTGTAAGCAATCTAAAAATACTTCAAAGGAAATCATTAACATATCAATATTAACCAATAATATTTTAATATATTAAGATTCAAGTGAATCTTTTTTTTTTTTAGATATTTGAATATTTTTCCATGGAAGATGTTTTTTGAGTTTCTATCAATAGTTTTGGAAGCAGTACTGCTTCAACAATACAGGTAAACCGGATTAAAAAACAACAACAAAACATTCACTTTTCTAGGGATAGGTTGTTTTTACATTTGGGACTAGTTGTTTTTGCCTTAAACCAAATTTAAGTGTCAAGGAATGTTCCTATCTCAGTTCTATGATTGTGTAAAAATTAGTGATGAAATAAGTAAATCTATAAGATGTTAAATCAATCCGTACATACCTTTTCTGTTTGTAAACTATTTCAGATCCATCCCCAACCTTTATCATGACTAATGGAGTCTTACTAAAGATTCAAGTTTATTTATATTTTGAGTTTTACCTCCACTTGGAAAGCACTTCTAAAGTTGTGCTAGCAAATTATAAGTGGACCATTTATAAGCAAAATAGCAGTTTTGTTATTCAGTAGTCTTGGCATCCAGTGAAATAAATGTGAACTTCAGAGTTTATCATTCGAGTTAATAGGCAGAGTTGTGGTTACTATCTTGAGTTTTATGTGTGTTAAGGAGGTTGGGTTGGAAAACACATATAACATCATTACAGATCCCTATTTGGGTTTGGGGAGTTTCTTTGTATCTCAGAACATCGTGAAATTTTCAAAACTATGCATGTAAGATATTAACAGTGAGGTGGACTATCTTCCTATGAACATTTGACTGTGGATCGCTTCTATGGTGTGCCTGTAAACTTCCTTTCCCATATTTTGAAGGTTGGCTTTGAAGTTCTATCTCTTAAGTACATCTTGTCCTCTCAGACATTCAGTGGTCTGTTCTCCCGCCATCTTCTCTTCCCTGGGCTGCTACCTATCTCTTCTACTACAATTTCAAGAATTGTACTCCATAATTCAGCCCGAGTGTGGTTGTGTTTGTACATAGAAAGAAAAGCAAATTCTCACAAAATAATGAGTTGTTAAAGTGCATGTAAGAGATCTTAGAGTTGGGCATCTTCGCAGCCTACCTCCTAACGTGTGACGCTAAGGAAGATGGTCAACCATTTCAAGTTCATTTCCGAAAGCTAGCCATCCACGTGTGACGGAAACGTGTTCTCTGCTTTTCAATGTGGTTATTTACTAAAGGGACACTGAAAAATGTGCCGTATTTTTTAACTTTAAACAAATTTTTATCACACAAAAGTTGCCACATAATTGGATTAATTATGTCTTTTTTTAAATGAAGTGGACATGCCAACGCTGTGCACCCGACCACTCGTGTCTCTTCAGCCACCTGAATTGGTGAAGCAGTGCGCATGTCCAACCCCATTTCATCTAACTGTGGAGACCAAATGCTTAGATTTCTCCAAAGATGAGAAGTTGGTCCCTGTTCCTGTTTAAGTTATCGTTCTTTGTTGCTTAGAAATGAGACTAGTAGATCTGTGTATCTGGAATGTATCTGGGACTGCTGAGACAAATGACCACAAACTGGGTGGCCTCAAACAACAGAAAATTGTTCTCTCACTGTTCTGGAGGCTCTAGGGGAGGGTCTGTTCTCTGCATTTTCCAGCTTCCAGTAGCTTCGGGGTGCCCTGACTTGTAGAGCCATCATCCCAGCCCCTGCCTTGGTCTTCATCTGGCCTCTCCTCTGTGTGCCTGTGTCTCCTTTTCTGTCTCTTATAAGGACATATGCCATTGGATTGAGAACCCACTCAGGATTCAGGATGCTGTCACCTCCATCTTTAAATACATCTGCAGAGACCCTTTTTTCAGATAAGAAAACATTCCCAGGGCCTGGGTATCAGGACGTGGACACATGTTTTGGGGGAGAGGGGATGTCATCATTCAACCCACTACGGAATGAAAGAAAGCTGACGTTACTATGAAGCTGATGATGGGAAGGATGATGGAATATCACTGGCCAGTTTCCTGGGAGGGTGGAGGCGTGCATCCTGGAGCTGGGCTCAGAGGGGGCCCAGGCGTACCTTCCTCGGCTGCTTTGAAATGAAACGGCCACCTAGGTTACACTAGTCAACTAAAAATGGGATGAAATGACCTAGAAATAGTTCCTAAGTATTCTCTGGCTTTAAAATTGGCCCAGATTTCCGTGTTACTTAAGAAGTGGGGAAAGAAAAACTTGGGGAACTGTCACTTGCATAAATGGTCATCGCCTAAGGATTATTCAGCTTTGGGCTTTGTCTCAGGAAACACATTCATTTTGTTTTCAATTTATATTTTCTTGTCACCCCCCACACCCCCACTCCCCACCAGTGTAAGAACTTGGTTAGCTGTACCAGGGTTTTAGCAGGGGCTGGGCTGTCCCGAGCCTCCCAAGACAAAAGTGGCCTTCGTTATTGAGCTTCATACAAGGCTCATGATTACAGCTGGCTTACATGTTTCTCTAAAATTATACTTGGATGAAAAACCAACTCGTCCAGTGTGTAAAAATTACCACTCATTTCTTCCCGTTTGACTGCGGTGGATCTTACTAATGTTCGTTTTTCCATAGACTAACCTTACAGGGAAAAGAACCTTTTTTTTTTAAACAAGTGTCATTCCATTCCTGCTGATAATTTTGTGCATTTGAGATGCAGGATTTGTGATAATAACACCCACTAGATAAGTGAAGCATTAATGCTCTCTTGAGTAATAAAGATTTTTCGCTGGGATTTATCATTCAGCCTCTTTCATTGTGTTTGGATTTTTCCTTGGCATGGACACGGCCAAGGCCTTTTGTGTTGTATATTTCAATGTCTAAATCTTGTTACAGTGTGTATTTGGGGGGATTTTGAGCTGCCTATTAGTAGAGGTTTCTACTTAAAAGGCTCTTCAGCTTATAGAAACCTATATGACAGTGTACAGTTTTATAATGCCATAGGTCTCCACAAAACCTTTGTAAATAGCTTTCTGAATAATAAGCAGATCAGATCCCAGTACTGAGAACATCAAGGGGCATCCGGTTTGTGTCTACTTATCACCGTGCAGCAAACATTTTTTATATAGTTCCTCCTACATTGGAAAGAAGCTTAGACCACCCCTTGACATTTATTGCCCTTCCCCCCACCTCCCCGCTCCCCTCCCCGACACACATCAGGGTTTTCACTGTACGCATCACGGAAACAGCAGTCCTGTCACAGCCTCAGGGTGAGCATAGTTCACGTTTCGGTTTTACAGTGGAGGGAGCAGATGAACTTACTGGATGGGGGGTTGACCATGGCGGCCCTTCGGCCCTTCTGAGTATGGAAGCAGGGCTGCGTTCCAGAAAAACCTCGTGATAGGGGCTAGGAGGAGTGGTGTGGATTGACTCAGGGATTTCTTTTTTTTTTTTTTCAGAGATTTTACTAATCCAAGCAAACCATAATAGACTTCAGACAGTGGCCTTGGGTATAGGAGTTGGGAAGAGGCCGTGGGCACATTTGCATGACATTATTGAGTAAGAAGATGAGTAAGCTGTGGGCGCAGTTGGCCAGAGTATGACTATAAACCAGGTGAGTCCTGGGTGGGCTTAAAAAATGGGAATCAGCTCTTTGCGGCTGTGGCTGAAGCTTGAGGAAGCCCACAGAAAGCCACAGAAAGAGGGCATCACCTGTGATATGCCTGAAGGGATATTTTTGTATCTAAAAAATGTCCCGGTACTGATTATTACAAACGAAACATGACATCTTTCTAATGTCTGATTAGCCCACTCCAGTGGCGTGTCTGCCCAGGGGGACAGCCGATCCAGGGTGTGTAGGAGCACCGTGATCCTGTGACACCTGCTCCCCATCCTGGATTGGGAGACACACCCAGGTCCATAAACAGGGGAGCAGGGAGCCATGGCATGGCCTTGCTGGGGAAACGAGGCCCCAGAGCGAGGACCACCTCTCCGGGCTCTCGCCCAAAGCAGGATATCACCCTGGAACCCAGAGTGGCTGTCTGAGCTGTATTTGGATTTATGGGCTAGGGAGGGACCGAGTTATAAAATTACTGCTTCCAACTGTATCTAGAGAAATTGTGACTTCATATTACAGCTTTGACATATGCTTTGGATTTAATCTTACTGCTAATAAAATATGTTTTAGTCGTCAGTTGGTTTTAATCAAAATTTTGACCCAAAAGGTGATAGTTATGTTGCTGCTTTTGTTGCCTGGTTTCTGTGGGATTCATATAGGAGCATTTAGCACTGGAAAGCTTCTTGGTTCCATAAAACTCTTGACATAATGTGAAATTAAAGTCTTTGTCACAATATTTAGAAAAGACAAAATGGCAAGTTGCTTTACTGATAATCTGAGTCAGATGCTTTGGAATCCCTTGGCTTTAAATCCTGGAAGCAGTTGCCTGCTCTGCTGGAAATGCCTCCTCCCCAAAGCCTTGGGTTCCGTAGGGGGCTCCGTACAGTCGGGACACTGGGGATGGGGAAATGGGGCGAAAGACCTTCATCCGGGCTTCCAGGAGGATGGCCACCTCCTTGAGAAGACTTCCAGCCGGCAAGGCAACACTCCCCTTGTTCCTGATCCCACACAGTTCCTAATAATTGCTCTTTTCTTAAGAACTTGTTCTCATTTCTCAACCCGAAATTTTATTTTTGAACTCAGAATGTGCGGCCTTAGAAGGATTTGCTGGAAGAGTCTCTTCACACATAGCCTCGACTGGCTGGGCTACCCAGAGCACTGAGACACGCTCCCACTTGCTCGTGGTCTCTGACAGACACATGCTCGCCTTTGGTCATCTTCTTTTTTTTTTTTTTGGGTAATTTTTTTTTTAAGATTTTTTTTATTGGGGAATTAGGGGAAGGGGAACAGACAAGTTGCTGTCTTTTTGTTCTTCAGTCTAGTTGTGGAGGACGTTGCTTCACTGGCCCAAGTTGGCACCGTCATTGTGCTCTTCCCGGGCAAGGCAGATCAGTCGCCGGCTTCTGGACGGCCGCTCACTGCGGCTGCTGGCCGCTCACGCTGGCTGCTGGCTACACACGGTAGCCCATGGCAACCCACTGCCACAGGGGCTGCAGCCCACGCCGTCGCCGGCGACTCACAGCAGCCCAGCTCCAGGTTGAGCTGTTGTTCAGCCTCTTAGCTGTGGAGGGCAGTGTCACTGGCCCTCATATGTGGGATCCGAACCGGGGCCCTCTGGCGTCCCAAGCCAGCTCTTAACCATCGCGCCAGTCGGCCGGGCCGGTCATCTTCTTGATAGGTCACTCATGCTCAGTCTTTATCGCAAGAGGTCACACTCGTGCTTGGTTGCTCTCGCACTCTGCCCCTTTTGCAATGGGTCCCTCTCTGGTCTTCCACCTCTGTCGGTCACGCTCATACCTGAGCACACCCATAGTGGGTTACGTTCTCTTTTCTCTCATATCCACCCACTCCCAATTGGAGAAAAGGAAAAGCCACTTCCACATTTGGAATCGGGTAACAACCTCAGTCTAAAGAAATGAGGTGACTAACGTGATGCCCAGGTATTGATGAAGAGCCACAATGTGTCTGATGATAAATACTGAATACTAGCCGACTCTTCAGTCCGGACAGACATGTGAAGGAGAATACTCTCTTCTCAAACTTGAGTTCAAAGTTTGTGAGCTAATCTTGGTCACTGGAAATATTTTCAAGCTGTAGTATTTCAGTGATAATTTTGGTGTGGGAATCTTTGGATCCTACGCCACTTCCTTACTTTGGAACTTACCCCTTTGATCTGATTTATCCCCCCCTGGCTTGGCTGCTGCTTTAGCCTCTTTTTTTCTTTTCTTTTTTTTTATTATTTTTTTTTACACGAGGTATTTCCATATCATATTTTTACTGAATGTTCCATATAGAATCAGTTCTGAATCAAATATTTTTATGTATGTCTGTTTCAAAATGTTTGTCAAAAGGTTTCCGGTTTGGGGGGCTCTGTGCGCCCTCTGTGTGTCATGGTATCTTCCAAAGGGAGGAAGTTCATAGGAAAGGGAAGAGCAAGCTCCTGTTCTCCCCTGAGTCATCCATTCAGTGAAGCCAAGTCAGGTGCCCGAGAAGGAGGCTGTGACTGTGGGCATCCGTCACAGTCCTTGCAAGGTTCATGCTGCAGTGAGGCCTACGTTTTAAGATGACATGTTTGTTTGTTTGTTTGTTTTTTTTTCTCTATCTACATTTGAGCACACATTTTGCTGACTCTTGAGCTAGCATAATATTCATTTGTTAAGTGAGAGAAAGCAAGATAATGTTTTGGCAAACAGTGGACAAGGAGTTGGGGAGTAACACAATGTGGGGTCTGAGGCTCTGCCACTTACTCGCTGTGTGGCTTTGGGCAAGTTACTTAACCTCTCTGTGCCTCATTCCCCCATCTATAGAGTGAGGATAATGTGTTGTGAGTATTAAATGAGCAATGACTGTAAAGTGCTCAGAACTGTGCCTGGCACACACACTAATCTATCTGTGGCTACAAGAACCCTTGTCTAGGCTGCAGGTGAGGTCAGGGAGCTCTCACCCTCACTTACTTTACAGTTTAATTTTTAACCAACCAAGTCTCTTCAGACATTACCTGGGTTACCTGTTACAGAGAAAAGCTTCCCAGCTGTGTGATCAGTGTGAGACCCTTCATCGAGATTCTCTAGTGTGTTATTCTGACTTCTAGGAATCTGTCAAGTAGACAAATCCTTGTGTTCTTTTCTGTCCACCCTGTTCCTCTCTTCAGGCCTTTCTGTCACCTCTGCACCCTTCCATTAGGTTACAGCTCTGAGCACGTACAAGCCAGAAGGCCACTCACCAAGCAGTAGACAGGACATAGATGAGAGGTGCTGACGCATGTATAGTAGCAGTAACCTGCCTGACCGGAACTATCTAGCTCGACTTTAAAGGATCAGGCCTTTGGTATCTAATTGAGCCTAAATGCCAGTTTCTGTGCAGCAACGCATCCCTCAGGGAATTAAGAGAAGTTTTTGTTTCCTCCCACTATGGGGATAGGCTGAAATCCTGAGCTGTAAAAGCTTAGCTGTGTGTGCTGTATCTCAGCTGCCTGTCTCATGTCTGCTCAATTATCTCCATGCTATTAGATGAGGGCAAGTCATTAGGGAGTATGACTGTGAAATTCCTGAGAGCCGATGATTCAGAAACCAGTTCTGGAACTGAGAATATAAGAAACTTTAAAATTTAAAAAATATGTATTTCCTTGTACTTGTAAAGAACACCTAACTCAAAAATACTCAGTACCTAAATATCATACTATTATTCAGTTTCCAGACAAATAGTTCTTTTGATATGAAAACTTTGTTTTTATATTCTGAAACTTTTAACTTCTTTCTTTCCCTTGGGCTACCCTCACAGATTTCTGTTTCTCCCATTTTTCTTAAACATTTTCAATATTGCTTGAAAAAATTATATAACTTGTCATGTATTTATTTAGCTATTTGAGAGTGTTCATTGTAGTCGATAACTCTGGGTCTCTTATTTGATTTACTATCAGAAACCATATTCAAGAAAAACTCTTGGCACTTCTAGTTCAAGATGGCCGTCTACACACCTGTTAATCTCTCCTTCTTGAGCCTTCAGTAGAATGACTGTAAGAGAGGACAAGTTAAACCTCTGCAACATCAAAGAAAAGAAGAGGTGGTCGTCCGCAGATTAGGTTTAAACCCATTTCTAGAAGATGGAAAGCAGATGGAAGACTGATGGCTGAGGAAGCCAAGGGGACACATGGTGATCTGCGACTGTGGAGGGAGCTGGTCTCCCCAGGAGAATCCGCACAAGCTCTGAACTTGGGATGTATCTGTTTTGGAGGGCTGAAAGTCTAGGGCCTAGTTGTGCGCTCAATTTTCAGTACCCCTCTCCTCTGCTGCCTCTGCAGAATGGCAGGTAGTTTTACCTCAAGCAAAGTATTCATCTGATTCTTATATGTAGAGAAATGGAATGGCTTCCTGGTGATAACTGGGCAGTTAGTTACTATGACATGGGTCCTTTAGAGAAAAGCCCTAGCCCTCTTCATTTAGGGGTCCCCAGTGCTCACTTTTGCTAAGTGAAATCTGAAATATGCAAGCCCTGTATATTATGCAGAGCTCCCAGCTATTAAAGAAAGAGGCGGAGACTGACTTTAGGATATAAGCAAGTCTTCTCTCTCAGGATGGGAGGGGAGGACCCCTAGGTTTTTACGGAAGATACATCTAAATATCTTTGGAGCCATATACTATCTCCAGCTTCCAAGGCATGTTTTCTATTCAGTCATCCTGTAACCACGTTGGCCAGTACTCTTTGCTGTGAAAATATTCCTGGAGAATTGTCTTGCCATACCTGTCAGTCTATTTATTACCTCAAGTTTGAATATGAATAGAAACCCAAGATTACCAAGCATGTTATTAAAATTTACAATGAAAATGACTAAGATTAACAGGAAAATGGACTACTGAGGGAAAAGAGCTAATTCAATGAAATGAATAGAATTTATAAACCGCTAATTGGGGTGTGAATCTGCAGTAAAAAACATTTTATCCTTAAAACAAAAATAAGATTCTGTTAGAGAGTTACAATATTAGAAATGTATAGTGATTGCCAAAATAAAAAAAAAGTTAGTAAAGAGGCGAAAATAAAGATATAGTCTATAAAATGTCCTAGATAAGGACTAAAGCTAACTACATGTGGCCATTTAAATTTAAATTAATAAAAATTAAATTTAAAAATTCAGTTCCTTACCCTCATTTCAATAGCTTAATAGCCATATGTATCTAGCTGCTATGGTATTGGACAGTGCAGACTTAGAGAAAATTTCCACCAGTGCAGAAAGTTTTGTTGGAAAGCCCTGGCAGCCAATAAGAGACACTAGAGAAAAAGGGGGTGGAGTAGGGTGTGGGACTTTTCAGATAAATACTACATGAAGACATGATTCTTCATGTTGAAAGGCCCTACGTATAGCCAAGCAGAGTGGATTTTTTAAAAGACACATCTAGACACATGACTTTGAAATTTCAGGGAACTAAGGATAAAGGGAATATTTTTAAAACTTCCAGAGAGGGATAAATACAGATATCTGTTGGGTCTTCAGAAAAGTCATGACTCATGTTTGCAATAGATGGCACTAGTTCATTTATGGAAGTACTAGAGTCATTTGCATCTGTGTTATTGCTATGTCATTTGACAGCTGACAGTTCTAGCTTCATTCTAAAAAAAATTGAGCGATTTGATTGAGTTTTGGAGAGTTTACAAGTTGAAGATGGAAGACTAAACTGTGCATTTTTGCTGTATTTTACTATTTTACTTCCATAAAGGGAAGAACACGCGTCAAGCTTGTGAAAAGTTACATAAAGTTTAAGGTGACAATGCTCTACAAGAATGTCAGTGCCAATGATGGTTCATGAAATTCCATGCTAGTGAGTTTGATCTCAACGACGCTCCTCGGTCAGGGAGGCCCACCGAGGTTGATGACGACAAAATAAAGGCATTGATTGAGTCAAACCCACGTTACACGACACGAGAGATTGCAGAAACATTGAACATCCATCAATCAAGTGTTCGTGACCACCTGAAGAAGCTGGGATACGTAAGCAAGCTTGATATTTGTGTTCCGCATGAACTCAAGTTCATTTGACGGCGCTTATAAACATCTTCAATATGCTCATTAAACGTGAGATGGTCTTGGTCCCGATGTGATGATTTGCCTCAAACGACATGGAAAGCAGACATTCATCAGAGGAAGGTTATGCGCTCAGTGTGGTGGGATTTTTAAGGTGTCGTGTTTTTCAAGCTCCTACCAAGGAACCAAACCATCAATTCAAATGTGTACTGTTGGCATTTGGACAGTATGAACGAATCCATCATCCAGAAATGTCCAGAGCTTGTTAATTGTAAACGACTTGTGTTCCATCGGAACAACGCAAGACCACATACAAGTTTGATCACCCGTCAAAAATTATTGGAGCTTGGATGGGATGTGTTGCCACACCCACCATACTTGTCTGACCTTGCGCCATCAGACTTCCATTTGTTTCGCTCTCTTCAAAACTCCTTGCATGGTATAACGTTCAATTCAGATGAGGCTGTAAATAAGCACTTCGTTCAGTTTTTTGCAAATAAAGACAGGTCCTTCTATGAACAAGGAATTATGAAGCTCACTGAAAGATGGCAAAAAATTATGGAACAAAATGGGCAATAAATCATTGATTGATCTTAGTTCTTTATATAAATAAATGACTTTTGAAAAACATAGACAAAATACATCATGACTTTTCTGAAGACCCATTACAAGAAAATGAGAATTAGTAGTGCTAAAGTTCTGAGGGAAGGTAATTCTAAGTCTAGAATTATGTTTCCACCCAAATAATCAAGTAAATTTGAACACAGGTAAAGAGATCTGGGGGCCCTCAAAGACTCAGAAAGTTAACTTCATGCATATCCTTTCTTAGGAAGTTACTTAAGGATATGCTCTAGCAAAACAAGAAAGGAAAGCAAGAGCAATGAAAACATGAGATTCA
>NW_017731635.1:2049524-2054362 GCF_001890085.2 Hipposideros armiger | reverse complement strand
ACTTCATAGTCGGTGTAGAGGCCTGACCACTGCACTGTATTTCTGAAGCTGACGTTGAATAATATTGTATGTCAACTATAATTATATATACATATAGTCATAGGATGTGGAGTAGAGTGTGGGAATGGAGTCAGTGGAATTGTAATAGATAAGCATGATATTGGGGGTGGGAAGGCAGTAGATGGGGGAGAGGGATTGTTTCTGTGTGAAGGGTGAAAAGGATAACTATTACATTGTTCTGTACACCTGAAACTAACAATAAAAAAACCCCACAAAAACAAAAGCAAAATCAAGGTGTTCTCAGGGTTGTGCCTACCCTAGAGGCTCCCAGGGAGAACCCAGTCTTTGCCCCTTTCGGGCTCTGGCCTTGGCTTATGGCCACATCACTTCTAGTCTCTGCCTC
This sequence comes from Hipposideros armiger, assembly GCF_001890085.2. NCBI lineage: Eukaryota > Metazoa > Chordata > Mammalia > Chiroptera > Hipposideridae > Hipposideros > Hipposideros armiger. The sequence goes on along the minus strand of NW_017731635.1, from coordinate 2,053,959 downwards.
TGTCTTCCTGTGTATCAGTGTCTTTGCCTCTTGTGTCTTTTATATAGACACTTGTCGTTGGACTTTGGGCCCAGCTGAGTAATCCAGGGTGACTTCATCTCAACATCCTTTACTTAATTATATCTGTAAAGAACGTTTTGTCCAATAAGGTAATTGTCACAGGTTCCGTGGATTAGGACATGAACATGTATTTTGTGGGGGCCACCATTCAACCTACTACATAACAGTATCTGTTAGAATAGAAAAAAAAAAGTATCTTTTTTATTATTATTATTTTTATGCTAGAAACATTCTCCATTGAATGGTACAGAGAACCCACTGAAAAGGGAATACAATCTTAGAGTTCTGTTTGGCTGATAATAAATAATATCTATATTGTAAATTATGTGTCATCATAACATAAAAAGTCGGTATGTTTCAGCTTTTAGAATGAATCTGTACACAAATACAAAAGATACAATAGCTGCTACTGAACTGAGTATAAATGTCCTTAGATTTGATAGTAAAGGGTCCCTGAGGTGGGAGGAGAAGCTGATGAGAAGTGGAATGAAGTCTTGAACACTGATGTGTTTCTCTCACAAACTGAACAGCAAGACATCCTGTCTGGCAGGTAGACAGTAAGTGGGGTTGCGGTGTGTTATCTGAAGCTTCACAGGACTTCAGTAGAACTGGTGACCAAGTGAAGGGGAGGCGAGATGGATGACAGGTGAGTGAGTTAAATCCTCTTAGCAGGGAGCCAGTGGACACTGTCCAGCTGCCAAACAATGCAAACCAGTAAGGGGCTGCTGGAACTGTTAAATAAAGCACACGGAATTTTCGAGAGCATTTTTTTATACTGGTTTAGGAGCCTGGCTGGATCCCGAGAGGCTTTTTAATCACACATTTTCCAGATTAGCAGTATGGTCTGATAATTGCACATTTGTCTTCCACGAGTGGTTCAAAATTTTAAAATAGGTATATTATCATTTTCTGAAAACGAAACTCTGCAGCAATGTGTTTATTACATTTTCTTTTCCAGTAAGTGAGATCAGAGGAGTGATCCTGAAAATTATGCTTATGCTGGACTTAAGTAAAAAGGATTTATGCAATCAAATTTACAGATTGTTTTTTATTGATCACAACTTTTATGGTAGGGATCAATTTTAATCTACTTGGCACCTTTAATTGCTTATCCACTTAAAAAATTAACTCTAGCAGATGGAAGAATCCCTTCTAATGTGAATTATTTTTGCTGTTAGTGAAAATATGTTATTATATGTTATACTCAGAAAAAAAGAAAAAAGAATTGCCGAGTAGGCCATTATCCCTTTGTAAAAGAGAGGAAGAGTAAAGGAAAGAAAAGCCCTCCCCTGGAGCAGAGCTTTATTCAGCATATCCAGGAACACTGCCACGGTGTCGATCCTGCCTGGTCTAGGGCAGCATACCCATTCATTCATTCCATACACTGCCGAGCACCACCAGTGTATCAAGCGCTGAGCTCTTGGGGTACAAGCATGAATATTCTTTTAAGACATTTAGTCCCCTTAGCAACGCTTGGCCTCCTTGTTGATTTCTTCTGGTCTGATACATGGTTTGAGTCCGTTCCTTCCAAACTGACTGAATCAGACCTCCACCTGTACATACAACACAGTTTAATATCCTTTCTTCAGTTCTCAAAGCCCAGAAACACTGTAGAAAAATACTCATCGCTGAGTTTCTTTCTGCCATGAGAATGATACGCTCATTTCTTCCAGCAAGGCAATATTTTTCACTTCCCAGTCGAATGTGCTCATTAAAGAACTCTTGGTGACTTTTAGTACTTTTCTTAACTTTACACCCTCATCCTTTTTTTTACTCTCAAGACAGACTTGAAGTCCAAGCACCTCATGGGCTCTACAAGCTATCATGTCTCCATCCCAACCTGCCACCAGCCACCTGTGCTCTCCCATATCCCTCCGGCCTCCCCAGGGCACCATCCTTTCTGTCTCTCAACCCTCCCTCCCACTTGTCTCAGCTACTGGATCAAACTCTGTTATAAAACAGAGCTGAATAAAACTCTGTTAGCATGCTTGTTTATCCGCACACCTGCCTGTTCTTTTTCTGCTCTTTATTCCTTCTTCCTGTAAACATGCCCAGATCATACACGTGTGGAGCTAACACTGGGCCCCCTGTCACCTCCATTGCCCCACCTCTTTTCTCACTTGAATAGTTCCAGATTCACTCTGTGAACTTTTACTGGGAGGCTGTATTATAGTAGAATGGAGTTCCAGCTCCAATCCTAACTGTGTGAACTTGGACAAGCTTCCTCAATTCCTGGTGTTGTGAAAAGTTCACAGTATGTGGCTTGACATACAACTTGATGGAGCCATTCTAGAAAATGTCACACAGTAGAACTTTCCTGCTTGCCCAGTCCACGCTGGACGACAGAGAAAATTATGATCGTGGTAGCCAGGACTTGGTTCCAGGCCTTTTGAGCCGAAAGGGATTGAATACAGGTGATTGGACACTTGGGCAGTCAGTGAGAGGGCTGGCGGCACTAACTCAGAGTCAGCTCCAAGAGCGACCTAGCAAACATCCTCCGATGTAGATCCTGCTGAGGAAGGGGAGGAGTGATGGGTGCCGCTGGAGCTGCTGACTTTTAGGAGCACACTTTGTAGCTGAGACCAGGGATCAGGTCCCCACGCCGCTGCACCTGCTTCCAACACGCAGGAAGCTTGTGGCCTTGAGATGCCCAGTCTGGCTGCCCCACCGGGCTGGAGACTGGACACACAGGCCAGAGCAGCAGGAGGGTGCCTCTGCCTCTCTGCCCGTTTCCCAATCTCATGTGAGCGCATCCGATTGGCAAACCTGTCAGTTGCCTCCAAAGCCTTCCCTGTAGGGAGTTTGGGGATACCGTTTTAAACTATTTCAGGCTCTGCAGGATAGGAAGGTGCCCTAGAAGGAAGCTGGAAGGGTTTGGGGTTCCAGCCCTCCTTATCTTATCTATCCCCGAGGATCTGCAAAGACTTCTTAGAGGAGGAGAGCTTTGCCTTGGGCTTTGGGGATAAATGGGGTTGGGGTAACGGCACATGTTCTAGGTCAGCCCTAGTGAGTCCACCCCATCTCTCTGCATGTCACTGCGGGATCAAGTCCTTCTTTCTCTTCTAGCTTTTCATCTTGGCCCCAAAGGTCGTTTCAGAAAAAGCCCTCCCGGTTGGCCTCTTAACTCTGGAGCCTTCGCTTTCACCCTCAGCCATTCTCCTGAGGTAGTTCCTCTGTAAAGTTCCACGGAGATCTTCCGTCAAACTCTGGACCAAATCCAAGCATCCCTTTTTGTTTTTAAAGACCCTTCACATAGGCATCGGTGATCTATCACTTCCTGTGTTTCTTCCTCTGCAAACAGCCTAACTCTGCCTTTCCTCTCAGGCTGAACCACTGATGACTCTTTCATGTGCCTGCTCGCCGTTGCCTCTGCGTCCTCGTCATAACGTCGTCATCACATGCCTGGACTGCTCCTGCCCCATCAGCCCAGCAAATGGCCTCTGGTTCCCAGGGGAGAGTACACCAGCCCCGGTGCTCTCTCTGTGTCACAGTCGGTCAGGGCTACACAGTTATATTTTAATGAATATTTTCATACCAAACTACAAATAAATGTACATGGGATTGAGTTTTCACTTTTTAAAGTTAAAATTGGTATTTGGCACATACCTTTAATGTATTTGGAAAAAAACAACCCACCAGCAACATGGTAGAATGAAAAATAAGAGGAATTAAGAACAAAATCAAATACCCAATGTTAAAGATCAGGAAGTGAAAAGCTGTCTCTGTCATGTGGCCAGCCCCTCATTGGGGAAACCTCAACTCCTGGAACTCTTAGCACGAGAAAAATAATAAAGAATGCTGGGGGTGGGGGGATGGGAAGAGATTAAGAGGTTCACTCATTGGAAAAACTACTTACATCAATAGTAGCAAAAGGTGATTTATGTATTTTAAATATCGCCTTAAAAGCACGGAAATTCATCTGGGCCTGATAAGAATCAGTTCATGAGGTGTGCAGTGTAATGCAAAACCGTGGTTTCTGATCAACTCCCCATCATCACTCTGGGGCACAGAATGGAAGCTGAGGGATTCTTTCCTTTTTCCTAATATTTTTACGTCGTTGTCTTATTCCAACTCCTTGGACCAGGTGACAGAAGCCCCCTCCCCCTTCTGGGTATTTCCAGCCTTCCGTTGTTTGGGTAGGAGGCCCCTCTCTCTACCATCCGTTCCTCTTGTTCCCACTGCCCTCTGTCCGAGGTGGGGCTCGGCGAACGCCAGGTTCCTCCCTCCACCGTCATTGTTTAAAGCTGTTTCATCAGCGGGCGTCTACTAGCCTTTAAGTCAGCGGTTCTCAACCTGTGGGTCGCGACCCCTTTGGGGGTCGAACAACCCTTTCACAGGGGTCACCTAAGACCATCGGAAAACAAAAAGATATTTA
>NW_017731635.1:2040954-2047433 GCF_001890085.2 Hipposideros armiger | reverse complement strand
CAGTCTAAGCTCATTCATTATCAACCACATACTCTACCCCCCACTGCAGGTTGCATAACATAATGGTTAAGAGCTTTTAGCAAAACCACATAACCAGCATTCAAATAGAAGCACCTCTGTTTAATAGCTTTAAGTTGCTGATTCTTTCTAAACCGCAGTCATCTGTAAAATAAAAGTGCAGTAGTACTTGCCGCATTTGAAATGAGGCTTACATGTAATAATGCATGCAGAGTGCTCACCCAGCCCAGCCTGGGCAGGTGCTAATTAATTACTCAACACATTTTGGCAGTAACGATGATTGATAGTGAGGTCAGTTACTAAGTTAAAATTGTTGGAAGATTATCAGAAACATTCATTTTGGAAACTTTCTGGGATCCCTATAATTTCAGAATCATAGAGCTACACCAATGCTGAGAGACCCTGGTTGATTAAATTTTAATTGTTTCACACCTATTGTACAAACTATATTGTAATGAAAATAATATAAGAGAAAAAATTCCATTATCACACCTAAGTTAATAGATCAGTTGTTTTCATTTTTCCAAAAGTAGTCCCAGGCCAAGTCCATAAGCAAAAATCAGTTTATGGTTTTATAATTTTAGGGTGGACAGAATTTTGTGTGGTTTATTTTTCACCAAATTTTATACTAGGAAATGTTCCAGTGTTGGGACCGCTCCTTCCTAGTTAAAGATTATCGCAAAGGTGTTTGGACTCCTTCTGTGCATTCTTCTCTGGCCAGCTCTGCACAGGTGCAACCAGGCTGCCCCTCCCATAGTGAGGAGGGTTCCTGCTGTTTCTCTAACTCATGCAATGTGGGACCCTGCCGGAGCCCACCTGGCATTCACCCTGGAACCCCTGGGAAGAGCGTTCCCACTGGGCACACCTTTACCCACCGGGATGGGAGCTGGCAGGTAAGTAAATTCCCCTTTTCTCTGACCGTTGAGCACATGGATCTGAGGCATGTTCTGGATGGCTCCTGCGAGCAGTCCCCCCAGTTCCCACCCATCTTCGCTTTCCAGAATCAGCTCCCTGCACCGAAGCCCTTGGTGCAGGCTCCTTTCAGGGAGAGTTAAGGTTCAGACAGTCGGCAGAACAACAACCAGTTGTTCATACTGTCATTTTCTTAGTGGTCTCCACGCTGCTGGATATTTAGGTAATTTCAAATTTCTGTGACTCTGAAACAGCATTGAACATTTTAATGCCGAAATCTGCTCTTTCAAAAAGAAGTTTTAGGACAAATCAAGGAGCAAGATCACGGAGTTAAAGACCATAAACCTGTAGATCAACTCGCTTCCCTAAAGGGCTGCTCTGAACTTAAAACACTTCCCACTTGTGAGTGTAGCCACTGGGCCACCACCTCTTCAGTGATTTAAACCTGGCCTCTTGAAGAGGGTGAGAATGTGCTGCTCTTCGCTGTTTTAGTTTGTGTTTCTTTCACGGTTAGGAAGGTTACACGCGTGTCTGTGCTCTGTTTGCTGTGCTTGTACCTCTCACCCGGGTTTTGCCTTTGGTTCTGGCTCTTGTAAACTCCCCCAGTGGGGGAAGTCTCCACATAGCATGGGCAAAAGAAAGCCTACAGGCAGCAGAAATTCTGCATGAGGTAGCAGAGGTGGCATCAGATTTGGCCTTGACAGTACCAGATGGCGTCCTACAGCATGGCAAGGAGGCTGGGGAGGAGGACAGAGGGCGGGCAGTCAGTGGGCTTGTGAATGGGCTTCCATCGGTAACCTAGTTCTCATGGGTGTGCTGTAAGGAGATTTCTCTCTTCACCTGTCCTGCCAAGGAGCCTGCACGGTTAAGTGGCCTGTGAATGAGTTTCTGACACCCTGATTTTTTCCCCCCTGTTGTTTCTGTTGAGAGTTGATATGTTAGTACTAATTCTGCTCATTGGCCTCCATTCTCCCTGTGGGTTCCAGCAAGCATGGCATCAGCACTGTCTTTTGTTTCTCTTGACATCATAGAGTTCCCTGAGGACAGCAAATTGAGTTTTGCCCTCCATGGATGGGAGAGGGAAATAGCTCAATAAGCCTGGTCTACATAGTTCACATGCAGAGAAATATTTATGTAGATCATGCAAACGTAACAACCCAGTTGGGTCTGATTTACACAGGTGACCCTGACTCTACATCTGGTGGAGGAGGCCTGCGAAGTAAATCATGTAGCACGTGCTCTGCCCTGAAGCAGCCGTGCATACGTGCACACACACCGTCTCCCGACTGCAGAAACGGAGAAAGGAGATGTGCCCACACACCCTGGACCTGGAAGCTGGCACATGGCCTGTTGCATGTCTTGTCATGGACCAAGTTCGCGCATCCACATATTTGCATGTCCAGAGTCCTTGAAATCATTCAGTGAGTCTTCTCGAATCCTTGAAGGAAGTTAACACATTAGTATTTCTCCTTTACCTGGGAATTATCACATAGGGTGAAAGGTATCCATAACGACTGATCTGATTTTTCTGTGTGAGGAAGGAGGTGGTAGGGCATCCCAGGCAGAGGCATGTGCAGGGGGCAGAGAAGATGGTGTGTCAGCAAGTAATTCTGTATTAACAGAGGAATATCACCTCCTAGACCGTCCATCGATTCAGTAAATATTTACCTCGTTCCCTTTCTCTGCCTGGCATCATTAGCCAATAAATAGGAAATGTACTTTTGGTTGGATTGGGCTTAATCAGATTACTGTGTCATCAGTTCTGAAACACACCTTTTAACACTTCTGCAATTGGCATGTGTACTATGATCAGTGGGGTCTTAGATTAGATAAAAGAGCTGTTGATTGTTACTGTGTTTGGCAGTGCTGAAAAAAATAGCAGAGAAGCCCAGGCTTACAGGTCAAGAAAACCTGAGTGGGTCTGCCCCGCTGCTTCCACAGGTAGGACCAGTGAGCAGCGTGGGGACTTTTATTGGGTGTTTTCATTTCTTTTAACCTTACTTTGAATTAAATGTTATTTTTATTGGTAGCTTGTTTTAGTTATCATTCTTTTTAAATCATTATGCTGCTGTGACTAAACATAAGTAGTTAGATTTTGTCCTGTTCTTGTTCTTCCATTTTCTGAGCATTTTCCAGGCATGGACAACTGGCCTGCATAACCGTAGTTTTGAAATACATGAGAAGTAAAATCCATAGTAAGGATTATCTACCTACTTCCACATCTGTGTGTCCCCAAACACGGTGTTGATGGATCGATCTGGGAGGGCATGTGTCTACGTGCTGGTGGCCATCACATGCGCTAAGCTCGTCACAAAGAAAACCATTGCAGTTGCCATAGTATTAAAACAATGTAAATGTGAAATTATCCCAAAATCAAAATTAAAAAAAAACAAACCCCACCAGTCAGAGGGATGTGCTTTGTGAAGTCTGTACTTCATCCATTAGATGAGGGTTGACTCTTTGTCACCACATAGCACTTACAAGAAAGATATGTCCGCAGTCGTGTACATGACTTGTTCACGGCCTGGCAGTCTCTCCTTGGTGGACGCTGGAAGCTGAGGACAACCGGCTTCAGCCCTCCGTTCTCACCGGGAGGCCGCCTGCTGGCTCTGTGCTTACTGTAGGACCTTCCACCCAGGTGTCTTTCTCCTTTGCCTCCCCTCCTCCTTCTGTCTCCTCCTCCTAGACTTTCTATCTTAAGATATACGTCAGTTTTAGGGTAATCGCTGACTATTTTGTACTAAAACCTTAGCACGAAGGCTTCAATCTATTCAGATGAAACACTTAAATGTTTTTTTTGTTAACCAATACTTAAATGCCACACCGGTCATTAATGAGGTGCCCAGGCTGTGACAGTGTACACGTGAGTTAGAGAAGTACTGAAACCTTATTTTAATATGTAACATTGAGATCACTATGACAGCAAAAAAACAAAACATGAGATTTGGGGAACAGGGCTCTGTAGAGTTGGCAAAGGCCAATCTCCCAGTGGTTATTTTTTAGTTGTAGCTGGGGATGCCAGTTGAATGAATGACTGAATCAATCAATCAATCAATCAATGTCTTAACAAGTTAACTCACTTTTATAAGTCTTCTCAGTGGTGGTTCAGCAAAACCATTGAAACACAGTAGTTTTCTCTGTTCTTTTCCCATGTGCTTTTACTGTGCACTAAAGTCAGATGGAGAGAGCATGGACGTTATGACAGATCTGCCAAAGGAAAGATTTTACGGGACGCAGGGTCCAGCCGGCCCCTCCTAATGCCCACCTTCCCGAGGTGACACAAGAGCCCAGTGAGATAAAACTGTCGACACCCAAGTGGACGGTGTCCCGTTTCCCAGCCCTTTATGCCGTAAAGTGAGTGTGTGTTTTGTTTCACCTTTTCTCACATGGGGGTCGTGGCTCCCTGAGTGACAATTGGTTTATCTTTTTACATGCCCCTGCCAGAGCATCCCAGCCTGGCCACGGTGTCACCTCCTCGTCTTCACTCATCAGGCCACTTTTCGGCTTGTGTCTCCCCTGCTGCTGCCCCTCCACTTGGCAGAGCTACTTCTGGTGCCTCAGCCTCTGGCTTGGATCATCTATTATAAAAAAGAAACCCGCTTAGTCCCGAGAAGCAGAAGTCCGGGAGTGGAATCTAAGGTGCAGTGGATGGCAGGTATTTTGGGAAAGGGACTCGATCTAGTTCCACTCAAATCCTTATACGAGGTGGTCGAATTACTTGTGATTCTTAAAAATTCGGTTACTCCGTATTTAATACTTCTATAATGGACAGGTGTTTTCTTTAGAGAGAAGCTTAGATTTTGGAGTCCAGCAGATGCCAGTCCAGTCCCCTCTCCGGTGCCTGCTCGCTTGGTGACCCTTAACAGCCAGCTAGCCCCCCCGAGCTTCATGCATTTTATCTGTCAAACTAAGATGCCACCTACCTGAAGGACTGTGAGGATTAGAGATAATGTGTGTACGATAGATGCTCTATTAGAAGCTCCTTGTAAGTGGTACTACTGTGGTTCCCCGAAAATAAGACCTAACTGTGAAATAAGCCCTAGCATGATTTTCAGGATGCTCGTAATATAAGCCCTACCCCAAACATAAGCCTCAGTTAAGATCGTCAGCCACACATGACTGTTTGAATAAATATAGATTTTTGTACATGAATAAATGAATAAATGTAGATTGTTGGAGCAAAAATTAATATAAGACCTGGTCTTATTTTCGGGAAAACACGGTATTTGAATCATTACCGTGATTATTATCATGTTCAGATGCAACATAGTGCAGACTGATGAACGGCCTATGGTGGGTTTGATTAAATCACAGAGGTGATAGATGCTTATGTCAAAATGAAAAGTCAGGGCCGGCCGAGTAGCGCGATGGTTAAGAACTGGCTTGGGACACCAGAGGGCCCCGGTTCGAATCCCACATATGAGGGCCAGTGACACTTAGTTCAGCTAAGATGCTGAACAACAGCTCAACCTGGAGCTGGGCTGCCGTGAGTCACTGGTGACAGCGTAGGCTGCAGCCCCTGTGGCAGTGGGTTGCCATGGGCTACCATGTGTAGCCAGCAGCCGCAGTGAGTGGCCGTCCAGAAGCCGGCGACTGATCTGCCTCGCCCGGNAAAAAAAAAAGAAGTTTAACTGATTTGGAGAACAAATGAAGCACATCTTTTTAAAATCACTCAGAGCAATACATCGGCTTATGCACGGGGGTGTGCACACTAAAGTCAGAACTAAACCAGTCTTGAGAATTGGTTTACACAAAAGCTATAACTATTTTTTATTCAAACCTAAAGGAACTTGAAATCTAGGCCATATACTTTTCAGAGTATTATAATGGCTGATTAATTTGTTTTGTCCTAAAACAACAGAAATTTATTGTCTCACAGTTCTGGAGACTAGAAGTTCAAAATCAAGGTGTCGGCTCGGCCACGTCCCCTCTGAAGGATCTGGGGAATAATCCTTCTGTGTCCCTTGTAGCTTCTGATGGTTGCCAGCAGTCCTTGGCGTCCCTTAGCCAGTAGCTGCATCGCTCCAGGCACATGACCCTCTTCTCCCTGATCTACCCATCATCTTCCTGCTGTGTGTCTGTCTCTGTGTCCAAATTTCCCATTTTTGTAAGGACACCAGTTGTATCGGATTTGGGTCTACCCCAGTGACGTCATTTTAACTTTTCTCTGTAAAAATCCTACTTCCAAATAAGGCCATGTTTCTGGGGTGCTTGGGGTTAGGACTGTAACATGTTTCTTTGAGGAGGGGGATGCTATTCCCCACGCCCACCCCGTAGAATCAGCAGCACAAGCCCAGACGATGGGATGGGGCTCCCAGCTCTGTCTTACCGAGACACTGGGTTCTCTGCAGCGGTGGGTGGAACAGCCTCCACTCTGACTTCACTCGGATTCCTGGTGGCTTTGGCAACTGGGCTTTGAAAGTCCTGTCATTTTTTTTTTAAGATTTTTATTGGGGAATTGGGGGGATGGGAACAATGCTGGGGAATTGGGGGAAGGGGAACAGATAAGTTGCTGTCATTTTGTTCTTCAGTCTAGTTGTGGAGGACGT
>NW_017731635.1:2018574-2033704 GCF_001890085.2 Hipposideros armiger | reverse complement strand
GCCGGCGACTGATCTGCCTCGCCAGAGAAGAGCGCAATGATGGTGCCAACTTGGGCCAGTGAAGCAACGTCCTCCACAACTAGACTGAAGAACAAAATGATAGCAACTTGTCTGTTCCCCTTCCCCCAATTCCCCAGCATTGTTCCCATCCCCCCAATTCCCCAATTAAAAAAAAAAATCTTAAAAAAAAAAAGAAAAGCTGTGCTAAATGCCTGTATAAATACTCAGCCCTCATTACATCTTGATAAATGGCTAAATTATCTCTTAATTGAGTACAAGCGAAATACAATGGGAGAAAAAGAGAAGTGTTCAAACACTGCCGCTTCTTCAAGGGAAATTGAGTAAGTGCTCTTTCGTGTCCGATTTTTTAAAAGTGGGTTTAATGTCACAGCTGTGTGGCCAGTGCGGGGGAAACGCACGTCCCCCGAGTGTGGGTGCATAATACCGGTATTTAAGCGTGCTCGTGGAAAGGGGCCCCCTTCCCTTTCCATTTCATGTCGTGTTTCTCCTGTGATTACTTGGACAACCCAACGTAAAAATATTTTGGCTGCAGGTGTCACAAATGACACACTGGACCCTCTCTCCCCAGTGTGTAGGGACAAAAGCGGATTCTTTGAGACCTTCACTTTTAATGAACCGTCTTATTGTAGACACTCAGAGTCTAATAGTGTGCCTTTTGGTGAAGTTGTTGAGAATTTTAATGCATTTTAGCTCTCATTCATCACGGCCTATGTGCTCCTGGCGGGAGGGTCTTTAGAAATAGGATTAACTTCTAGAGGAATGCATTAGCCATGCCACAGAAGTAGGCAGTGTGCTAACTAGTCTGATAGATTGCTCCAACCTTCAAATCCTTCTGGCCGCTCCCCCACCCCCGACTTTTTTTCTTTATTGACAGCTTCTCATTGAATGGCTAGAAGCATTAGTGTATTTAGAAGTTAGATGTTTTGTATGATCCTAGGCTGATCTCATATTCCCTTTCTGAAATTAATTCGACACTGCTTTACATGTTAATCCGCAAAGGATTGATTTGGAGAAGGTCAGAGCGGTGCAGCCTCAGAAAATGGAAGAAAAGCTCCACTTAGAACAGCTCATTTCAGTTCCCAGACCTAAGCCTCGCTGCCTTTTCATTGTGGCACTTAGCTGTGGGCGGCTTGGACACCTCGCAGAATACATCAAACACTGGGGTTTGATGTGGGCTGTAGGATCGTTGGGCTAATTAAGTTTAGCTTGGTTAACCAATTGCAGTTTGCAAATTGAACAATTGCACTTTGAAAGCCTCTGGCACAATAGAACACAGAATCTTCTTTTTAGGCATAAACATTCTTAATAATGGAGTAATACTTTTTGAAAGAAGCTTATACCAAATCCACACGATTTGGATGTCTCTTAATGTAAAGTTCGTTTCACTGGTAACAAAACTCCAGCCTCCTTTATTCCAGGAATTGCATGATGTCAAAGAGAAGAAGCCCCAGTGTGGTGGGTGGGGAAGGGGTTGGAGGAGTGGGGTGAGGGAGAGAAACACTCCGTGGGTGCAGAATAGGTGCGTTTGAGAATTATTAAGGGATTTAAATTCCTTATCTTTTTTAAAACTTTTAAATCTTGAGCCATAGTCAAACACATGTGGGAGAAGCGATCACAGCTATGACAGAAGGTAAGTAATGTTTTTTAGAAGATGAAACCCCGTAAGCCCACACAATCAAATTAGGCGAATGCAGGGTCATTTGGTGAAAAGACTCAATTTCATAGGGAAGGGCAGAGAAACCAGCTAAGTCCAGACTGAGCAAAGACACAAATGGTAAGAGCAGAGGAATTCCAAATGCGAGGAGAAAGGAAATGACCAATGTGTGTAATCTGCCTTTACATGGAAGGATTCCATGTTAGTAGTTTCTTTTATGTTGAAAGCATCGTGGCATGTGATGCATCCTATTATCAAATGCTTAATCTTTCATTTTAATCTAATCTTAATCTTGACGGAATGCTCACTCTTCGCTCTGGAAAGTTCCTGCCACAGCCGTGGGGTGTTGCAGCCAAAGTTGCTCTGAGTGATTGCCAGCGGGGAGGAAAGCCAAGTTTAATTTTTGCTAATGGAAGTCTTACTGGGAACTGAGCAGTGGTAGCAGCTGCCTTCTTTGATCCTTTGCTTAAGTAATTAGTGTCATCGTTAGGCTTTTATTAAAAGGTTACTAGTCACGGAGGAGGAGATCTCACCACCTATTTCTCTCACCCCTGTGGGTATAAAGCAAAAAGCAGGGAGCGGGCAGCGCTTAGATTCCTGGTGGCCGAGGCCTTCCTGCCTTTGGTGTCATCCTTGCAGTCCATCAGAATGCCGTCATGTCTGACCCTGTCTGGGGTCAGCTAAGGGGCGCTCTTCCAATGCCAGGTGTCCCTTCCTTCAGTATAGCCTCTAGGGAAAGGAACTTGGGAGGTTTTTCTTGCTACCCTTGTGGGTCTGGCTAATAAAACCGGTTCAGTTGTGCTTCTCACCTTTCCTTCTTGGGACATAATCTCTTAAGTGCTCATGAGATAGCTCTTCGTCATCTGGATAAAATAATATCTGTCTCTGAACTTAGTTAGGTGGGTCATCAGTTGCATCTGGAACATTGAATTCTAATGAGTCAGAAAACAGAGGCCGGCCGAGTGGCTCAGTTGGTTAAGAGCTCGCTCAACAGTTTGAGCTCTGAGCAACAGCAGTTCAATTCCCAGCCCAAGCTGAGCAGCTGCTGAGCTGCCAACAGGTGGCAGGATGGCTCAGCTTAAAAAAAAAAAACCACAGAACTAATGAGTCAGAAAACAGGCTGTTTATAATAAAATAAATTTATGTGTATGCGTTTGGGATTCATTGGACTAGGCCTTTGCATGTACCAACCAGAGCTGTGTATCGCCACTTCCCGAAATAAGAATTTGAGATCGCTCGTTATATCAACATGTCGCACTCGCCACATTGACATACATATAATACCGTCCGTCCTGGGACCCAGTTAGAGACTTGGCTTTATTACCAGAGCGGCTAAGAGGGAGGAAGTAATCTAAGCTTCCACGGTTTCAGAGTGATAGTTAGCGATTCAGAACTTCATCAGAAGAAGCAAAAGCACAGTAACGAAAATAGTAGTGATAGTATATTACTAGCAGGGGAGGCTAGTGAGTGCTTGCTGAATATTGTGCTAAGCACTTGACACTTTTTCTTCAGTTTATCCCTCCCAGGATCCCAGTGGCAGATGCACTTTTAGTCTCCCCTTTTTACGGATGTGGAAACTGTGGTTAGAGTGTTATGTAACCTGGGGTACAAGGGGTGAGCACTGGAGCCAGGATATGGTACTCTGGTGCTCTTGACCATCGCACTTCATTAAAAACATTTTAATTAACTATAAAAAATTTTAATTAATTAAAAAATAGTTTTTGCTTTAAACTTGTTTCTTAGTATATATGATGATAATGGTTCCTTCCCGCCTCCCCCCCAGACCGCACTAAGGAATTAGAAAGAAATTGGGAAGGGACCAAATCTTTGTGTTTAACTGCTAGAAAAGCTTCACGAATCGCTGGCCTCCCTCCTTACCAACCGCATATCCGCACCACGTGCATGTCCCCCACCTTGTCCAAAGCGTGGTCTTTGCACCAGCGGCCTCAGCAACCCCTGGGACGGGATTAGAAACGGAGGCTTCCAGGCCCCCTGGCCTGGCCAAGCCAGAGTCCACATGTTAAATTAACAAGATCCCTGGGTGATCGGTGTGCACGTTAAAGTTTGAGAAGCACCACATGGAGTTCTATTAAAGCCCTGTTTTCTTTTTACACGTTCGTTCCCTTCCCTCNCACCCCACCCCCACCCCGCCTCCTTCTCTTAGCTAATTTTTCTCTACTTCTGGACTGCCAGAGAGAGGACAAGATGGTTATTTCTCTTGGGCAGTGTTGTGAACGTGCTGCATGGGTTTGCCAGAGAAAATACAAGACACCCTGTTAGATCTGAGTTTCAGAGAAATGAGAAAATTTTTTAGTAGAAGTACAACTTGTGCAATACTGGGGACATACGTATGCTAATCAAGTATTTGTTGTTTACCAGAAACTCACATTTAACCAGGCATTCTATATTTTTATTTGTAAGATCTGGCAAGCCTAGCTGGAAGAAAATGAAAGTTTAACCCTTTAAGGGGAAAAGGTGATAATGTAAAAGATAAATAAGCGATTTTAGATGGGGAAGCCTGGAGAGCCTTCCGTTTACCTTCCTACCTTTGGCCTGGCTAGTACTTTGAAAGAGATGGGATTTGACTGAGACATCTGTGGCCTCTTCCTCCTGACCCAGGTTGTGGGTGTGGGGTGTGTTTGCAGGGAAGGTGAGGGCAGGGGGACATCAAGGGAAGACTATACCTTATTCTTCCTGAGCCCCCAAAGACAATCCAGCCGATTAAGCCATCCTCTGGAAAAACCCATCCTGACCCAGACTTGGGGGCACGGTTTTCCCCCAGGTGGTTTTAGGGGAGGAGCTGGCCGAGTTGAACAGCAAAATTTGGAAGAGAAAATGGCCTCCATGTGAGTCTTTTCATTTCTGCAGGGTTCGCGTATGGGCTTATTATGTCAGACTTCACTGTGAAGTTTTCTTGTTTGACGAAGAACACACAGCTCTCGCTTCTTCTCCTCATTAGGCAACGGCGCTGCAGGTGTTTCTAAAGCAGCGTGTGACCTAATATTTCTGATGGTTAGCTGCTTCCAGATGATGGAGTTTGACTCAAATGCCCCAAAGCAATGAAACTTGGATTTAAGGTTTCAACATTTGTCATGACTCTTTGCTTTTTATGCCACTTAATAAGTTGTACGTACATATTCTAAGGGAAATTATGAGCTGCCTTGTACATTACACATTTTTCCAACTTGTAATTGTGTTGGCGTCAAATGTTGGCAGCATTTGAAAGAAATTGGCATATTACTTGATCATTGTAAATCTCCCAGTGCTTTTAACTGAAAATGGCATTAGAACCGTTTTTCTTAAAAGTTTGCTTTCCTATATTACCCCTATTCGGGAAATAGGCAGTGTTGGTAGAATTCTTTCAGGACTCATTCGAAAAGCTCAACCTTTCAAGAACAGGTCTTCTTGCTATTGGCATACTGACCTGAAAAGCATAAATAAGAATGTCTGTGGACCTCAGGCATGAATGAGGTTATTACAGGAAATTATGTGGTGGAAGAAATGGAAGTTAGGATATTAAAACACTGGTTGTTTAGCAGTGTATTTGCGTTGCTTGGTATCATGAAGTAGGTTGCACCGAGGGACGCTGACTGAATTTATAATCTGGTAGAGAGATGTTCCTAGTTGCAGCAGAATTATCCATGTAGTTTATGTATTTGCAAATATGTGTAGCATGATATTGCCAAAAACAGGAATTCAAGACTCCTTGCTGTAGCTGATTTTTTCTTTTTTTTTTTTTGAGAGGAAGAAAAATCAGAGATGAAAAATTTAATTTTTTTCTCCATCTTTTCTGTATCTTGTCTCTGGCTTGCTCTTTTATATATAATTTATTATTTTCCCGTTTAAACTCACTCAATTTGATGAATAGCACTTGCTTATTGAGATAATTTTCCTAGCAACTTCAGCAATTAAAGTAAAAACAATGAGAGCTACATTTGGGGGCTTATGAAGCCTCACATAACGAGTATTTTTATTTATTTATTTATTTATATTTATTAGTTTCACATGTGCAAAGTAATTTAACAGACATGTACACCCCTCACAAAGTGATAATCCCACCCCCCCCAAACATTTTTTAAGCTTATTTTAAAAATTAAAATTCTAAGTCATAATTTGCTAGATTTCAGTGTTAGGCAGTCGTATTCTGCAATTAACATGAGCAAAAATCAAAGCATAAAGTGTAGCATGAGTGATAGAAAGGATATGGAACTTTAAAACTTTAACGTACTCTGTGTGTTATAAAAATTATAAATACTACCATAGAAGGTAGATCTTTTTTCCCCCCTCTCCATGAAATCCATTGGAAATCCATTACCTCCCAATTTGATCAGAATCTTAAGAAGCCTAGAGGGAGGAAACATCTAAATAGACTTCAGATACAGAGTTGACTTCATAAAACTCAGTAGCTGTCACCTTGACCTGACTATACAAGCACCTTGCCCTTGGTAGAAGGACTTCTGTTGTGTTCATGAGGCTCATTTATGTCTCCTGCAATTTCCTACCTAAGCAGAATGATCGCAGCTCTAAGTGCCACACTCATTCCTAAAACCATAAAGAATCAGAGTATCAGGGCAGGACGGGCGGAGCAAGCTCGACCCAGCCCTCTGGTTCTACAGGTTAAGAAACAAAGGCTCAGGGAGGGGCGGCATCTCTCTAGCCACTCACCTGGTTCAGGGTCACTGGCTGCTGTGGCTCCCAGCTCCTGGGCCTGTGCCCTGTCCACTGTCTCCCAGCATCCCATGCTGCCGGCCTCCAGGAATCATATTCAGGAGCGTGTGGGAGCACAAAAAGCATGCCTTTCCAAAGTTCAGAGATTGGTTATTTCTAAAATATTGATAGACTGGTGTCAGAGTGGGTAGGAGGTCTCTGTACTTTAACTTTTGAACCACATTTCTCTAAGGACCGCTACTCAGTGAATCCTAATTTCATACTTACCTTTGTCAGAGGCAAACCATGTTGTCTCCCAATTTCTAGACTGGAAAGCTGATTCTAGTTCTCCTAATAGCCTATGATACGTTCATTATATCAGCAGTGGGAATAGTATTCTGGCTCAGAAACAGTGCCATGCACAGTGGATATCAGTGTGTGTGTGTGTGTGTGTGTGTATGTATGTACTATGGTTTGAGGTAAATATACTCTTCAGTTCTTACACAGCCTATTTCCGAATAAGAGACTGTGCTAGACTTGGTCCTTCCATGGGTAGGCAGGCTCCACGTCCCCTCTCCTTGAGTTTGGGTGGGCTCTGTAACTGCTTTCACCAATGGAATACGGCAGCAGTGACGCCGTGCTGGTTTCTGGGCCGGTGCCTTAAGAAATGGGTGGCCCCCACTTCCCGTCTCTTGGCACACTTGCTCTTGCACCCACTCGCCGCGCTGCGAGGAAGCCCCTGCAGTTCTGTGCAGAAGAACTGGGCCCCTGGGCTAGCTCATCTGAACTCCCAGCTGGCACCACCGTGCCAGCCGTGTGCCACCTTGGAGGCAGGTCCTCCATGCCCAGCGCAGCGGCCCCAGCTGCCACTTCTGCTCCAGCCTGCCCAGGTGGCAGATATGGTGTGGTTTCTCACGGAGCATTAGATACCCAGAACTGAGGCCTGTGTGAGCATCACAATTATCTGAAGTGTTGCCGGGGACCAAGGAAAGCGGGGATGCTGGAGAGTCACTTGTCTGTTGTGAAACACTGACTGAGCACCTCATATGTGGGTCCAGGACTGCACTGGGTCCTGGCAGCAGCTGGGGGCTGTCTGTCCACGAGGTCCCGATGGCGGTCTCAGGCGCGTCTCCCCAGGCCCACCATTTTTTTCTGCCCCTTCTATGTTTGTGCTCTGGAGACTTGACTTGACTTGTCACCTGTTTCTTCGGCTGATTTGTAATGGCCTGTTTTCTACTCTCTCACTGGGGTGTATCCTCAGCGCTTAACCAATACGTACATATTGAGACTAGGTGAACTCATAGCATTGAAACCTCACTTTGATCCAGCATTCCCAGCGACCTTATTCTCAGAGGTACTCTAGTTTCCCATGGTCTGGGGTCAACAAGTTATTGACCATGGAAGGACAGGTATTACCTGCCAGTCAGTCTTCCCCTCTAAGCCATTTTCAGAATGGAGAAGGATAGCTGTTGGCTTGTCACCTAGATACCATTACAAGGCCAAACACAAAAATCACTTTCATTTAATTTTATCCCTCGGGTAGAGTCATAAGCATCCGAACCATGGACTAAAATTTTTCTCCAAACGTTTATTATGAAAAAATTTAAATACACCAGAAACTTGAATAAACAAACCAAAACAAAAAACCAGTACAGTGAGTACCAGTATATTTAACACTTGGATTTGGGAGTTGTTTACATTTGTCTCCTTCCTGCCTTCCTTTTTTGGATGGAATATTTGAAAGTAAGTCGTAGGGCCGGCCGAGTGGTGTGACGGTTAAGAGCTGGCTTGGGATGCCAGAGGGCCCCGGTTTGGATCCCACATATGAGGGCCAGTGACACTGCCCTCCACAGCTAAGATGCTGAACAGCAGCTCAACCTGGAGCTGGGCTGCCGTGAGTCACCGGTGACGGCGTAGGCTGCAGCCCCTGTGGCAGTGGGTTGCCATGGGCTACCGTGTGTAGCCAGCAGCCAGCGTGAGCGGCCAGCAGCCGCAGTGAGCGGCCGTCCAGAAGCCGGCGACTGATCTGTCTCACCCGGGAAGAGCGCAATGATGGTGCCAACTTGGGCCAGTGAAGCAACATCCTCCACAACTAGACTGAAGAACAAAAGGACAGCAACTTGTCTGTTCCCCTGTCCCCAATGCCCCAGCACGGTTCCCATCCCCACAATTCCCCAATAAAAATCTTTAAAAAAAAAAAGTACGTCGTAGACATCTTTATACTTCACCCCTGAACGCTTCAGCATGCATCGGTTACCAATAACAATTTTCTTCTACATCAGCACAATACCAATATTTGTCATATAAACGTGGATTCAATAATATCTAGTTCATATTCAGATTTCCTCAATTGCATAAAAATGCCCTGTGTTGATATTTATTTCCAACCAGGATCCAAGCACAGTTGTACTGTGCATTGCACTTGTTTATTATATTTCTTTCATCTCTTAAAAAAAAAAAAAGACATCAAGTGCTTTTATAGAGACCAGGCCAATTATCTTCAAGAATGTCCCATGTTCTAGATTTCACTGTTTCCTTGTGGTGACATTTTTGTCCCTCTAGCCCCTGGATTTCTTGTAAACTGGAAGTTAGGTCTAAAAACTTGATTTGACTCAGGTTAAATATTTCGGGCAAGAAAGCTTCCTACGCGATACTGTGTACTTCCTGTTGTACCACTCTGAGTAACACTAAGTGATCACATGGTCCGTGCTCAGTGCCTGCTCTCCCCTTTGGAAAGGGCTGTTGTTGTGAGTAACCTGTGCTACTCTGGCACCAGAGTAGTTTGTGCTCCATAACCTGGTCCTTGCCTGAATCAGTTCTGCAAGGTTTGCAAAATGGTGAATTCTCTTACCTGTTTTTCCTTCTGCATTTATTAGCTTGTATTCTTTTGTAAAGAATCATTTTCAGGATAGGAAGTTGAAGTCATAGTCACTCCAGAGCAGCAAATGAAGGATGTGCCTTGCCTTCCCTCTTCCCCACCCCGTCCCCCTCTCCTCTCTCCTCTTCTCCTCTCCCCCTCACCCAGTGCTTTGGACTTATGCATTTTTAATAACCAATTATAGTCTTTTTTCTCTGCTAAATTTCCCCAGATTTAGCCAGTGAGAGCCTGTCAGGCAGGCTCTCGTGTCACTTAGAGCCTTGCGTACCCCCATTTGTCTTTGAGTGCTTCCTTACGCTCTGGCCTGACAAGATCCCAGGCACTCTGCTTGCCCCAGGCTCTAGAACTGGACATTTTTACATTTTACAGTTTTACAAGAAACTGGTTCCTTTCAGTGGAGAATGATTTTTAGAAACCAAGATGGTTAACTTACCCTTCTGAGGATGATGGACCAAGCGCTTACCAGACTTTTCCCCCTCCCCTGCAAATAACTGTGAAAACTGAGCATGATACGAAAAGGCAGTTACCTGAAGTTGCTGACGCCTGAACGGAGGCAGGCAGACGCTGGTGGGAGTACCTCCCAGGAAAGAGTAGGTCTGGAGCTGCCCCGGGCCCGTGCTGCCAGTGCCAGGAGGGGGAGGGCCAGGCCAGGGAGGGGACCTTCAGATTCTGTCTGCACACGTGTGTCTCTGACTGCGGAACCACTCATGTGTGGAAGACACTAAAAGCACCTCAGGCGACGGCAGAACATCTGAGACTGGTGCCGCTGCCCAAAGGAACACAGTTTGCAGTTCAGTTCAGCTAGGATAATTGTGAACCAAAACAAAAGAAACAACACTCATCAAAGAAAAACAAGACCTAGAATCTGGACAATTTTTTTTAAGTTGTCCTTTTTTATAATTTATTTTTCAGTTATATTAGACATACAATACTATATTGGCTTCAGGTGTATAACAGTGACTAGACATTTATATAACATACGAAGCCATCACCCTGATTAGTCTAGTACCCACTGACACTGTACATAGTTATTGCAATGTTATTGACTATATTCCCTATGCTGTACTTTACATCCCATGACGACTTTATAACTGGCAATTTGTACTTCTTAATTTTTTCACCTTTTTCACCCATTCCCCAACCCTCCTCCCATCTGGTGACTATCAGTTTATTCTTATTATCTGTGAGTTTGTTTCTGTTTTGTTTGTTCATTTTGTTTTCTAGATTCTACATATAAGTGAAATCATGTGGTATTTGTCTTTCTCTGCGTGACTTAGCATAATACCCTCTAGGTCAGCGGTTCTCAACCTGTGGGTCACGACCCCTTTGGGGGTCGAACGACTCTTTCACAGGGGTCGCCTAAGACCATCAGAAAACAAAAAGATATTTACATTACGATTCATAACAGTAGCAAAATTACAGTTATAGAGTAGCAACGAAAATAATTTTATGGTTGGGAGTCACCACAACATGAGGAACTGTATGAAGGGGTCGCGGCATTAGGAAGGTTGAGAACCGCTGCTCTAGGTCCATCCATATTGTCACAAATTGTAAGGTTTCATTTTTTTTTATGGCTGAGTAATATTCCATTGTATATACGAGTGTGTACCATCTCTCCTTTATTCATTCATCCATTGACGGACACCCAGGCTGCTTCCATATCTTGGCTATTGTGAATCATGCTGCACAGGGGTTCCTATATTTTTTTGAATTAGTGTTTCGCATTTCTTCAGATAAATACCCAGAAAGAATAGCTGGGTCATATGGTGGTTCTATTTGTAATTTTTTGAGGAACCTCCATACTGTTTTCCACAGTGGCTGCTCCAATTTGCAGTCCCACCGCAGCGCACAAGGGTTCCCTTTTTCCCACATCCTCACCAACACTTGTTTGTTGATTTATTGATATAGAATCTTTACAATTTAGCATTCATCATGTTTAGCACACAAGACTGAAGAGCTCAACCTTTGAAGAACCAAGAAAATAGAATACTCTTTCTGAAGAAAGAAAAATCAACTGAGTCCAACCTCTAGATGAAATAGGGATTAGAAGGAGCAGAAGAGGATTTTGCTGTGGCTATTATCACTTATCCTAAATGAAGTAAAACAGGATATGCCTACAATGAAGAAGAGATAAGCCATCTCAGCAGAGAAATAGAAACGATTTTTAAAAAGAACCAAATGGAAATTATAGAACTGAAACTACAATACAAAAAATTCACTGGGTGGACTTCACAGCTGAATGGAAATGACAGAGGAGAGAGAGAAAATGGGGCAGAAACTATGTTAGAAGCTAAAAATTCCCAAATTTTATGAAAACCAGAAATTTACAAATACAAGGTAATCGAGGAACATCAAGCATGGTAAATACAGAATTACCTTGGTTTGCGAGCATAATTCGTTCTGGAAACAAGCAACTCATATTGCGAGACATCGCTCATTTACCACATTAAAATGTATTAGAAATGTTTGCTCATCTTGCAGAACACTCGCAAAGCACATTACTCGCAATCCAAGGTTTTACTGTACAAGGAATCCCACACTGAGTCTTTCAAACTGTTGAAACCAAAAGTAGAGAGTAAACCTCAATGGCAACAAGAGAGAAACAATACAAGGAACCATAATCCAATTAATGGCTCATTTCAGAAGCCATGGAGGCCAGACAAACTTTAAAGTGCTGAGAAAAAACCAACTTTCAACTAGAATCCTGTCCAGTAAAAATATCTTTCAAGAAGGAAGGGATTGGGGCCGGCCAAGTGGTTCAGTTGGTTAAGAGCTTGCTCAAGAGTGCAAGCTCTGAGCAACAGGGTCGCTGGTTCGATTCACACATGGGCCAGTGAGCTGCGCCCGAACTGAGCTGCCGCTGAGCTGCCAACAGGTGGCAGGACGGCTCAGCTGGTGAGAGCACGTGTTCCTAACAACAAGACTGCCTGATTGATGGTGGCTATGCCCGCCCGCAACTAAGACTGAACTCAGTACCTTGAGCTGAGCTGCCGCCTGGATGGCTCAGTGGATAGAGCGTGTGCTCTTAACAACAAGGCTGCTGGCTCAACTCCCGCATGGGATGGTGGCTATGCCCACCTGCAACTAATTGAACACAGCACCTTGAGCTGAACGGCGCGACTGGACTTGGAGCTGAGCTTGCTGCATCCTCCACAACTAAGATTGAAGGACAGCAACTTGTCTGTTCCTCTTCCCCCAATTCCCCAACACTGTTCCCCTCCCCCAATTCCCCAATAAAATCTCTTTTAAAAAAAAGAAAAAAAAAGGAAGGGATTGAAATGATGAAAAAGTCTAGGGATGGTTAGTGATGGTTGCACAACAGTGTGAATGTACTTAATGCCACTGAATTGTACCTTTAAAAAAATCGATAAAACGGTTAATTTTATGTCATGTATATTTTACCACAATAAAAAGAAAACATTTTAGAGAATGAAGTCAAAATAAGGACATTTCAGATAAAAGAAAATTAAGGGAATTCATCACCAGCCAACCTGCATTTCAGGAAATGCTGCAGGAGCCCTTCAGTGCATCTGCTGAGGACGAAGACCGTTCTCAGCGATCAGATGGTGGACACCACTCTGAAGGGACCACAGTTATTGGAAAGGGCCCCCGAGGCACCCTGTGGAGGGACTTCAGTCACATCAACATAGAGCTCAGTCTCCTTGGCAAGAAAAAGAAGAGGTTCTGGGTTGACAAATGGTGGGGAGATTGAAAGGAACTGGCCCCTGTTTGCACTATCTGTGGCCACGTATAGAACATGATCAAGGGTGTCACCCTGGGCGTCCATTACAAGGTGCGGCCTGTGTGTGCTCACTTCCCCATCGATGTCATTATTCAGGAGAATGGTTCTCTCATTGAAATCCAAAATTTCTTGGGTGAAAAGTACATCCACAAGGTTCAGATGAGGTCAGGTGTTGCTTGTTCAGTATCTCAAGCCCAGAAAGATGAGTTAATTCTTGAAGGAAATGATATTGAGCTTGTATCAAATTCAGCTGCTTTAATTCAACAAGCCACAACTGTTAAAAACAAGGATATCAGAACATTTTTTGGATGATATCTATGTTTCTGAAAAAGGAACAGTTCAGCAGGCTGATGAATAAGATCTAAGTTGTCCAGCTATGGAAACACCAAGCTGTCAAGTGATTCCTCAGACTTATTTGTGATGCTTTAAAGATGCAATAAAAGTAGTGTATTGGAGAGAGAGGGGGGGGAGGGGGAGNGGGGGGGAGAGAAATCCTAAAGGAACTTTTTAAAACTGAAGGGAAATGATACCAGATAGGAACACAGATCCTTGGAAATGGTAAATATTTGGGTAAATACAAAATAGTATTTTTTCTTTGTGCTTTTTCTCTCACTTTCTTTATTAACTATATCACTACTTAAAGCAAACTTATAACGTTGCTTATGGGGCTTATAACACTTGGAGATATGGTACATGTAACAACCATAGGAGTAGATAGGGACCGCTAGTGTTGCAAGATTTCTGTATTTTATGGAAAGTGGTATAATATTGACTGTAAGTGGACTATGAAAAGTTATGACACATATTGTAATCCCTGGTGCAGCCACTAAAAAATACAGAGAAATATGGCTAAAAAGCCAACAGAAGAATTGAAATGGATATGCAAATAATTTTTTTAAAGGCAGGAAATGAGGAACAGAGGAACAAAGTTTTGATTTTTTGCACCCATTAAATAAGTAAAAGGAAATGGTGGGTTTTTTAAATTTAGGTTATAATAATATGATGGTAGCTATGTAAAATTGAATTTTTTGGAAAACATGTATTAACATGGGGAAAATGCTTCCAATGTTGTGTTAAGTGAAAAAAGCATGATACTCAGCCACTGCAGTATGATAGTTTTTTAAAGATATGACGGTATATTCACATAGCCAAACACCATTAAAAAAAAAAAAAAAGGTTAAAGAAAATATACCAAAATGCTTTTTGGTAGTAGAATCATAGGTGACTTAATGTCTTAGCCTTATTTTCCTACATTTTCCAAATTTTCTACAAAAAGCATGAATTATCACAAAATTTATGTTTTAGCTATTGCTAGTATGTAGTCATACAATAACACTTAGTTTTTCTATATTCTCATTTTGTATACGTGAGTAAATTAATTTTTATTCTAATGCTTTTCCCTGAGTCCTTTAGGTTTTCTAAGGATAGAGTCGTGTGATGTGCACATAATATAACCATTCAGCCAGGAGAGCCCTTGATGACTAACTGCTACCTCAGGTACCCAGAATCCCCAGGAGCCAATCAGCATGATCACACTAACCAAACAATGGGAACCCCTCCTCCTGGGTACCGACCTCCCTGCCTCCACCTCTACAGGGTGGGCTGATCGTAAGGATTAAGTGTGAGAATGACTGTAAAGTCTCAGCTCAGGACTTGGCCATCATACGCTCTCAGCAAATGTTAGTGGCTGTAGAATCTCGTGGTACCTGCTTTCCTCCTGGAAGATCGCAGAGCTGAGCTCTGGGCAGCAGCTACCACATGCTGTGGGCAGATCCCATGGAAGGAGTCACTGACCTTAGCCCTCAGGAGCCAGTTGTCGGCAGCCCTGCTTAAATCGACATCAGTCCGGCATGTGTGTACTATGTGTTCCTTATAATTCAGCCTCAGCCTCACACCTTAGATGAGGATGCTCTTACTGAGAATAAAGGACGAATGTGAAGAGGGTGATGCTAACGCATAGCCCAGCTGTATAGTCTGAAGAGGCGCACTATGGAAGAATCAAGCTCGAAGTTTATCCAGCGTTCCAGCTACCCTGGAGCCATGGAGCCACGCTCTTCTGTAAGCCCCTCCCCTTGAGCGTGGGCTGAACCTAATGGCTCATCTCTAACAAATAGAATATGGCAATAGTAATGGGATGTCACCTCTGAGATTAGGTTTCAGAAAGACTGTGACTTCTGTCTTGCTTGCC
>NW_017731635.1:1970509-2018258 GCF_001890085.2 Hipposideros armiger | reverse complement strand
TCTCTCTCTCTCTCTCTCTCTCTCTCTCTCTCTCTCTCTCTCTCTCTCTCTCTCTCGGAGCTGTTGCTCTGGGCGAAGGAAGCTGACATGCTAGGAGTAGCTCTATGTCAAGGACCACATGGCAGGAACTGCGGTCTCTGGCTAGCGGCCCTGGAAGCAGCTGAGACGTGCCGGCAGCCATGTGACGGAGCCTGGAACTGACCGACCCTCTCCCAGTCAGGTCTGGAGAGGAACACAGCCTGGCCACCACCCGGATTGCAACCTGTGGGAGACCCTGAGCCAAAGGCACCCACCCATCTGAGCTACTCCCTGACTCCTGACCCACAGAAACTACGAGATAATAGATGTGTGTTGTATTAAGCCACTATGTTTTGCATTAATTTGTTAAGTAATTGTAGGTACACTTTCTTAAGCAATTAAGTATCTTTACTGACTTCTTCCCCCTCATCTCATCCCTCCTACCTTGAGTCCTTGAAAAATTGTTCCATTTTCTTCATGGTACCCTTTTATTTTCAAATTTTTATCAAGGCATCAAATGCCTTTTCTGCCCTTCATCTTTCTATCTTCCTTCTAGCCCAGTCACCACTGTTTTTGCTACACTAACAAAAATTGTACCCTGGCTATTGCAGTAATTTCATCTGTATTTTTGGAGACTCCCCTGCGCCTTTCAAAAGTCATAAGAGGATGTGGCTTCATTGTGACCGAGAGCCCAGAGCAGTGGTTCGCAGCCTGCTTCTGGTCCCTTTGTCACATCTTGAGGAGATGTCACATACCAGAGCCACACCGTGTGTTGTTCACTGTGAGCCACTACAGCGGGAGATCCGGTGAGCGTGCACAGTTCCAGGCTCCCCGCCACCATCTGCTGTGTGCTGATGGACTTACTGAGATAAAATACTGGAAAATTCTCTGACCTGCAGTGCACTGAGCTGATTTGTGAGACCCATGGACTCCAGTCCCATGTCAGCTACAGCTTTGCCCTGTCTTTCCGCCCAGTATCTGTAACGGGAGGGTCCGAACACTAATAACCAGATCGAGAGGGAAAGAGCCCCTCTGTCAGTGACAGGAAATGAGTGTTTAATAGTTAAACCTGAGCGGAATTTGCAAACTCTCATAGAAGCCACCATTGTCCCTAGACCTGTGAAGAGTTCGGGGGGTAGAAATAGCACATCTCACCTAATGAAAATATCTGCCAATTGAAAATTAGGTTCTCATAAATTGCCTCCTTATTCTTTTAGCTCACACTTAACGAAGTGGACATTTGGTGATGGACTTCCCAGAGCCCTCCCTGTGGCCACTGGCCTATTCACACCATTCCTGGCTGCGTTAAGTATCCCCAGCGCAGAGGATTAAGTCACGGCGGAAGCATACTCAGGGTTTTACCCAGAGGTCACGGAGAGCCCCTCTTCCCTTGGCAGTCAGCAGCATTCTTATTACACTTCATTTATCTACTTGGGAGGACCCGGGAGGACCAGCTGGGCCCCTGTCTGCACTCATCAAGAGTTAATTTCTGAGTGAGGTACTGTGGTCATGAACAAGTGCAGAAGGCACCCCGGTGGTCCTGCCAGACAAGAGGGGCCCTTAATTAGCAGCAGCGTTCAATCAGGCTGCTTAACCCGCCACGGGGCTGAGGTGGTCATGTCCTTCCTGCCACCCTCCCGTACACACACAGCCCACAGCCGGGCTGGGACGTCCGCCTGGCCCGGGATAAGGAAGACGGCGCAGACCCCAGCCCGACCCTCGTCCAGGGGAGACCCAAACGTTGCTTTTACTTTTGACAGAGTAGTGAAGGCTAATCGAGAGATCTTTTCCCCCCTTTAAAATCTTTTTGTCTTTGCCAAGCTGGACATTGTACTGGCTTGCTTTCTTTGCTGTCGGAAACAGTCTCGTGTTGTCCTGCTTTGCGACATGTCGCTTTGGGCTAGCTGTGGAGGCTGAGACACCCCGTGTGGTGGAAAGGCAGAGTCCCCACTAGCTTTGAGGCCTGACTTTGTCTCCTAGTCGCGGTTTGTTCAGCTGTGAAGTGGAGGTGATTGTACCTGGCCCATGCACCTGGCAGAGCTGTTAGGAAGACCAAATACAGAAACAGTTATGAACTGTCAAGCACAATGCAGAGCTGAGGTGAAATGATTGCACGCCAGGATCGGGTCACTTTCAGTTGACTCATTCGTTATAACGGAAGTAGGTGTTTATTTCAATGGTCACATAGAGAACACCCAAACCTGGTGTCCTTGCTGGATGTTTGTACTTTGTTAGAAATGCTATCTAATATTGCCGCATTTAATAAATGGCAAATAAATGTAAGCACTTCCTCCAGTTTGGACCACGTGACTCTAATGCACAGGGTGGAGGGGCCAGTTGGGCAGGAGGAGGAAGGGAGAGTTTCCTCGCTCAGTGTCACACCTCATTTAGTATGCCACCCTCCAGGCACCGTTTAAGCTGAAGGTGGGCTGTGCCGTTTCAGCAGGCCCCATGGAGGGTGATTTGGGGACGGTCCACCTTGAATCCTTGAGCAAACTCCTTGCTTACCTCTGGCCAAGCCTGGCTTCTGATGGCCCGTGATTGTGGCGGTGATGCAGAATAACTTGTGGGGTTTAAGTGAGCGGCAATTCCAACACCTGCTGAGAGCACTGCAGTGACCGGCCAGGAGGAACTAATGGGCCTCGTGGGCGGCTGGGGCCTCTCCACCGGGAGAGGCGTATGCAGGCTGGGGAGCGGGCAGCAGAGCATATTCACTGAAGATGGAAATGCTCAGCATTCTAAAGGCTGCTGTAAATTTTAACCTCCGTTCTTTAGTTCCCTGGCAGATCGGAGAGTGCTGTGTCTTGGTGTAATGAAGCATTATGTTGGTATAGCAAAAAGGAAACTGCTCTCCTGATGGGAATTCGGTCCCCCCAGGAGCTCACGGCCTGATGTGGGCATCACCTGGGAATGGACGTGTGGGTTTGTATATATGTGTGCATGCAGGCGTCGTTCCTGACCAGGAAGTCGAGGCCAAATTGCCCATTACATTGCCTAATTCCACCTGATGGTTTCCTGAAAGGGGTGTTGGATAGCAAATCCATCCCTATGTGCAGGCTTCTTTTTTTTTTTTTCCCAACATAGGAAATGTCTTTTTACTTGTGGTTTTCTTTTTATACTTTTGCTTTGGAAACATGGAAATGGTTCATGTAGGATTATTTTGATGGCAAGAAAAGAATTGAAATTGAGGAATAAATCAGCCACCGGATAGTTCTTGCAGCCAAAAGCTGTCGGAGCCAAAAGCTCCCACCGCATCTGGAACCTCGCTCGGGGCCTCGTGGGCATAAACTGGAACCTTGGTAATAAACTTCTGGACACAAGGTCGCCCTATGCCAGGGTTTCTGGAGTCCAGATTTAATATTGCACATTCCTCCTTGTTTTGAAAGGGGGAAATCATTACTGTAAATGTTAGGTAAATCTGTTCCTTCCTGAACATCGAAATATTGAGGCTGGACAGAGAACATGGAGGACGAAGCAGTGAACACGTCATCTGCCTGCCCTGCGACGGCTCTTTGAACCTCGGCCTGTCAAGAAGGCCATCTTGACGATCGAGGACGGTGTGCCGAGCAGCTGCTTCCCTGGCCAGCTCAGGGTGGCCTGCACTTTGCGTTCCTAGCAGTGTGTCCTGACCGGTCTTCAAACTCCATCCGGCTCACTGTCACCATGACAACAGGGTTATGCGTGGGGTTCGCTCAGTTAAGGGCACAGGGTTAGGAACTTGACTGTGTCACCCAGTGTTCTCTCCTCATACCCATATCTGTACCTATGTCTCTGACATCCAGAATTAGAGGTCATATTTGGGATTATTGTCATGTTAACTCCTGTTCATTCTTTAAACACTCCCTGAAATAGCTACTAGACAGCTGCTTACCAGTAAAAGGTGGTTTGCTGCTCAGACTGTTCTGTTGAGCCCACCCTTATGAACTATAGAGGGATGGTACCTTTTTTATGGAATTACATGACATTGAATCATATGGAGATGGAAGGGTAACCCCAGTCTGCTGTCAGTCTGTCCTGTCACAGGAGCTCCGTTGTTCTTGACGTTTCATACAGTGCAAAGAATAGTGACGGGGGCTTGAAATTTGGATCCAAAGGGCAGGGACATATGTCTTAGCTACGTGAATCTTCTGCTTAGACCCTCAGTGACTTCTCCACGCCTCAGTTTCTTCATCTGTAAAATGGCCCCAATGATAGCAACTTTTCAAGTTTTTCTAGTGACAAGTAAATAAGACGTAGTTGGAAAGTGCCCTGCGAACGTTTGTGAACTGCGAGGCAGATAGATACTCATTGTGCATGTGGATGGTATTTGTACTAGAGAGAGGAGCACGTGAGTCCCAGCCCTGTTTCATTCTCCCCAGGACGTGGGCCCCTGCCCTTGAGGTTGTTTCAGGTAATATCAGCCTGCTCTGATTAATCACAAACTTGGAAAAGGATATTATTTGCTATTCTTAGCAAGGGGGACACACAGCTCCCCCCTTTCAGCTTGGCTGATGTTACATGGATGGCCAGCGGTCAAGATGGACATGGGGTGTGCATCTTCCAAGCCTGGCCCATGAGGCTCTCACTCCCCGGTTCCCCTCCCATTGCCATCTTGGAGGTCATGTGGGAAAATGGTGGTGTCACAAGTGAAAGAGGCCTGTCCATGAGTCACCACTTGGAGGAGAGCCCTCTGACTAGCCTCGACTTGGGCCCCTGCCCTTGGGGTTGTTTCAGGTAATATTAGTCTCCCCAGATTAATCACAAACTTGGAAAAGGATATTATTTGCTATTCTTAGCATCTAAAGTAATTGTATTTTTATATAGCTTACATTTCATGCATCATAAATATACTTACTGCACTATTGTTTAAGGCTGTTTATGTCATTTTTTTAAAAAGAATTTTTATTAGGGAATTGGGGGAGCGGAACAGCGTTGGGGAATCAGGAAAGGGGAACAGACAAGTTGCTGTCCTTTTGTTCTTCAGTCTAGTTGTGGAGGACGTCGCTTCACTGGCACATGTTGGTATTGTGATCATTGCACTCTTCCTGGGTGAGGCATATCAGTTGCCAGCCTATGGACGGCCACTCATGGTAGCTCTTGGCAGCTCACGCTGGCTGCCAGCCCCACACGGTAGCTTATGGTAGCCCACTGCTGTCATGTTATATATAATATTGTTACTAAAAGTACAAATGAAAATCAACCTATTTGCATTTTTCATAAAGAACATAATTGCTCACAATGAAGCAAATTCACTTCTTAAGGTTTACCAAATTTTTGTACATATCTTGACCAACAAGGGACGTTAATAGACGCACTGAGAGGTGCGTTCCTGTGAGAAACAATAATAGTAATAAAAGATAAACCATTGATGAAGCCCTTACCATATGCCAGATGGGCTGTGCGAAGAGCTGTGCAGATGTGATGGGCATGTGCCGAAAAGGAGACATTTGTCTTTTCCTACAAATTTTTTTATACCTATTAAAATGTAATTATGAGACAGAGCTTGTTTTTCCTTTTCTAGATTGTCAGACTCCCTTCCCCATTGTTATAGGAGAATGTGGCGCAGATGACTTGAGCCGGGGAGCTAATTATGTATGAGAACCTAATCTCTAAAATGTCGTAGGGCAGCCAACCACTAACATCAAATTCTGGCCGACTGTTGCAGGTTGAAAAATTACATGTGTCTCTGTTGCGAACTGCATCTGTTTTGGCCGGCGTGAATAAGAAGAATAATTATTCAGGGGGCCATGGCTTCCTGGTAGTTTACCAGTCTGTTCTTCAACTTTTTTGTATAAGTGTGTCCAGCCAAACATAGTGTCCTGCATGTCCCATCTATCTGCACTAAGCATTCAAGCATTATACCCACAATACAGGATCCACCGAGGCAAATGCAACCCGCACATGCTTTATAATGAATTGACGTCAGTTTGCAGTTTTATCTCTTCCCTTTGACACCACTCTCCACCCCCAAAATCAAGTGGGCAGAATTCACACCCCAAAGCAAAGAAACTGCAGCCAACACTGAAAGTGCTGTTCTTGGTGGGTTCCATGTGAATAGGGCTTGCGTTCTGACATTGTGTGAGTGAGGTTGTTTTAGGATGGACAAATGATGGAAAAGAAATTTTCAGGTTCTGTCTTAAACTTGATGTGAACGAAATGCTCTGGAGATGAGCATGGTGGCAGGGGAACCCCACAACCAGATCCCCTGGGTTCAGGTCCCAGCCTGCCACTTATATGGATCTTAGTCTCCTTATCTGTAAAATGGGAGCAATTGCAGTACTAGCTATGGTGCTTCTCTGCCTCTGTTTCCTCACCAGTAAGATAGAGTGAAGAGTAGTGCTGTCGCAGAAGGTTGACTCGTTTCACGTGGAACTGTGAGCAGTGCCTACAGAGAGCGTGCTCCCCTGCTCTTGTAACTATTACCATCGTGACGCCATCTGTTCCGTATGCAGTGTCTGTTTTCACTTTATTGGAAAGCCTGATTACAGATTCTCTGTTTTCTCAGCTTATCATACGAATGTCTGTTGTTCTCGTGTGTGCCTATTTGTTCACCAAGTGTTTGTGGAGTACGTGCTGTGAGCTGGTCACTGTGCCAGGAGTGTATTCCAAGTACGTCCACATGCGTGCGCCATCTACAGTAGGAAACACCCGCTGGGCCGACTCTGCCACGTCAGCCCGGGTCCTGGCTTGTCCTCCAGGCGCTCGCTGTGATCCTCTTTGATGATGCAGTGATGGGGTCAAATTGGCCGCAGAGCCTGTGGGGCATTTGGGCTCAAGATGACATGTCCAGGCACTGTTTGCTTGCAATGCTCTGCAGCTGATATTCAGCACAGTTAATAAGTATGGACATGAGGTATATGAAACTCAGACAGCCTTCAGAAGAAAGAAAGATGGCTAGCTTTTCCTCATGAGGCTGTTTCTGAATGTTTACATTGTACTGTTATTATTGCTCACAAATAACTCTGTGATTTTGGTTAGTTGCTGAATTGCCATTTTTCCAAATTCGAGAACTGAGGCTTTGCAAAATTGGAGTGATTTCCTGAGCCTCCAGGCTGAACCCGGGACTCGATTTGTTAGGGTCCAGTTTTCTGCTCCTTGGAAATCTGGCAGATCCAAATGAGAAAGAGCTGCATGAGCCCCTGTGGGCACGGCTAAGGACGGAACCTAATTGCTCACAGTTCATAGAGGTTGGGGAGCAAAGCAGACCAAAGTGTGAGAGTGCGCACATGTGTGGGTGTCCACGCCCTGGGGAGGCTCCCCGGGTCCCCCGCTGTACACATCATCTCTAAACTGATGGCTTCCAAATGCATATCTTCAAACTCTCCACTGATCTTTAGATTCTTATATTTATTTGCTGATGATATATAAATTATAATTAGACTTAGATATCTAATTTTTACATTTCGAAGAGACATCTTAAAATTAGCTTGCCCCAGTAATCGAGATAGTGTGTAGTGGTTGAAGGGTAGAGGTATAGATTAATGGAACAGAGTAGAGAGTTCAGAAATTGACTCACATTTCTATGGCCAATTGATTTTTGATAAGGTGTCAAGGTCATTCAGTGGGAAAAAGTCATTTTAATTAGTGGTGCTCAAACAACTTGGTATCTTTATGGAAAAGAATTGTTGACTAAATGTGAATCTCAACCTTTTTACTTGATGCCATATGGAAATTATCTCAAATAGATCATAGACCTACTAAATAGGAGAGCTAAACTATTAAACTTCTAGAAGAAAAAAATAGGAGAAAATATCTGTGATATGGGAGTAGGAAAAGATTTCTTAAGCAAGATACAAAAAGCATGATTTGTGAAAGAAAAAATGATTAAAATGGACTTAGTTTAATTTTAAAAAACCACCTTTTGTTCTTTAAAAGGCACAGTTAAACAGAAAGGCAAGCCACAGACTGGGAAAAAAATATTTGCAAAACATTCATTTGACAAAGGGCTTGTAGCCAGAATATATAAAGTACCATACAACTCAATAGTAAAAAGACAACTCAATTTTTTTTTTAAAGATTTTTATTGGGGAATTGGGGGATGGGAACAGTGCTGGGGAATTGGGGGAAGGGGAACAGACAAGTTGCTGTCGTTTTTGTTCTTCAATCTAGTTGTGGAGGACGTTGCTTCACTGGCCCAAGTTGGCACCATCATTGCGCTTTTCCCGGGTGAGGCAGATCAGTCGCCAGCCTCTGGATGGCCGCTCACCGTGGCCGCTGGCCACTCACGCTGGCTGCTGGCTACACACGGTAGCCCATGGCAACCCACTGCCACAGGGGCTGCAGCCTACGCCGTCACTGTCGACTCACGGCAGCCCAGCTCCAGGTTGAGCTGTTGTTCAGCATCTTAGCTGTAGAGGGCAGTGTCACTGGCTCTCATATGTGGGATCCGAACCGGGGTCCTCTGGTGTCCCAAACCAGTTCTTAACCATCGCGCCACTCGGCTGGCCCTCAATTTTTTTTTAAGGCAAAAGATTTGTAAAGACATTTCACCAAGGAAAACATATAAATGGCAGAAGGTCCATGAGAAGATGCTCTAGGCTTCCGGAAAATGCAAGTTAAACTACAGTGAGGTACCATTACACACTCATTAGTAGGACTGACAGTGCCACGTGTTGGCACGGATGCAGAGAAACGGGAACTCTCGTATATTACTGGTGGGAATGCAAAATGATGCAGCCACTGCTGAGAACATTCTGGCAATATCTTATGACATTAAATATACACTCACTCTACAACCCAGTGATGCTACTTGTAGGGATTTGCCGAAGATAAATGAAAACATATGTCCACTCAAAGAGTTGTATGCAGATGTTCATACAGCTTTATTCAAAATAGCCCCAAACCGGAAACAGCCAAGTATTCATCAGTTGGTAAACGGATCAACAAATTGCTGAAATACTATTCAGTAATATAAAGGAGCAAAATATTGATGCATGCAGTAACATGGGCAGGTCTCAGAAATATTACGCTAAGTGACAATCCATGGTTCGTACCTGCCTGGCAGCCCCGCATGACTCTCCCCACCCCACCCCCCTCAGACCTATCGGTGCTGGTGCACACACACGCCTGCACGCACACATGCGTGGTGTGGGCCTCAGACATGGCAAGCACACACACCCTGCCTTGGGTCCTCGTGCTTGCTTTTCCCCGGTCAGGACCGTTGTTCTCCCAGGTTTCGTTCCTGCTCTCACTTCCTTCAGGTGTCTGCTCACATGTGAGTGTATGAGAGAGGCCTCCCCTAACCATCCTTTACAAGATTTAAAACAGCATCGACCACCCCTTCTCTAACCTTCTTACCTAACATTTAATGTCTTTATTTGTTTAGTATCTGCCTCCTCCTGCCAGAATGTAAGCCTGCCTGGTTTACTGCTGCATTTCTTGGTTCCTAGAATAGTGTTACACAGTAAATGCTCAATAAGTAATTGTTAAATCGATAACGTGAACAAAATTAGGAATGCGGGCAGCGGGGTAGGATGCGATGTCAGGTCCTGTGTGCCTGGTCAGGAGAGACACCGCTGCATCCAGAGCAGGCAGCTTTCCGTTCGCCTTCTCATCCATTCACGCACGGGACTGGCTCTGGCTTCGGCTTAGCTCAGGGAATCTGATGAGAAGCACGGCCGCCAGGAATAAGCTCAGATGCATTTAATATGTTCAAACGGGAAGTCCTCAACATGTTTGCAAAGGTGTCAAAATGGAGCTTTTGACCCAGAAACTTCTCAGCTGGTGTGGAGCACACTGATGACTAGCTAGCCCTTCTCACCCCCCACCCTCACTTATGAAAACAAAAATATAAGGCAAAACTAGGAGAAAATAATTATAATGTTTAGAAAATACTGGACTTAAACGCTATTGAAACAGCTGTGGACATGGAACCAAGACCGTTCTCTGACTTTATCACCCTGTTCTGTTGCTGAAGATTTGTTTCTTTAATGCCTGATTGGAGGCTTTTAGACATAACACAAAACACTATCTTTGGATGGCAGAGCCATAAATTATGTAGGGACGGTGTTAAGAGAGAGTGTGACCAAAAGTCACCTTTATATAATAAGCTTGCTGACTGAGGTCCGATGACCTTCTTTGTATAGGCAGCATTTCTGCTTTCCCCCACTCCTGAATTCTTCCTTCTGGAAGTTGTTACTTGTTATCATGGACCCAGCACATCCCCCCGCAGAGAAAGAGCAGAGGGGGAAGTGACAGATCAGAGGGGGAAGTGAGTGACGCATCAGGTAGCTGTCTTTCCTCCTTGTGATGGGCTCTGTGGGGAGACAGGAATAAAGCACTTGGAGCTTATTACCAGTGTCCTAATTGTCTGAGTCCTGGTCCCCACAGCTCTCACAGGCCCTGCCAGTTCCTCTCATACAAATTCCTATCGTATTTTAAATAGTAAAAATAGACATGCTTTTGGGGATCAGTAAATTTGGTAAATCCAGGTAATTGGTCATCTGATGAATATGTCATTTGGAGAACTGACCTAGGTCCATTGGCGTTTATCAAATGTCTTTCCTGCATCTATTGGGATAATCACATGATTTTCCTCACTTCACCCACTCATGCAACGCGTTACATTGATATATTTTTCTGATGATAAGCCATCCTTGCGTTTCTAGGATAAACACTACTTGATTAAAATGTATTAATACATACGATACGGGATTGAATTCAGTTGGCTCGCGTTTCATTTAGGATTTTCACATCTGTGTTTGTGAGTGAAGAGGGTCTGTTGTTTTCTTGCTTACGTACTTAACTTAAAATTGAGATTATTCTAGAATCATGAAATGAGTGAGGCAGCTTTTCCTCTTTTTCTAATTTGTGGAACATAATGGAATGTTTTCAAAGTTAAAAACTGCAGCTGTTTTGAACCCCAGTTGTGTTTGGTTTACTTAAGCCACCAAAATATTTTTTTAAAGCCTTGTCCTTAATTAACCTTTTAAATTAAAAAGATACTTTTCTAGTTTCACTGTTTTTCTTTTTTCCAGTGAGTGACCTAAATTAACTGTTCGGTTAATTTTTAATGAATATTTATTCACTCATTCATTTGACATTCATTTGGATTTATTGGGCATTTGCTCTGCACAAGGCATTATCCCAGGCCCTGGGGGAGAAATGAGTGGCCAGAGTCCTTCCCTCATTTCTTCCAGAAGAGAAACAGATCTCGTTCACCAGACAGCACGTCTCATTCTATGAAAGGAAGGGGTTGGACCACTTCGGACCCTCAGACATTTGTCTCTCATGGAATGCTAATTTTGCGTATTTGTTGAGCTCTGAAGTAGTCATGATCCCAAATTTTGCAGCTTCAGTTAGAAGTATACATCGTCATTCATTCGTCAGCTATTTATAAAGTTCCTACTGTGTGCTAGGCAATGTGTGTGGCAGAGAAACTGTGAGGTTGATTTCAGTAGTTTGTGCCAAAGGTTGTCAGTCTTTTGGAAGCTGTATGTTGTCATCATTGACCCCCATTTTTAATACTATATTTTAAACATGTTTGAAGGCATGAGCTGCTCAGGAAGGGGCCCTGTGTTCCTGTGTCCGTCCTGCCCTGCTCTGCACACGTGCATTTGCACCCTTGTGAACAAGCACCACCCGTATCTCCTAGCAGAGAAGGGGGTACTTTTCTCAGTGTTTGCAGCTCAGGTATGATGACGTGGCATGGTCACCGTGCGTTGTGTTTCCAAAAAAGTCAGGGCTTCTGAATTCTTAACCTGGTGCCTTTGCCAGAGAGCAAAGCCACACTAATCAGGCATCTCCCCTCTGTAGTCTGACCCATTCCCCAGCTGACCTTACCTGGTCCCACAGGTCTAAGTACCCTCTCCACCGTACTGGTTCCCAAGTGAGTAGCCTCTCCCAGCCCTCTTGCGGGAGTAACGCCCCCTTCAACTCCAGACCACTGCTTGGACCCACTGGGCTGTCTGGCAGCCACGTCCAGACCTGGTTCCAGCTCCCACCTGCTCGGCTCCCGGCTTCCTCCTTTCAGCATATGGCACTGCCCTTCTTTTCTAGTTGTGCAGCCCAGAAGTTTTGGACTCATCCTTGACGCCTCTCTTCTTTCCGGAACCCAATTTATCATCAAATCCTGTTGCTTCCACTTTCAAAATACCTAGAATGCACCCGCCCTCCAGTTTCCGACACTCCCAGCCCAGCCCATGCAGCCTCGCCTGCCTCATCGCAGAGTCAGCCTCCTAGCTGGTCCCCCCACGTCCACCACCCCCCAGGCTGTTTTCTGTAGAGCAGTCAGGCGAATCCTTGTAAAATACAAGTCAGATTGTATCATCCCTCTGCTTAGAATAGCTCAGCATTGCTTCTGATTTCATTCAGTATGAAATCCAGAATCCAGACCTTCACAGCCCTAAATCTAAATAGAGGTAAGCTTCCTTCTCTTTGTAGAAACCCAGTCATTTCATGAGAGAGGAACGTACATTAGGGATTCCCGCTTCTACAAGGACAGGGACGTGAGTGCAGAGCTTGGTGATGATGGACGGAAGGGTCACTACACATTTCGCACCATGTCCAGTGTTGGAAAGCAGCCCCAAGTGCTGAGTCATCACAGAGGTAGTTACCACCAAGGATGTGTGTGGCATGTGACTTCCCAATGAAATACAAGAGAAACGAAACCAAACCGAGAGGCTAACTGTCATAGTGAAGGTGTAGTTAGCATTTTCGGCCTGTCATTCTGAAAGGGCTGGGTCTGGCAGGGCTCAGCCCTCTGTCCACACCCCCCCCCCCCCCCCGAGTCTCCCGTGCCCTGTTTTGGGCTGCAGTTCCAGGCGGCACTGCACGTGTCCACAGCTCTGTGTTCTGAGATGAGACACTGACTTGGGCTCATTATTTGGGAGCAGTTATTTGTCGTGTGTGCTGGGCGTGCCCCTTACCTGCTGTGTGACCCTGGACAAGGAACTTTAGTCGCCTCATCTACAAATGGGGTTGTCAGAGTCCTCACCTTGGAGCACTGTCCCTGGGATTAAATGGAATCACAAGCAGCTGCCCACACGGGGCTGATGGAATAAAAGCCGCTGATTCGCTTCCTCCTCAGTGTGAGTCACACGGAAGTGCCATCCCTGCAGGTCCGCAAAGGTGGAGTGTCAGCAGCGACTTCACACGGTTCCCCCCCCCCCATGCGTCGGCTCTGACACTAGTACAGTGAACAGATTGTAAACAGGTGGCAGCTGTCCCTGGTCACACAGATGCCAAAGCGAGCTCGTCCTCTTGCCCTGTGACAGACGAAAAGGCTGCCTCTCCCCAGGGATTAGCGCTGGGAGCCTGCCGAGTGGCCGCCAGGTGACTTAACTGGGGTCCTTTTCTAGGTTTCACTATTGGCACCTGGTTAATGGAATGGGGATTTAGGGACCTGGTACCGAGCTTGTCTTTTCCTGGTCTGTGCAACCAAGTCCCGGGCGTCTTGGTGACAGGTAGTGCGTCCTCCGCCTGGGTTGGAAGGCGCATGCTCGGTGGCTGTGGCTGGCCCCTGCCGGTCTGGCTGCATCCCAGCTTCTCTGGAGGTAACAGTGTGACGCCTCCTCCGCCATCCCAGCCAGCCCTCTCTTTTTATAAGTGTGAGAGGATGCCCCATTCTAACCTGTGTTTCCCCTGCTTTTTCTCGTTTCCTTTCTCCCTCTTTCCCTTTTCCTCTTCCCTTGGCCAAGAGTGTGTTGGGGTGTGGAGAGCCCTGCAAGGTTTCTGAAACCATGGAAACTTAATCCATGTGGTCTAGCAAACAGGCCCCTTTGAAACAGCCGCATTCCGCTTGGCCCCATGGGCCCCCGCTTATGTGCCCCCCCTCGCCCATTACGTGGCTTGCGAGGGCCCCCCTTTCAGGGAGCTCGGCGCTGCTCTGGGCCTCAGCCCGCCCATCGCATGTCCCCCATCACTCTCTATTTCTCTCAGACAGTACAAACCCACCTAGAGTGGGTTACATTTAATGGGGTGAGAAAAATCCACACGGTAAGAGAAAAGTCGCAGGTGAGGTCAAGCTGCTTCCTCCCGGGAGGCAGAGTGATTTTCTCCTCTCTGGCTCCCGCACCGAAAAAATTCATACAAAAGAGCTCTTTTTATGTTTGACGTATTGCTTTTAAAAACCAAGTCCTTCACGTTTTTTCATTTGGGGTTCATACCTCTTGGCCGACCCAGCAGGAATTTGGCAGTTGGCTGGGCCGCTTCTCCCAAAGGCTGCGAGCTGCCTCCCTGAGCGTCCCTGGCGGCCGGAAAGCCTGGCCGGGCGGGGGATGGGGGTGGGGAGCGGTGGGGACGCCCCGCCTCTCGTGTGTGCGCGCGAGAGGGCTTACCGTTGTTGCCACTGGTAGCACATAGGGGGTTCCTTGCGAGATTATTGCTGCATGTTTGAATTTTTTTATAATCGAGAGTTTTTTTAGGGTTCCCCCAGGCACAGCGAGGCGGGCATAGATTTTGTTTGGGACAGGCGCATCCATTGTTATTCCCCCTCGCCTCCCCGGTGTGAAGTCATTTCTATTATGATTCATGTTCCACAAGGTCCTCAGTAAGGCACACCTTAATTTATTTCATTTTATTCTATTGATAAAGCACACTATCCAACACCCTAATTCTTCGCTTTAAAAAGAATCAGAAGCTACAGGAGTGCCCAATCAACACAGATAGGCAACCACAGTGAACAGAATGACTTAAGAAAATTCTGCCAACATCAAAATTTTTTTAAAGGGAGAGAACACCAAAATCCTGCCATCTCTTGCTTTTCAGAAACTGGAGTGCTCTGCAGGCTGACTGAAGTGACACCCTGCCTGAAGGGTCAGGGGGCGCTGCCTAACCCACCTCCGGGTACAGGCAGGCCCCCCTGCTCTCTGAGTCTTGACTGATCACATCGGAGTCTTCTTTCTGCCTTCTGGATTTTTCTCTGAGTGGAAACATAAGACTCTGAGAAAGGCAGCCAAATACAGAATATCTTGGTGATTATTTCTATGTCTTTACTCTGAATATAGGAACCAAGATAACATCATAGGACCCTACTTCTTTTTTTTTTTTAAAGATTTTTATTGGGGAATTGGGGAAAGTGAAACAGATAAGTTGCTATCCCTTTGTTCTTCAGTCCAGCTGTGGAGGACTTTGCTCCACCGGCCCAAGTTGGCACCATCATTGCGCTCTTCCCGGACGAGGAAATCAGTCGCCAGCTTCTGGATGGCCGCTCACAGCGGCTGCTGGCCAGCGACTCAAGGCCGCCCAGCACAGGTCGAGCTGCTGTTCAGCATCTCAGCTGTAGAGGGCAGTGTCACTGGCCCTCATATGTGGGATCTGAACCAGGGCCCTCTGGTGTCCCAAGCCAGCTCTTAACCAATGTGCCACTCGGCTGGCCCTAGGACCCTACTTTATAATCCTTGGCAATTCATTCAACATTCTTCACTCACTAAATTAGCAAAAAACTAACCAAACAAATAACACGATTCTTTAAAATGACACTAGCCAAGACAGGCAAGAATATAATGAAACAGATACTCTTCTTAAACCCTTGTTTAAACCTTGATGGAAGTGTAAACTGAAACAACCTTTTGAAAAGCAATTTGGTAGTAGGCATTAGGAATCATAAGAAGTTTACATCCTACTTCTAGTGATCTATTCTTAAGAAATACTCAATTTGAAAAAAAAGAAATACTCAGATATATGGGAAAACCCATACTCATAAAGAATTGTAATTAAATATATTGTATACAGTCATTCGATAGAATATTACCCAACAGAAAGACTAACTATAAGAAATGCTCAGATCAATTAAAAAGCAGATTAAAACAAATTAGTAGTTCATAGATTAAAATCTTAAAACATGCAGTGGAAAAGAGCTAGAAAAAATGGGAAAGTGATAATAGTTGTGTCAGGATGAATTACATGTTTCATTAATATTTTCCAAACTATCTGTAGTACAATTACTTTCCTGCATTAAATATCCTACATACTTCTGACCACGGTAAAGGAAACGTTACTTTGGCCTGCACTGATTTAGAATTTATGATTATTTGGACAGAGATTAAATCAGAATTTCTTTTGTTTATGGGCACAAACAAAATTATCGGGAATGTTTAAATTACTTGAGCAGTTCAAGCGTGAAGTCATACTTTAGCACAATTTCAATTAATTGAATGCATTTAAATAATTTTTTGTCACCACATCAAGTTAGAGTTGTCTGACTCTGATTCCATTCTCTTTGTGACATTAGGTGGAGGTGGCTCATGAGGCTGTAGATGGTCATTTTGTTGTCTTTTTCTAATAGGGTAATGAAGGAACTCATTTACTAACTGGAGAGACTTACTAGAACTTTCTTAATCAAAGAATGTGTGCCTGATCTTTACACACACACACACACACACACACGCGCGCGCGCACACACACACACAGAAATGGCCTACCTCCCCCCGCCCCCAAAAACAAAACAAAAAACCAAAGTCCAACTACTGGCAGTTAAAGACCTGCAACCTATGACTGCACCCCAGTCTGTAGGAAATGGGGTGACTGCACGTGGGCTCCCTTGGGCGCCAGCATATTATAATAATGAGTTATGCATCTTTACCAAAGAAGTTATTCATCCTCACCAAAAATTCCTTTGCGTTTTTATAACTTCAGGATCCTTTTAATGAGACACTCATTTTCTATAATAGCCTTCGACGGTAATGCAGCGCATCCGCCTCTCTTGCAGGCCCTGCCCACAAGCCCTCCTCTCCCTCATTCCAGACCTGGCCTGTAGCAGGAACTTTCATCTTCCTCCTCGCATTTTAATGCTCATCGTAAAAAGCATTATGAGAAGTTCCAGGCAGCTTCATTTTGTGAAAGCACAGCCAGCACTCTCGGTTTCATTAGAATGTTAAGCTCTGTTTACTATTCTTGGCTTTATGAGGGTCATTCCCTGGGACAGCGTTTAGCAGCGGGTCTCAAGGTGTGTCAGTCCCCGCGTTCTCCTGGAGGTTCCACCCAGGTCCCCTCAGCTGACTGAGGGTGGCTGTGCTGTGCCGCTGGGCACTGCGAACCCAGCACCCTACTGCTGTGGGGAGCTTCCCCTCGGTCTCTCCAGCTGTGTCTGTTCCTTGGGTTCTGCTGGACGCTTGTCCCAGCTTAGCCTGGGTGCATGGGGAATGCGTGCACAGTACAGCTTCAGAAAGGCAAAGTGCCATCTCCGGGAAACGCCGCAGTTTTATCTTTTCTGGGGACTTGATGGAGTTGAGTGCTCTAGCAAAATGGAAATGGAAGAAATCTAGGGTCAAACTCGAGCCAGCCAGAGAGACGACAAGCAAGGGAAATAAGCAAAATACAGCGACGTTTCCCCAGGGGCACCGACCCCCCTCGGGTGGATGAACCCAGACAGAGGCAGCTTCCAGCCTGGTTATCGGCCCAGGTGAGCTGCACATTTATTGGCCAGGAGACTGTAACAGCCACCAGTATGGCCGTCGCACTGGACAGCTTCATCGGGTGTTCTTGTAGGTCTTTTCTCTTACTGGTCCTTACAGTCACGGGAGGTGAGGTGCTTCCTCTTTTTCCAGAATATTCTGTGATAGAGGACCCCAGACAAGGGTGAAGGGTGCCCTGCAGTAAAATGACCTAACCTGGAAGCTAGGAGCTGCCTCCTCCCCCAGAACAGATACCGCCATGCAGCCCTTAATTCCTTCCTTCGTGTCAGTTTGACAATGGAGAGGAAGCGAGGAGAGAATGGCACTAACTAGACGCCCACAGTGTGCCAGATGCTCTGCCAGGGTGTGCATGCAGGGTGATACAGTTATTCCACATGAGGCCAAGCGAGATTAAGGGATAAGATTTATCTCCGAGGAGACTGGGGCTCCGCATAGCAGATCACCCCTCAGGGGAGCTCCCAGCACTGAGTTTCCTACCACCCCCATTGTGGCCGAGGGTCCCAGAACCAGCAGCCCCACTCTGGACGGCGTGGTGCCTGCTGAATGGTGGTAGTGCTAGATGGAGCTCCTGGGGCCCAGTACTCACCAAAAGATAGGTGCTGAATTGCATTTCCTGGTAAGATTCAAGTGCTGCCTCATCCCATCGTGGTCCTGGGGGGTGCTCTTGGAAGAGCATCCAAAACTGAGTTACACAGGACTTGGCGTGGAAGTGACAGTGTCCTAGGCCAACCAACGCGCACATGCACACACACGTGCACATGTATGCACGCACACGCTGCCCACCAAAAAATCTGAGCAATCCATATTCCCGGGATTTGTTCAGTTCTTCTTGGCCCTGTAAGTTCCAGCTCTGAAACATGGCTGAATGCAATGCTATATGTAGATGGAGTTACTGACAAAGCCAAGCCTTCTTCCACATGTGTTTACCTCTTTAAACGCAATTCAAGGGTTGCTGTGCCTTGGCCCACTCCCACCCCTCCCTCACCCCTGTGAAGTGAGCCGCCTCCCTCTGAACTCTGACCCATCTGATTGTCCCTATGCCTTAAGTGGACCCCTTAGCCTTGTACTGCTGATCACCATTCCTGTCCAAGTCTTTCTCCCTGGTTTGATTAAACGTTCAGTGAGAATTCAACTTTCCTTAAGTTTGCATCCTCC
Source organism: Hipposideros armiger (assembly GCF_001890085.2). Classification (NCBI taxonomy): domain Eukaryota; kingdom Metazoa; phylum Chordata; class Mammalia; order Chiroptera; family Hipposideridae; genus Hipposideros; species Hipposideros armiger. The sequence continues at coordinate 1,999,752 of NW_017731635.1, read as the reverse complement.
CATGTATCGAATGTGATATTTTAATTAATTAGAATCCAGTATATAAATATTTCTCATTAAAAACTGCCACCGCCACCCCGCCCCCGCCCCTGCCCGTGACTTACTCTGTCATTGTTTCAGATGGTTTAGGATGCCTTTTTAAAACAATTTCTAAAGAAAAATGAAACAAAGAAAATTCATGGAAAAGATTTATGTATTTGGTTGGGGGAGGGGGAAATTAAACTTCTCATAATAGTTTTTAAATTAAATTTTGTGCTCGTCCAAATCCTTTCCTTCTCCACCCCTTCCTCTGATATTCCCTCACTCATTAAAGCCTAGGATTTTGATGGTATTCGCAGGGAAGCTGATTTACTGGAATAAAGAAGTTCTTTAAGTTTTACATTTTGGAACATTCCCAGTGTGTCTGAACCTGGGTTTCAGATTTTACTGGCACTTTGTTGGCAGAGCCGTCTTTGGAGCCCGTCCTTATTTGAGCATGTTTCCTGACACCTTTGGCGGTATGGTACTATGGTTTTTAGATTTAAAAAAAAATAGTTTAAATAGAAAAGCATATATAAACATATACAGAAGATTGATTATAAAATGTCAAGTAAAATAAAAGGGCAATAAAAACTCTCAAAAATTAACAAATGGGGAGTACTTTCTTTTTAAAGGGGCAGGAAAAGGCAGGATGAAGACAACAATCCCGGGAGAGAGATGTCTCAGGAAACCCCAGGAAAAACGGGCTTTCCATCTGTGCTCAGCCTTCTCTTCTCAAACAAGTTAATGTCTTACTGAAACGGGGCTCGGGCACTGCACTGCCCCGTGTGCTGGGCCCATGGTCAGTACCTGCGGTCATCAGGACCACACAGCATCCACCTGAGATGAAGGGAGAGCTTACGGAGATGAGGACAGGGTGGCAGGACCCTACCTGGGTTGGGGGTGTCTCCAGGACCAGCTACAGAGGGAACCCTTTGCCCGTCCTCCCAGGCCTGCAGGGGCAAGAGATGATATCGTCTTTTCCTGAGCCCCTTGGAGACTCGGTGAGAGTAGACACCAAGGCACAATGTTGACAGGTCCCCTGAGTCCTGAAGCTAGCTAGCATCCACTTACTGGGGCACCCTAAGAGCATTTCCACGGAGACCAGGAACAAGGCCAGGATGCCCACTCTCTACCTCTGTTAACATCATCCTGGAGATATCAGCCGTTTCAAATAGACAGGAGAGTCAATTAGAGGCATACAAATTGAAAAAGAGGTAAAACTATGTCTGCGGCAGATGCGATAGTATGCATGGGAAACTTGAGAGAATCAATGATGAATCTAACTGAAACAATAAAAGAATTCAGTAAGGAAACAGGACACAGAATATCCTGCTAGGACAAAGCCTGACCATCAGCCAGCCTCAGGGGGCAACAGAGCTGGGTAGAAAATAGAATTGGGGAGGGAGGTGATTGGGACATAACTATCTGAACAAAAATCTTTACAGAATCGGATCCTGAACCAGGCTTAGTTCATGGGGGCCATAAACCCAGCATATCATGGAGCAAAGCCCTGCATTAAAGAAAGAGGCCCCTTGTCCCACTGAGTGAAGAGTTAAGCTGGTGCTAAGCTTTCTGGTCAAACAAGCTCTGGCATGCTGCTTGATCTCTGGCAGGGTGGGGTGCAGGGAAGGCTCTGGAGAGAGGTCTGAGCCATGAGAGGGAAGGGGGAAGGGTGATACCCAGGGCAGCAAGGTGGTGAAAGAAGCAATGGTTTGGAGGCCAGCTGGCAGGGACAGGAAATTCTTCCTCATAATTACCCTCGAAGCAGCAACTCTATTGGGGTGGAAAAAAGAGCCCAGTGAGGGCCGGAGTAGCAGGGAGGAGCTTCCCTCTCTAGAGGAAGAAATTCATTACTTTCATGTTGCGTTGTCTGCCCAGATGTTTTAGCACCCTCTTGGCTCTGTAGGTAAAGAAACTGCTTATGATAGTATTTTATGTAAACTCGGTGAGGAAAGATGCACATATTCAAAACATGACTGTGTAGGGAGCGAGGAAGAGGCCACTCAGACTCAAAAGTCGGGGCTGATGAACTTTGGCACAAGTGGGGTGGCGTCTCACTTTTAAAATTTTAAGATAACTTTATTTCAGTTCTTAAAAAATGCAAGAACCCCATTTTGATTTTACTCTTTGGGTCTACGTTTTCATGTTTCCAGAAAATGTATCATCCCCAGGACCTTCAAATTTACACAACTAGAAAATGCATTTTAAGAGACTGGTGGCAGGTCTACCTTCAAATTTTGTTTAGATAAAGAAAGGTATTCCTTGCTGGTGACACTGGGAACAGGGCTTGGAGCCAGGCAGCCCTGGTTAACTGTCTGGGACCTCGCCAGGTTCCTTAGGCTGTGTCGCCTCTACTTCTTCATTAGTAAAATGAGACCACATGGCAGTGACCATCACAAGAGTCGCTGGAGTGTTTAAGTGAGAAAATTGCTGACACCAAGGGCCCAGCACATGGTTAGGTGCTCAGTAACTGGAGCCATTGTGTTATATGCAGGCTGGAACTTTGTGGTACCTTCTGAGGACCCAAAGATCCCATTCTTGACCTATGATTGTAGATAACATGGCTCCTCCATTAGTTAGTTCACAGGGCCTTGGAGAAATCTTAAAGTGAGTGGGAAAAGGGTGCTGTATTGGCTGGCAGCCTGTCATATTGAGGTAGTGGTCAAGACTGGGGTGTGTGTATATGTGTGTCTGAGAGAGAGACAGACAGACAGACACCAACCCAGCCCCTAACATGCTTCGTCGAGCTAAAAACTACAGACCTGACACCTGGTGACTGAATGAAGCCACTGTAGGGGAACAGAAGACTAACGGGACTTGGGCGGTACCAGGTCATGATCTTGTCCACAGTGGCACTCTCAGGTATACACTTTGTGTCCCACTGCCAGTCACTTATTCCTTTCTCCCTTTTTTCCTCTTTCTCAACTACCAATCACCTTAGCTCTAGAAAATAAAATCTCTCCATTTGTGGGACTATTTCTGTGTTATCCTAGAGGACATAAAAAGAATGCAGTGTTTTATTTTCAGCAGTCGCGGTGGCCAGAGGGGAATTATTGACTCCTTGATGTTGTAGCTCTAGGGATTTTTCAAGAAAGAGAGTTTTTTACAATGTCATTGAGAAATAGGTTTGGGTGCAGTGGTTTCAGAACGTCAGCCTTTGGACCAGCTGCATTCTAGTCACGTAGGACACACGCAAGTTCTGGCTCTGAGATTGGGATTCAGTGGGACTAAGATGGGCCTTAGCATCCACTTGTTTTATTTTTAAAACTCCACTTGTGGTCCTGATGTGCAGCATTGTTAGAGGTCCTAGCCCTAGAGGCAGCTTTGATTCTGTGACCTTGATTCTGTGGTCAAGATCCTACATTGATTGTGCTTAGTAGTTCCTGGAAATGACTGAGTCATTTCTTAAAGCGGAGTGAAAAGTACAGTGCAAAACATCTAAATATGTTCTCACTTTTTCCGGAAGTTTTAATGGAGATGATTGAGGAGAGTCTTTAAAATAGTCCCTGTGTGACTCCCGTCTTGTTCATAAACATGAGGAATGCTTTATGGAATGTCAAAAGGCCTGGTCATCCTGGCCGATCTCTACCAGATGTGAGCCATACCTTCGTGAGAAGGTCTGATGTTCATCCAGCCTGACTGTCTGGGGTGAAGGTGAAGCCTCGATTCAGGTTCTTGGGCACAAATTCCTGAACCCAGTCCATGTGAATGAGACTCATTGATGTATTCACCACAAGTTGCAAAAAACTCGCACAGCGCAACAGGCGTAAAGACATTTGATGCAGACCATGATTACTAAAGCCATTTCTAGAGGAAATCAAAAACATTTACCTTGGAATTATCCTATGGGATCATTGGCTAAAACATCTTTTTAGTCTTGTTAGGAGGCAGTACTTCAGTAAAAAGAGCATGGGCTCATAGAAAATGAAAGAAAAACTTCAAATTCTTTTTAATGAATAAATGATGTTAATATTTAAATCTGTTGTAGACAATATAGAACATTACAGACCAATATAACTTCTGAGTACCTCAGAAATAATAAATATTAACAAACAGAATCTAACATCACATTAGGAAAGTAATAGACCATGATCAAATATTTTGTCTAAGAATGCAAGGTTGGTTCAATATTAGAAAAGCTAAATTAATGTATTTATAGCTATATTAATTCATTAACATATTAGTAGATTGAAGGAGAAACAGCATATGGTTATCTCCATAGATGGTGAAAAAGCATTTTTAAAAATCAGCATGCTATCTTCATAAATACATTTTAAAAATAAGAATTAATAGATATTTTCTTAATATGATTGTGTGTGTGTGCATGCGTTTGAGTCCTAAAGATAGTATCTTATATGGTGGTAGAACCTTAACAAGTCAGGGTTCCACCAAGATCAGAAATAAAGCAAGGATGTCCATTATCTCCACTTCTACTTAACATTGTACTGAAGATATTAGCCAATCCAAATAGATAAGAGAAGTCAATTAGAGACATAATTGAAAAGGAAGAAAAACTATCTACTTGCAGATAATAGGATAGTATATCTGGAAAACCTTAGAAAGCCAGTGATGAAGTCAAGCAATAGAAGAATTAGTAAGGGAGCAGGATATAAAATTAACATACAGAAATCAATAGTCTTTGGATACACAAACAATAACCAGTAAAGGATATTATGGTATGATTTATAATAGAAACAAATAAGATAAAATACCTAAGAATGAATTTAACAAAAAATATTCAAATTCACATAAGATAACTTTAAAACATGTCTGAAAGACATAAAAGTAAACTTGAACAAAGGTAAGAGACCCTTTGCTCATAGGTAGGACAATTCAACATCACAAAGATGTCAGGTCTCCCCAAGTTAATTTATAAATTTAATGCATTTGTACTAAAAATACTACTAAAGCGGTGGGGTTTTGTTTTTTTTTTAATTTTTAAGCTAGACATGTAGATGCTAAAGTTCATTCGGAAAAATAAATATGCAAGAATAGCTAGGAAAACAATGAAAAAGTAAAGCCATGTAAAGCCATGGGTGGTACTAGGCTTGCGAGACTTTAAAACATACTATAAAACCTCTATAATTAAAACAGTGTGGTATTGGCACATGAGTAAATGGAGAGACCAGCAGAAAGGAATAGAAAGGCCAGAAATAGACCTGAGTACGTATAGAAATTTAATGTATAATAAAGGTGGCATCTCAAACTCCCAGGCCACAGGTAGACTTGTTAATAAATGGTCCTTGGACAATTTGATAGACATTTAAGGAAAAAGGTAGAATCAGATCTCTACATTTCACCGTACATAAAAATAAATACCAAATGGATCAGGGCTCTAAATTTAAACAGTGAAATTCTATTAGTGAAATTCGATTCTATTAGAAATTCTATTAGATAAATTCTTTATACCTGGGTGTAGGGGAAAGCTCTGATGACACAAAAACAAGAGGCAGTAAAAGAAAAGATTGATACATTCACTTACATAAAAATTAAAAAAAAATTGCATGGTAAAAAACACCATAAACAAAATCAAAAGACAACAAAGTGGGAGAAAATATTGGCAAGATAACACAGATAATGCACTAATATTCCCTAATATATAAGGAACTCTTAATAATAGGCAAAAGACATGAACTGGTCATTGACACTAAATGGCCCTTAAACATATGAAAACCTCACATATGAGAGAAATGCAAATTATAGCTACTGATATACCATCTCTCACATACCAGATTGGCAAGAACTTAAAAAGTGTGACATCGTGCTTTGGCAAGGTTACATGGAAACAGACATCCAATACACGCTGGTTCACTAGTCATGGAGGGGAGTCTGGCAGTATCTAACAAGGCCGCGTACACATTTTCCTTCCAACCCAGCACCCCACTTCTAGGAATTTACCTTGACGATACACCTCCAACAGTACAAAAATGCATGTGAACAAGGGATTGATTACACTGTCCTTTTGGACACCACCTACATGCCTGCTTAGGGGAGTGGCTGAATAAGCTACGCCTCACTGACACAACGGGGTGCTGCCCAGCTGGAGAAGAGAAGGAGGAAGGGCTCCAGGAGCTCCTAAAGAATGTTTTCAGGTTATAGTAAGTGAAAACAACAAAAAACAAAGGAGCAGCTACAAAATGGTAACTTTCTGTAAGGAAGAGAGAGAAATAGGAAAATAGGCATCTATCTGTCCATTTGTGCAGAAAGAAACAGAATAAACCAGAAACTAGTGAGGTTAGTTGAATTGTTATTTACAGAAAGGAGGAAAGGCAGGGGACATCTAGGTAGAAGGGGCAGGTGGAGGAGTGTGTCACTTCTCAGAGGATGCTTTTCTGTACAGTTCTGACTCTTGGATCCAAGAGTTAAAAATAAAAAAGAAACCAGGATCGGAGGGAGAAGCCTGTAATGGAATATAGAAGTACAGTTAAGCCCAACCTTGTTTCAGATGAATGACATAACCACACTCAAGTGAAAGAAAAAGGAGCAAGCCCAAGGAACCTTTAAACACAATATTTACTATATACCCTCAGGCTAAAAGACAAAAAAGAACTGTAGGTAAATATTGAACCCTAGTCAGTAAGTTTGTTTTTCACAGTAGCATGGGTCAGCAATTCTGAAACCACTTTCTGTGTCTTACAGTATTGAGCAAATAAGTAAATATATTTGAGATAATGGGAGCCAGATTTCTCATTATTGGAGAAGGAAGTTACAAATATAGAAAGGGGAGACTAGAATAAACCTTGTGGTCTTGGATTGGAACTGGAGTTTTCAGTGACATCATGCTCTGTTGGCGAGGCTATGCGGAAACAGTTTTTAAGGTGGATGGATGGATGGATGGATGGATGGATAGATGGATGGGAGGGAGGAAGGAAGGAAGGAAGGAAAGCAGGAAGGGAAACACACACTCTAGCTGTTTCCTAGCACCCAGGTTTGTTTTATAAATACCGTTCTCCCCTAAAAGGAAACCAGTGCTCCTTGGAGAAATGGCAATTCCAGGGCTGGGGCCGAAAAAGTTCAGAAGGAGCCTGGAACCTGTTCTTATGCCAGAAAGTAAGGAAATGCTGAAAGATGATGAGGCCGTCTCAGTAGGACACAGGAACCAGCTTGAAGGAGCTTCCAACTTGCCGAACCTGGGGCTTCACAATAAATAATGATGGCAAAGTATATAATCTACTGAGAAAGAATCCATGGGTCCATTCTGATATACATAAATAGGAAGAGAAGTCGGTGGAGAAGAGAGAGCTCTTCCTTATAGTAGCATCCCAACAAGTAAATATGAAAGAAATGACGGAATCAGAAAAATCACTACTTGGCAATCATCAAATAAATAATTGATTCAAGCAAGATTCATCTACAGATGTTAAAACCAGTAGACTAAATTTTATGAGAAACATGATATTTCTCTCTCCACCAGTACTAATCAATTACAATGGAAAACAGTAACTTCACAGTGGAAAAACCTGGCACACACAACCTTGACCTAGTGGATGAAGGTCCCCACCAATGCTGGGACAAGGCATCAGGATGTGCCTCCAGATACCACACCCTGCGAAGGATACCATTTGACTAACGTGCATTCCTGCCAACAATGCTAACCTGAGTCTCATCATGAGATTTCAGATCTTCTAAATTGAGGGACATTTTACAAAATAACTGTAATGTCTTACACTCTTCAAAAAATGTCTACATCGTGAAAGACAACGTAAGACTAAGTAAGAATGGAAACAGATGAAAGGCGACGTGACAACTAAATGCAGCAAGTGATTCTGGATTTCTCTTTTTTTTTTTTTAAGATTTTACTGGGGAATCAGGGAAGGGGAACAGACAAGTTGCTGTCTTTTGTTCTTCAGTCTAGTTGTGGAGGACCTGGCTTCACTGGCCCATGTTGGTATTATCATTGCGCTCTTCCCGGGTGAGGCAGTCGCTCGCCGGCCATTGGATGGCTGCTCAGGCCTGCTGCCGGCCAGCCCCTCTGCAGCCTACACCAATGCTGGTGACTCAAGGCAGCCCAGCTCCAGGTTGAGCTGTTGTTCACCATCTTAGCTGTAGAGGGCAGCGTCACTGGCCCTCATGTGGGATCGGAACCGGGACCCTGCTGCTCAGAGCTGGCATCCCAAGCCAACTCCTAACCGACGCGCCACTCAGCCAGCCTGATTCTGAATTATTAATAGGTCCTAACCCATAAAGAAGATTGTGCTTTGCTGTCAAGGACGTATTATTAGGATGAAATTTGAATAAATTCCATAGATCAAGGGCTGGCAAACTTTGGTCCTCAGGCCAAAGCTGCCTGCTGCCAGCTTTTGTGCCACTAATGAGCTCAGAATGGTTTTTACATTTTTAAATGGTTGGAAAATAATTTTTTAAGAATAAAATCTATATGACATTCTGGAAAAGGCAAAACTATGGAGACAGTAAAAAGATCAGTGGTTGCCTGGGATTGGAGGAGGAAAACAGGGTTCAATAGGTGAAGCACGGGGCATTGTCAGGGGGGCAGTAAAACTATCCTGTATGACACGTCATGGTAAATACACGGAATTATACAAAATACTATATTGTGACACATGAACATTATGTGAAATGGGAATTTCTTTGTCTATAAAGTTTTGTTGAAACATAGCCACACTTACTCATTTATATACTATCTATGGTGGCTTTGGAGCAGCCACCCCAGGTCCAAGAGTTGCAACAGACCATGTGACTCAGACTCGAAGAGGGTGCTGGCAGCCTCGTGTGCACCGTCTCCCCGGCCCAGAGGCCGTCTATGCGAGGACCGGAACCAGCACCCAGCCTGCCACCTTTCTATAGGCCACATGCTCCACCAGGCATTCAGGGCAAGGGGCAGGCATGGCCATCCGTGTGGCGTGTGTCGTGTGAGTTACAGGAGGATTTGTACAGTGAGCCTGGGAAAGCTCGGACAGTTGGCGCCTTCGCAGTGCCAATCTTTGATCTCTTGGAGGAGAAGGGAGCTGGTGGGCGCATGCTTAACCTGCCCACGGAAAGGCTGGGTTTCTGTAAATCTTTTTGTTAACAGCATAATCCCTGGTTATAAAATGCATGTAGTCCAAGTGGAGGAATATTGGAAAATCCAGAAAAGTATAAAGAAAATAGAAACTACTTGAAATTTTACCTCCCAGAGATTACATAAAACCACATAAAGATGATGCTAAAATTACCGTATCGTTCTGCCTCCACCTTCTGGAGATCCCCATGGTTAATATGTGTCCTGTGTTCTTCTATAAATGCACATAGGAATGCAGAGCCTACATAAACGGGCCCGGTGATGCAGTCTTTAAGCCTGCCTTTTTAATTACCAACGGGATAAGAATGTCCATAACTGTGTGTCAGCAACGTCATCTGAACGCCTCCAAATAAGGAATTTTCCCAATTGTCAGATACTTATTTTGTATAATATATCTTGTACGTGTATTTTTTTTAAATGGGGGGAAAGTCTGAAAGAATATATATATACTTCTAATAAGAAGGACATATGTTAGCAGTGGTTATCTCCAGAAGGGGGAGGCGGAATTTTATAAATTTTTTCCTCTTTATGTTGTTCCATGTAATCTCTGGATGGTAAATTTTCAAGAAGGATTTATATGGATGGCTTATTTTCTGCTTTGTACTTATCTTTTTCAAGTAACCATGCTCCGCAAAAGAACCACAGTGAATATTTTGTTATATGTCCTAACAGTCTTAAAAAGTGGATCTTAAAACCTCACTGGAGCCATGCTGTCCATCGGCTTTGCGCCCTGATTAAATGACCTGACGGTGTCCAGTGGGCCTCAATGTGTGTCGCTGAGGCTGCATGATCCTCTTTCTTGCGGGGAGGGGGGGGGGCTGTGATTTCCCCCCCTGTTCCTCTATCATAGACTGCTGCTATTATTTCTGATTTTTCACAGTGTAATGCTGTGATGAATAGCGCTGCCCCGGATTTCTTTTGTTTCTGTATCTGAACACGTCTTAGGCTTTAATCCTAGAAGGACAGTCACTGAGTCAGAAGGCAGAACATTTTTAATGCTCTCATTGCATACGAAAAGACTGGTTTTCAGAATGTCTGCTCATTAATTACTATCAAATAAGCTCTTACTTGTTGGTTATAATAAAATGGTGCTATAGATAACTGTTCTTGTCATATTTGTTTTTAAAGCAGATCTTCTAGAAATATTTATGAAAAGTTAATTATGAATATTGTATCTGAACATAAAAACCATGCTTCCTCCAAAAAATTTTTCAAAATAATTTAAAATTCAAGCTAACTAATCATCTTAAAGACAACTTTAAAAATAAAAGAGATTTTTTTCAAATCCCACTCCCGCCCTTTTCTATAGTTGTAATAAAAGTATATGTATTTTTTTGTACAGTGCTTTTTTTTTCTGTGTTGCTACGTGGTCTTCATAACTCTCATTTTTAATGACTACAAATTAGTCCAACTTTTTACTTTTATAGCATTGTGGTGAATGTGGACCATTTCCTTAAGTTCAGATCCCCAAAGTGGATTGACGGGGTCTGAATTTAAATTTTTGTTCCTTTGAAATTGTCACTAATTCATGCTGTCCCATCTTCTGGATTAGCCTTAATTATCGCAGCCTTCTGCCCGTGACCATATGACATTCAGCACAGTCCTATTGGCAGAGCACCCAGTAAGTGCTGTCATGTCCCTGGGAACCTAACTGGCCAGGACATTGTGCCGTTCGCAAAGGCACCCCTATGGGGCTCCGAGCGTTTCAGACAAAAACGGAACGCTTTTCCTGCGTGCCCAGTTAGTAACTCCAGGGAACGCGCTCAGCTGCCACTCACAGAAGCCTTTTATTCCACAGCCTTTGCCAACAAGGAAAGAAAACATACAGAGGCAGGGAGGTGATCATTATGTAACCCTCTCCTTTTTTTTCTCTTTCTGTTTCCTTTTGTGAGAACATCAAGTCAAGATGGAAACGCGTTTGTGGCGTCTCCTTTCTGCTACAGCAAACTCGACCGACTTCATTTTCCAAGATACAGAATTTACAAAGTCCATAAATGCTTCTTTGTTGCCCGTACGCCGTGTGGTTTGGCCCCCAGAGTTATCTCAGATAGCACAAATAAATCTGGCGGCCTCCAGTTGTCTCCAGCTCGGCACCGGCCCCTTCCCCCGTTTGTCTACCTCCTCCCCGAGTTTCCTCTTGGCCTTCAGCGGCTCAGACCCAGTCTTCTCATCAATATGCCCTGTTAACTGCTGCCAAATCTCCAGCAGTTTAGTGCATATGTTCCCTTAATCATTTCTCTTTGTTCTAGAAGTCTGTGTTTGGTTTCTGAACCCCGCCCCCGCCCCCCCATTCCACCATCACCGTCGCTGGCTATAGCACATGACTGTCTACTATCTATTTAAAGAACATCCTAGATTGCCTGCCTTCACAATCTGCTCACAACGTGCAAAATCCACCCCCCTTCCCACAGAAAAGTTCGTCAGCCACCCTCCCCGAGAGCCCACGGCCTCCTCCAGGTGAAGAAAGGGCTGCCGGGACCCTCTGGAAAAGCAGAGCTTCCTAGAAGACAATTTACCTCCCTGCACGAACAAAGTTTCCTTCTTAGGGCTCTCTGCCGGTCCAACACAAGAGAAGGACGCTTTCTTCTTGGAGCCCGAGGGTGTCTAGGCACCATCCGTCTCAATGGGTTATTCATGGTTTCCAAGAGAAATACATCTGCAGCTGTATTTCATGTGAGATGGAAGTGGGCCTGGCACACGGACGGACGGCGGCTTGCTCGCCGGGAATGCCCTGTGCCTGTGGGCCAGCCGGCCCCCTGCCCGACGTGGCCAGGCTCTTCTTAGCAAGTAAAGGGGTCTTCTGGGCTCCCCCTCATGGGGCCTGCACACACCAGCGCACAACGTGCCAGGGGTGCAAAGGGAGGCCCTGTTGTTTTTCTCTGCTTTGAAGTGTTTTCCTTCTCTTATTATTGGTAAAGTTCTCCCCCATTCCTTGATCCTGGACAGAGGGTGAGGAGCTGCTCAGGGCGTGGTCTTTCTTTGGAGCCGGGTCCCCTCCGCACAGGGTGACTGTGGAACCCTGAAAACTTATAGGAAACTTTAGGTTTATACACAGCACCATCTCTCTGTCGTCCGTGTCCTTGTCACTTCCCTCCTCAAAAGAGTATTTCAGAGAGGCCACAGCAGCTGCACTGACAGTGGGCAAACCTGATGTTTGTGTGTGTGTGAGTGTGTGTGTATGTGTGTGCACACTTGGTTTTGTAAATCCTACCATGCACTGTGCCTGTGCAGGACCTTGTCAGCAACCCCTGGGAGAGCAGAGGAAAACTGCCTAACGCAGAGTTAAAATACGGAGAATGTAGCTGGGAGGAAATTCGCAGAGTGGGGCTCTTTTTCCCTTTCCTTTTCTGAAAAAAAAGTTACAGTTGCCTCATTTGGTGGAGATATAGGGCACTTTTCCACCTATCCCCTAAAGGGAAGTTTGTATTCTTTTAAATGAAACCATTTTAAAAGCAGAACTCAAGCCTAAAATGATCCAGGGTTCTCCTGAGTTCTCAGAAGGTGTAGATTTATTTACTATAGTTAAAACATAATTAGTTCTCAGGGGAGAGTGTATCTTTTAAACGGCTTTATTGCCACCATATTGGTTTTCTGAATAATCAGAAACTTCTGTTATGATTATGTTCTTGTGTTCGAACAGAAACACACTGTAAGTAGAAACAAATGTCAGGAATTGCTAGTTGTCACTAGAACAAGGGACACCACATCAGAAAGAACTTGATGGGATATTCCGAAGAAATATAATCTAACAATGTCTTAAATAAACTGGATAACAGCTCAGGCAGGGACACATGCCTCCCCCACCTCAGTCTTCCCGGAGGCTGGGGATGGGAGCACGAGTTCTTAATGGCCTTCCTTAGCCATATTCCCAGATGCATGTAAACAGGGTCCCCTGCTTTGCCTGCATGGTGGGTCCCCCTGCCCTGGCCTTGTTCTGGCTGACCAGTCTTTCCCACCGTTTGCAGGTTGATGTTTGAGATGCCGCAGGAAATGGGTTTAATAGCCATCGCAGGCCGACAAACACAAGGCAAAGGTCAGTCATCTTTTATTATTGTTTCTGCTGTGTCTGTTTTCTAAAATCGGTGACTCTTGAGGCCAGAGAGCCGAATGATTGAGTGTGCTGACCGTGGAGATGATGCGAATTAGAAGGCATTTTTCAAGCCCACACCGCCAGGTTAAATGGAAGAGAGGGAGCGAAACTGATCAGAAGATGGGGTCTTAGTAGAATTAAAGCATTCTCTCCAACTGAGATGTTTGTTAATCACTTGATGGTTTTAACATTTGGTTCACTACTGACGTATAAATTCTTCTCTCTGACATGGTCCAGGCATTGCACTTTGTGAATCATAACGGTTATAGAGACATTTCCCTGAGGGGTCTCTGTGAGGGGCCCTCTGTCTGTACTGAATGTCACATGGCGGGGCCCTTCATCCACCAGACCCCCACCCCCGATACAGCTGGAACTGGTATGGAGGGGGGCACTCGGGCGGTGCCCATTCACAGAGTGTGTTCCCAGGCGAGGGCCCACATCCTCCCAGAATGCATCTGTGCTCGCCTGAGAGCCTGTTTTGCTCTCCATGGTCATACGGGAGGCTCTGAGTCTCTGCTCCTAACCCCCAGCTGGGGCCAGACTGACCCAAATGTGCTTTTAACTCTCAGAGGCTCTTAGGCCTTTCTCGGAAGAAGCAAAGAAATAAGGAATCCACTGTTTTTGCTTCTTTCTTTGATACATGTCTTTTGATCATAACAAGGAAAAAAATCGTTTTATCAAAGCTGTGGGGAAATATGGTTGCTAAAAAAAAAAGATATTGATTAGGTATACCCATTTTGATTATTTTATTTTCCTGACTTCTATTTGAAGAAAACTAACAACTCAAAGATTCATATCAGGGATCAGTTTTTAAATTCAGCTTCCCTTTTTAAAATAACTATCATATAATTCACATACCGTATGGCTCCCCCATATAAAGTGGACAGTTTCTAATCCATTCACAGTGTTGTGTGACCATCACGACGATAGGAACCACTTCTAAAATGGGGCTTCCAGGACCTCTCCTGGACCACTGCAGGTCCGATCTGGCTTGCCCAGCCCGATTCCACCCCATCCCCATATGGTAACGAGAGAGTGATGTTCTGACACTGTGAGATTTTGAATTATCAATGCATAAATGATATGCTCGCAGAGGCAGCACAGTCTGCTAATTGCCGGGAACTCATCAGTGACAGAGCTTCAGACTTTAAAAAGCTGCTCTGTTATTATTAACCCCACAGTACCCAAGTGTCTTAACCAGTCCAGGCTTAGTCGGGTGGGGCGTGTCTTCAGGGCGTGGCTCCGTCCTCAGGCACTTTTTCTGGCACAACACGCATCTGAGTCTGTTCATGTGGCAAAGTGGCCGCTTGCCCGGCGGGGCCTGTCTTCCAGGGCGAGGAAGGAATGTGTGGCTGAGCCCCACGGGATGCGCTCTGTGTACCCTGCTGGTCTCCATCCCACTGGGGTCCCCGCTGGGCCAGAGGATCCCGTTCGTCCAGCATCTGATGTCCCTGGCTGTCGTGGAGGCAGTGAGGTCCGTTCCTGGCTACGAGGTACGTGCAGCTTTCCCGCCGTTACGTCCCAGCGCTGCGTGCAGACCTTGGCTTAGGTTTGTTTGTAGCATTTGTTTGCACGATGGCTGCATGTAGCACCTTGCAAAGCTGGCCACAGTGTTCCTGGAGTTTAAAAGCACCATCAGGTTTTATGGCTGCTTCGGGCTCACGGGAATGTTTCTCCCCCGGGATTCCCTTTCTGTCCTGTTGTCAGGTTTCTCAGACAGCCTCGTAAGGGCGAGACTTTTTTTTTTAATTGAAGCACATTGGACTAGATGGGGCTGTTTGTGTTTTCTGGTGGCAAGCCTTGTGTCAAAGACCCAAAAAATCCCTCCAATTTCCTACCTTCATTACCACAGCCTGTGCTCAGCACTTGTGGGTCTGCACTTGTGCAAGTTCAACGTGCAGGTCCGTTTGGGACTCTCTGCCCCCGACTGTAGGTTCAGATGTGCCCATTTCATCATCACTGTTGGGTGCTTTGCTGTTGGTTATTCAGAAGACAGGAAAAGAGAGCACTTAACAGAGGGACTAAAGCCTTTGCTCCCATACCCAGCCCCCACCTACCATGTCCCCCTCCTCCATGTTCCTGGAAGAATTTTATATGGCTGTAAAAAGTGGGGTCCTCCCTGCCTCCTTCCAACCTACAGCTCTTATGCCAGGCTAAAACGATCATTGTATGAATTCCTGAAGCAAGGTCCTAAGCTCCTGGCTCTCAAAGGAGACCTGTCATCCGTGTTTAAACAGAGAAGCAGTCCTCTGTTCTCTTCTCTGGCCCTTAGGCCCTGTCCTCTGTGGCCATGTCCTCATAGTCACCATGTAGGAGACTTGGGGACATGTCCAGTCACTGGCATGCACACTAGAACATGACATTTGTTACCAGGCACTCAGCATCCTTCTGTCTCATGGGCTTGGGCTCCTCAGACTGTCACAGACCTTCACTGGCCCAGCCTGTATCCCCCAAGCAGGACATTTCATCTGGAAGAAAGCAGTTGAGAAGATAAAGTCCTGTCATAGGGGGAAAAGGTTTTTCACCCTAGCAACAAGTTATTTAGGTTTTGGAAAATAAGCGAAATATTGAGCCTAGATCTGTTTAGCTTTTTTTTTCACGGTTTTGATTTTGACCTTGTAACCTCACTTGTCAATTTAGCGAACATTCTTTGAGGGGCTGCTGTGTGCAAAGGCTTTGCCAGGCACTGTGGGCAGCAGGATGGGGGCTGGCAAGCTTGCCCTCAACAGTGCACAGCTCCTGCTCTCCTTAAGAAACCCCCACCAAAGTCCCTGTCCTGTTTCCACAGTGGTCCAGCTCAGCCTCACCTATATGGTGTAGCTTCAGATTGGATTTGCATTTATTTTTAACATAAACCAGTTCATTTACAGTATAGCCACAGGTTGAAATATGCCCAAATCATTCGCATTCACCTTTCTTATCTCCTTCACTAAGGCCCCAACTTGTCCCTAGCCCGACGTCACCGTCAGCATACAGATCATGCCCAGTGTCTCCGGACTGGAGGCAGCATCACTAATGCTCGCCCTTCCTTCCAGAATCAGCAGCGTTAGGCCACCTGCCCTTGTTCCTGTCGTTTCTTGGTGGGAGAGGTTCCTGCAGGCACTCCTACAACCCCCCGCAGCTCTCACTCTGGAAGTTCTGTTCATCCTGGGGGGCCCAGCCCACATGCTGGTTCCTGAACCCTCAAGCGACAAACTCTCCCTCCTGTAACACTGTGTAGCACTTCACACGTCTAAGCCTCTTCTATGGGATCTCCCACGGATTGCTCGGAAGCAGCGTTATTTGTGCTCCTGTTCTGTGCCTATGAAGTAACCAGCTCCCTGAACGCAGGATTAGTTTTATTTTGGTCCCCAAAGATCCTAGCATGATGCTTTATACACCAGCCCCACAGCAGCCATCTGACTCAATGATTGAGACAATGAAAACTAAGCATGCCGCCTGGCCTTTCTCTCCATTTTGGATGGAGTCCCTGTTTACCTGTGTGAGAACCCAAAATTTCATAAGCTGCATCATTAAGTAACTCGACCTGAACATGGGAACTCACATGGGCATCCGAGAGCAGGCCTGGCGCGGAAGTGAGTGCCGCCCCTCTGTGGGGGCACCTGCTTTGTCAGGGGCTGTGCTGGGCACAGTGATACATGGGAAGGCAGGTGAGGAGAAAGAAGAGAATTGCCCGGGTGACCAAGACCAAAGTCTCCACGTGACAGATTTTCTAGGCCAGAGTTTCTCCACCTTGTCGCCGTGGACATTTGGGCGCCCACATCTTAGCTGGGGGCCGTCCTGTACATTATAGGCTGTGGAACAGCGTGTCTGGTCTCCACCCCCTTGATGTCAGTAGGACTCCCTCAAGCTGTGACAACCAGCAGTATCTCCCCATATTGCCCAACATGCCCTGAGGGACAAAATGCCTCCCGCCGCCCCCTCCACTGGGAGCCTTATTGTAGACAGAAAAGAGATTCAAGGCTCCTTATCAATTATGCGTCGTGGCGAGCAGCCCGCTTTTTATTTAACTTTTGTTCTTTGGTGTTCCTGCGTTTCTTCTCTCAGCCCAGAGTGCTGTGCGAGGGCAGGTGAGCATGTAAAGAACAGAAACATCCTAAATGACCAGAGTGATGAGATGGCCTGCTGGAAGGAGAGAAGGGGGTTTCTTGGAAGCAACAGGCTACACACCATAGTATTGGGCACCCAGGCTTGGTGTCAGGAAGCCCTGGGTTCGAATCCCAGCTCTACCTCATCCAAGTGCAGTGACCTCAGGCAAGCTATGCAGCCTCTAGGCTCCAGTTTCCTCCACTGTGCAATACAGGGATACTAATGCCAACATCGCGGTTTGGTAGACTTGACATACAGACTAATGCTGAGGAGGGGCTCGGCCGGACCTGGCCCCTGGGACAGGAAGAGCCACCCCCCACCCCACTCCCACCCCCGTGGGAGGCAGAGGCTGTCAGCCACTCTCTGGGCTCGGTTTTATTTTGCTGACCCTCTCGTCTCCGGTGGGGCTTCCTCTCCTCACAGATGGCATAGCCTGGCTGCCAGCCGAGGCCCAGGAGACCTGGTGGATCTGGTGCCGACTGGATCTAACCCAGTGTGGGTGGCCCAGGTGAAGCAGTGTCCACCCTTGGGCTGTTCCACTGTGACCGAGGCACAGATAGAGTTGCTCAGGCCACACCCTTCAGGAGGAACAGGCAGTGGGCTGAGAAGTCCATTTCCTCACCCAGGTTGACCTGGCATTCTTCCAGGCCTTCTCTGGTGCTTCAGTCAAACAGGCTCCTCGTATCTTCATGGCATCCCTCTCCAACGGTGTCTGCCTGCCTTTTATGGTATCGGTTAGTTCGGGGCCATCTTTCTCTCCCCAGCATGGGCACCCTGAACCCTGGGAGTATCGCTCTCTCTCCCTGCCCCTGCCCCTAGCACATGATAGGTACTTCACACCATAGTTGCTGATACTGAGATAATGAAGTTAATTCACGAGATAGGCACCTTCAGAAAGTGTTTTTGATGAAGGACAGTGATGGGGGTGGGAGAGTGCTGGAATTGCTGCCTGATGTGCTCTGTAGGTCTCTTTCCTTCTAGTCCCAAGAGGTACTTTAACACTGGATGGTCCCAAAGAAGTGATTAGCTGTCTGAAAAAGAAGGGAGGACAAGGCCCCACGTTCTATTAGTTTTGAGAGCCTTCAGCTTATCTTCTTTTTCGCTGGATGACCTCAAGTGGCCCCTTTGTGTCCCTATGATTGCTTGATTAATGTGCAGATTTTCCTCCAGGACATCGACTTACGAGTGAAGTGGCCCAATGACATTTATTACAGTCACCTCATGAAGCTTGGTGGAGTTCTGGTTAACTCGACACTTATGGGAGAAACATTTTATATACTTATTGGTGAGTTTTTAAAGCCTTTTCTCCAGCAATTTTAGATTAATAAAAATACAAATGGTTTTTACATGGCTATATTGGGGATGGGAATTAGCAGATGAGATTACTTTTAGTCTTACAGATATAGAATACAACATATGTGTAAAACAGGCAGGTTGGTTGAAAGTGCTTCAAGCGGTTTAAAATTTCCTACTATGACCATGGAAACCAAATTGGTATCACATCAAATGCATTTTCTTATACCTTTCCACACTCCTGCTTCTCACTGAATTAGAAATGGTGAGACTAAACCACAGTGAGATATCACCTCACCCGTTAGAATGGCAATTATCAAAAAGACAAGAAATAACAAGTGTTGGAGAGGCTATGGAGAAAAGAGAACCCTCATACACTGCTGGTGGGAATGTAAATTGGTACAGCCGCTATGAGAAACAGTAAGGAAGTTCCTCAGAATATTAAAAATAGAAATAACATATGAAACAAATTCCACTTCTGTATTTATCTGAAGAAAGTAAAAACACTAACTTGAAAAAAATATATTCACTCCCACGTTCACTGCAGCATTATTTACAATAGCCAAGACATGGAAACAACCTAAGTGTCCACTGACAGATGAATAAAGAAAATACTGCCATGTTATTCAGCCATAGAAAAGAATGAACTCTTGCCATTTGTGACAACATGAATGTACCTTGAGGGTATTACGCTAAGTGAAATAAGTCAGTTAGAGTAAGACAAATGCTGTATGATCTCATTTGTATAAGGAATCATTTTCTGTAAAAAAAAAAACACCAAAAAAAAACAAAAACGAAAAGGAAATAAAATGGTGAAAGCAAACACTTACTGTACCATTTTGTAATTAGCAAAGTTAATTTCAAGGATGAATCTCCTGGTGGTCTTCCATTCTTCATTTGACCTTCCCAGGCCATGAAAAGGCTGCATTCTTTGAAGCTCCAGGCTGGTTAGGGTGGAAGAGCCCTGTCTCCCCTCAGTACCTCCATGTCAGGCAAGGCGACAGATTCAGAATCAATTTTAGAGTCTTAGGCCCCTGGTCATCCAGTCTTCAGCCTTCCCCTGATGCTGAGGAGAGCTTGGTTGGTGTTCAAACATTAGCAATGGACAGAAAACATGTGACCGTGTGTTGGAAGTGCCAGCCAAAGAATACAAGGCGTATGTTTCCAGCTCTGCTACCAACTGGCAGTGTTATTCTGGGCAAGCTGTTTCTCTCCCTCAGAGCTCTGCTGCCCATCTTTAAATGTGCAATTGGGCTAAATGCAGAGATTCTTAAGCAGGGTCCACAGATACCAAGGAGGCCCCGGGATAGTTCTAGGGAGCCAAGAAATGCTGTCAGCATGGGGGACATGAAACATTTTCCTGTGGGGTGAATCCATAGCTTTTATTAAACTCTTAAGGCCATGGGAGGCGGGGGGGGGCATCTTTGACCCAGGAAAGATTCCGAGTTGCTAGCAGGGGTGTGCTCTGGTCCTTGGAAGCATACAGCCTAAGCTGACAATAGTCAATGTCGCTGTTTTCCCCAGCACTTTTAATTTTCTGAATACAAGAGAGTATTTTCCACACCATATACACTTAATTTCATACCTTACACTCCATAGGTGCTTCAGAAACTGGGTATGTTGTTGAATGAATGAACAAACAAACAACTGCAGAGTCTGCCCCTGTTGCTGTCGTTATATTGCTTTGTATTTTAATAGGCAGTATATTTAAAAAAACAAAACAAAACAAAACATTCTGGGGCCAATCAGTCCTTCCCTTCACACTGAAAATGGCTCAGAACAGTTACAAAGAATACTGTTATTGTAAATGTCATTGTTTATGTGAGGAGAGTATATGGGAATTATTTTCTCAGAGGCCCTGAAAACACAGTAGCCTTGCTGCCTCATTCCTGCAGTATTTCATTTCTGACTGAAGACCTCTTTGAGGTTGATTCAGGGCCCTGCTGAAAACTTCAGCTGGGCCTCTCTGAAGCCTAGCCCCTCCTGGAAAGGACAGCGGTGTTAAGTAACAGCAGAGATAAGCCTATTCAGACCCCGCTGTTGCAACTCTTTCCTGAAGCCTTGGTTTGGAGCCCGAACGTGGGTTGGCCCGTTGCCAACAGCGTAACCCTAGCACCAAAGACGTCCAAGGACAGAGTATTAAAAGATGTGTTCTAGGGTTATACCATGACCAGGGTTTGAAATCTCTGAATCCAGAGTTTACTCCTTAAGACCTGAATAAAATTCTTTCTTTTCAAGCATGTGTCTGTTATTCACGTAGGAAAGGAAACAAGAGATTCTCAGTGCCGAGCTACAGTTCTTGACTAGACCACATGATATATGGTTTCGGGAGTAACTCTAAGAAGTCTGTCCCATTCGTGGCTTCTGTTTAGCTGAATCAGAAATGGCTTGCTTTTTCCAAACTTACTGGCAGTAAGGTTGGGATGGTCTTGGCTTGATGAGGATAATAAAGGAAGGATAACAAGGAAGATAGCCTCAAAGACATACATCGTTCTGTCAGTGGCTGGAGACAGTCAACTCAGAATGAGGACAAGGAATCAGGAAGTTGACAGTAAAGCTGTACGTTTTCCAGGGGGTTGAGAGGAACTGGTGATGCCCTCAATAGGTGGAGCTGCTCCTGTTTTTCAATTATTTGTTTGTTTGTTTCTGTCCAGGCTGTGGATTTAATGTGACTAACAGTAACCCTACCATATGCATCAACGATCTCATCACAGAATACAATAAGGAGCACGGGGCAGAACTGAAGCCCTTAAGAGCTGATTATCTCATCGCCAGAGCTGTCACCAGGCTGGAGAAACTGATCGACACGTTTCAGGACAAAGGGCCCGATGGTGTTCTTCCCCTGTATTATAAATACTGGGTCCACAGGTCAGTGCTGGCTCGTCTTCATTCTTTTAAATTCCCTTTACTAAGTCAATAATTCAGTATTAAAATGAGAAGCCAACCACCAGTCTAGATAATTTTACCTTTCGGATGGAGAAACCTGGTGGACGCCACCAGTGATAGGACCTGCCGGCGCCCCGTGCCTCCTGGTGGGATGCAGTGGGAAGGGCATCACCAGGGCGTTTTCCTGCCAACATGTTTAAGCTGAATCCAACTGTGAGGAAACAGACAAAACTGAATCATGGAACATTCTAGATAACAGTGGTTTCCAAAGTGAGATCCCCAGGCGGGCGGCAGCAGCCTCACCTGGGAACTTGTTAGGAAAGCAAATTCTGGAGTGTCCCCTGGACCTCCTAAATCAGAAACTTGGAGGCTGGGACCCAGCATTGTGCTTTAACAAACGCTGTAGGGATTCTCAGGTACCTCAAGTTTGAGAAGCACTGGCGGGTACCAACAGGCCTCTACTCTTCAAAAAATGTCAGTGTCTTAAAAGTCAGCAAGGTGCGAGCTTTTTGAGATTAAAAAGGCATGACGCTAAATGCAATATGTGATTCATAATTAGATCCTGGATGGGAGGAAATAGCCACAAAAGATAGTAATGGGACAGTGGGGAAATTTGAACATGGACTGCATATTAGGTAATGTTATTGTAGCAAGATTAGATTTCTTGAGGGTGATAATGGTATTACGGTTTTGTATGAGATTGTCCCTATTGTTAGGAGATACATGCTGAAGTGTTTAAGTATAAAGTGGCATGATGACTGCAGCTTATTTTTAAATGTCAGCCCCAAAAAAGCACATGTGTGTGTGTGTGTGTGTGTGTGTGTGTGTGTGTGTGAAGAAAGGAAGCAAATATGGAAAATGTTATTATCAGTTGGTGTGAATATAAGTGAAGGGAGAATGTGAGGCTCATTGTACTGTTTTTTGGGTTTGTTTTTTTTTTCAACTTTTCTGTAGGGTTAAAATTCCTCAAAATAAAAGTTGGGGGTGGGTGGGGATTCTATACTTTTTAAAATGTTCACAAGGATGTAATGACAGGTACATTTGGAATAGATTCAGAAGAAAGAGAATAAGCATGAGTTTAACTTGTAGCTGATGCTACCCAACCTTATTTTATTAGGTAAAACTTTTCAACCCAGCTTCTGTTTCCCAATCTCAGCCAAAAAAACCGTAGCGAGTTGCAGGGTTTCTTTACAGGGCCAGAGGTGCGGCAGGGAGGTGGTGCAGATCCCCCGGGTGATCAGAATGAGGAGTGACGTTCAAACAGCCCCTAGCTCCCCCTTTTGGACGTGCCATCACCCTGGTTATCCTGGCAGTTACCAAACTAGTCCGCGCGGGGCCAGTGACCGTCAGAGCCCCGTGCCCAGCCCCAGGCCCGGCAGCCCCAGCCCCTGTGCATGCCGCCGCCTGCCACTCCCGGTGACCTCTGGCCGTGCCTCCTTTTCAGTGCTCAGCAAGTCCGCCTGGGAAGCGCCGGCGGCCCGAAGGTGTGGATCGTGGGCCTGGATGATTCCGGGTTCCTTCAGGTTCACCAGGAGGACGGCGAGGTGGTGACCGTGCACCCGGACGGCAACTCCTTCGACATGCTGCGCAACCTCCTCGTCCCCAAGCAGCCCTAGTCCCCGCGCCGCGGCCCCAGAGGCTTCCCGTTCCGGTTCTGCGGCCTCTCCCCGCCCACGGATCTGGAAAACCAGTTGGAGAGTTGTAGGCAACGTTGTTTTTCTCCCTGCCATTGACCTGTTCCTTCTTTAATTTTGTCCTGTCGGTCGCCTTTCCATTTGGTGTTGGAAGGTGATGTGGGCTGGAGGGTTGACAAGTGGAAGATGCGGTTCCGGGGAAGCTCTACTGTAGCTGTGACATTGTTCTCCCTCTTGGGCTTGGCTGTGTGTTTATTGCCCTCTCCCCACCCCCCAAAAATGTTGGGTTTTTTTGTGGCCATAGCAATGGAATAATTCAAGTATTTTCCCAGTAGTGGAGACCTTTACCCCTAAACTACTAAAAAGAAAATAGAAAAGAAAGCTTGGGGCCAGGCCCCGTGTTGAGTTAGAGGTATGGTGACGCTGTTTATAAGCTAAGCACCCAGGGAGGCCTTCTACAGGAACATGCATTGGCACATAGCCGTCCTTTTATTTTTGTGTTAATGAAGAAAAGAGAAGA
This sequence comes from Hipposideros armiger, assembly GCF_001890085.2. Taxonomy (NCBI): domain Eukaryota; kingdom Metazoa; phylum Chordata; class Mammalia; order Chiroptera; family Hipposideridae; genus Hipposideros; species Hipposideros armiger. Next base: position 1,976,200 of record NW_017731635.1, on the reverse strand, counting down.
TGGACTTCTAAGAGTTGCTCTCAACCGGGTGGTTTGTGGTCCAGTAACAACGTCTAATGGCTACAGAGATGCGCCCAGCTGGTCCAGCTGCAATGGTCTCGTGGAGGAAATCAGTTAATTACTTTGACATATAAGTTTAAGTTTACTGCATATTCGGAAGTGATGGGATCAAGTTCAAGGTGCTTGCCTTAAGGGTTGATTAGGCATTGCTCGGGTGTGGGGGGCACGATTTGGCTGTAGCAGCTGGAGATGAAGGCTCTTCTACCACATGCAAGGTAGGCTCTGGAGCTTTCAAGCCCGTTTCAGGCACGCTTTGAAATGTGGGATGTTCCTGCAAGACTGTGGTGCACAGAATACAGAAATACATGGCATTTTATTTGTAAGTCTTTGTTTGTTGCCCTCTTTTTCCAATATTGCCAAGAAAAAAAGTATTATTGATACAGAATACCATTATTTAAGAGGAAAGGGGTGTGAGAGACAGACAGAGAGAAAGAAGCTTTAAAAGACCTTCAAAATCTGATAAAAAGTCTCCATCGAAGAACAAAAGAAAGGAAGCCTTTTGATATACATTTGCTATTTCCAGATGCACTCCATGCTTTTTCCATGTAACTGCTATCTCTGTTGAACTTGTGAATCATACACATTACTTTGGAGCCTCAAAAGGCCAATTTTTGCCCACTTTTCTCTCTTCCTGCCAGGCCCAACTGAAATTAGTGGAAAGAAAACTTGATGTAGCTCTCAGCTTTGAACAAAATCTCTTTATTGTACACTAGCACCGTCTTTATCCAGTTCTTAGCCAGTCGGGCTAATTCCAGAAACTTGTGGTTTCCAGTATAAAATCTGTCCACCTTTAGCCAGGCACAGGCAGCCCCATAAGAAGGGGAAAAAACGACATGTTTAGTTAAGTACACCAACCCAATATGTGTTTTTTGGAAATGTAACTTTTTCAAAGAACTTCAAAAGTAATTTTTGCAAATAGGACTTCAATTAGAATTATTTTTCTCCAATAATAATAGTAATAATAACTCTCTCCTAAATGCCCAAGTCTTCTTTTGGAGTTAGTGACAAGTTTAAATGAAAGTCCACACCACCCCAAAATTACAAAATAGACTCACCCCTGGGAGGGCATCTGCAAAACATCATCAAGAAGAAAGATCTCAGGCGAATGCTGCCAGTTTTATTTTTCAAACTTTGTAATATAAGGCAAGTCATCTCTCTGAGCTTCCATCATTTTTTGAATTTCTTTGGGGGGTTATTTAATGAAAACCATGCTATGTTTTGTTTTAAGCTGAAGTCCTATTCTAGACAGTTCTGCTTCGGGGGAAAAAAATGTTATCATTTAATTTCCTTTCTGTAAATTAAAACGAATGAGGTGTGGCCGTGTCAAAGCAGATAGAGACGTTGACGATGTGGCGCTCAGCCCCGGCTCACACGACTGTTCTTACTGGTGCCGACATCCAGTTGTCTTAAGGGAGACAAAATGGACTTGAAGCAGATGCTGTGTTTTTCATAAACCTGATCTTGCCTCAGATGAACCAAAGACTTTTGCAACTCTGCTTCGTGGAACAGCTGAAGTAAGGCATTTTACTTACAGCTGTCAGCATCAGGGAAACCCATCCACTTGGACACTGCACTCACCATTTGGGGTGCTGATGCACCCGGCAATCTTGATCTCAAGGAGCTTTTAAAGTCTTAACAGAAACTGTGTGTTCTTCATGATCTTTGAAACACGGCCACTAAACTCAGGATTGCTGTGTGCTTTAAGGACATTGAAAGGTCCCCCGGTCCTCCGGTCTAGAGGCTGTGCAGTGAGCGTTACCAGGTTATGTAAAGGGCAGGAGCTCTTCTCTTCTGGGCTGAGAGCAGGTTTCAGGGGAACGCTTGGGGAAGCGCCCACTAAAACAGGACACAGCAATAGCTGGGCTTCCGGTGGCCCCACCAGAGCAGTGGTCCTTGGCGCTGGGCAGCCCTGGCTGCGTTCATAGGGCGTGGGCGGAGTAGGAAGAATGTATGTCCAGGTTAAGACAGTCATTGGAGCGCGCTGCTGCAGCACACTCGCTTTGCCAGACACGGGAACCAACGGCCGGACATGAGGGCTAGGTGCACAGGCTCAGGTCGGGTAGCCCGCCCTGCCCCCGTACACACATGGGGGGGTCACCCACCCCAGTCTGGGTACTGGGAGAGCAGCAGCCTCCCCCACGAGTTTCAGAATGCAAAAGGGAGACATGTTAGGCTTATATTCTGAAGATGTGTTCCCTCTGAGCAGGCAGAAAATAGAGAATCCTTATTCCTGGGTAATTACTATGCATATTGGAACTAAAAGAAAGTGGCAACCTTTGCATTTTTAGCTTTTCAAAGAATCACCTGTGAAAAGTAATTAAGCCAATGCCTATAAAAAGCAAGTCTACCAAAATAAACTTTAAGACTTTCTACACAGTTTGGTTTCATTGTCATTTTTACCACAAGTTTCATTTTTTTAAAATAGGCAACTACTTTTGGTTACAGTATTTTTATTCATATTTAAACATTTTTACAAAATAAATAGTTTTACAAGGTAAGGAATATGTATGTATTTGTAAGTATTGAGAAGCCGGGACTTTTTTGGGTTGTTTTTGATGTATTTTTGACAAATGTATTCTGCATCATACAAAAGAGAAGTCTTATTATTCCAAAGAATGAAAGTTGGCAAAAGCAAAAAAAATTAAGTTTCAGATGAGAAATTTAATATAACAATTTAATGTAAATTTTTTAAATTTAAAAATAAATTTAATGTAACAAATTTAAGAACAGATTTTGTTCTTATAGAATTTTTACTATTTTGTGAAACTGCTTGACAGATTTAAGATTTTAACCTTATATATCATACTTAAGTTAGGAACAGCTTGAATAATGCATTTTAGATAACCCAAGGGCTACAATTCACTAAAATTTTAAGCTACTGTAATTTTGTGGCATTTATTGGAAAATGTTCTTTTTGTTCCATCTTTATCTAGCAGCCCCCACAGTCTACCTTAACTGTCTTACAGTTACAGTAAAGGACAACTTCGGATAGATTTGATGCAGAATTCATTGACCATATAAACCCCTCCCACTCTTAGGGTCCAAGGGAGGAAGACATGGCCCATAGGACTTTAAAAGGACAAAAAGGGGGCAGGGAGAGCAGAAAATACAGGCTCTTGCAGAGTTCCTCAGAGCAGGCCCTCTTCATACCCTCTTCACTTCGCTACAAAGGTATGAATGGAATGGCTTTTCTAGAAAGGGCTTCCATGAACATAAAGGAATTCCTTTCCCTGGGAGGCCCCGTGGAGGCCCCAGCCAGTCTTAAACTGGGCTTATTTCTCAAACCCATTCTATCTGACATTTTTGTCAGCATGTTAGGACCCACTATAATTTTTTTCATTTGTGTGTGCGTGAAAGGCATATTGATTAAAATGCTTCCTCTTCCCCTGCCAGACCCTCACAGAAGTCAAGAAGCGATACCCCAGCTTAAATGTGCAGACTCTTAAAGATGGAGGTAACAATATTAGGTTGCCATAGTAACTAACTGCTCTGCTAACTTTGCACTGAGTTGCTTACTGCCTCAAAGCTAGCTTGCCTGGGAACCTTCCTGCACGTTCTAGGCTATGAAAACTGTGATGTTTGTTTAGACAAGTAAGTTTTCCCTAATACACATTTTTCAAGTACATACACACTCATTGTTAAGCCTCTTTACGTTGTCATTTGTAAATCTTGAACTGTCTTTCTTCACAGGAACCTTTGATCTTAAACTGCTCAGAAAGCCTTCCTGGTTTGTGTTTGCTAAATCCGGCCCCCAGTGGTTAATAACAAGGTAGACACAAAAGCATTTGGCGGAACTTTATTGAAACATGTCAGGTGGTACCTCTTGCTCATCACACCTGCACCTTCCAGGAGTCATGGTTTAGCTGCGAGACTCATGAGCATAAAAAGAAATACCTCAGGCTTATTTTATACGCACACACTCATGCCACTCACGAAGGAGGTAGAGCTAAGTGCAGTGAGAGGCGTATGCCTTCCATTCTTACAACCCAGCCCTTGGCGACACGACATCTGCTCCTAAATTTGCAAATTTCACCTCTGTACCATAAGGTCACTGACATCCTGCTAGGGAACAAGACAGGTCCTCATAGTGACACTGGCTTGGAAACAGATCATTTCACATTTTGGCGAACAATTGATGAAGGTGCACTTTGATTCTAGAACGATGAGTTAAAGGCATTTGTGGAAAACCTTCCCACTCAAGAAGGTGAAGTTTCCTAAAAGTAAATCGTTTTTGAAAAATCAGCAAAATGATGGAGTGTTTAGAGTGTGGAGCAAATCGAAAGACGGTGGTTCAAAGCATCCATCCACCTCAGAGCCATGATATGATTTTTAAATGGTGAAATCTTGAAGCAAAAATATAAAAATAAAAAAATTAATGAAAGTTTATAAAACACTGCTGGTGCTTTATAAAAGGTTTGTTTAGCTGTTACACACATGATGTGTTCGTAGGGAGTTTCTTTGCTATGTATAAATGCAGAAAACGCTTAAAACAACGCATACATCATTTCACTACATCCCCTTAGCACATATTCTTCCACGAGGCGCATTGACAATTTTCCATATTGCACATGCAATTTCACTAACTTGATTAGCACTGCTTGTAGCAAACACGAGCCTAGGGAATTTCCGGTCTGTGTGGGCCAGAGGGACTCTGCCTTGTAACCACGGTTGACAGGGGTAGCCAACAGCACAGGGCACCTCAACCATCCACATGTCCTCATAAAATCTCTCGCTATATAATTTTTTGCATTTAATGCTTATTCAATATATTCTGAAGGTGCTATTCTTGGTGTTGTCAAGAGTTCATAGGCATTAGGAGGAAGGAAGAGCTGTGAATGTATTTACGAAGCACACCAGTGCGTGCCCCCTTGGTCTGGGCTTGTTGATTTTTTGTATTAAAAGAAAGGGTTAAATTAAAACTTTTAATGAGACTCACGAATGACTTTAAAAGACATCAGAATTGTTGTCTATTCGTGGGACTTAAACAATCACAATCTGCCTGGACTTAAGAATCTTTAAGGCTCCGAATACAGGCGGTCCGCCGGGCCTCGCACATCTGACCATATCAGGGCTGGGGGGGGGGCTCCTTAAAGTGGAGGGCGCTCGTGGGGCGGCAACTCCTCTCCATCCTCCAGCGGGGCTGCTGAGCATCAGCGACAAGGCAAGGCGTGCAAACCTGACTTCAAGACGCGGAAACCGAGTGCCCCCAAACACGGGGTCGTTTGCGGTCACACGCAGGACGACAGGGACGCCCAGATCGGCCCTTTCGGAAAACCCGGCTCTTGGAGAACAAAGGCTCGGCGGTCGTTTCTCCCCCACGTCAGGCGGGTGTCCGTCCTCTACACCGGCCCTCCTGGCGTCTACGGTAAAAATCTAAAAGTCGGCTGCGGAGTGCTATTAAAATAGTTGTCTCTGTATAAATTAATTTAAATCGTGCCTATCCAGCGCGCCCCTCTGAGCTCAGCTGGACTCGGTGCAACAGGAGCCCAAGAGGCCAGGCCTATGGCTTCTCGCTGCGGACGGTCCGGCCCGGCCGGGTCACCTGCCGTTGGTTATGATGACCGAGGCGCCCAGGTAGTGCGGCAGGGGCGCGCCGGGCGGCGCGGCGGCGGCGGGGCCCGGGGGTCGGGG